>NC_090987.1:33991052-34306315 GCF_041146395.1 Eulemur rufifrons | reverse complement strand
AGTTCATAGATCTCCATTTCTTTAGGGCCAATCATTAATGGCATCTTGTTTCCCTGATTATTCATTATCCTAATGACCTTTTATTGGTGTCTGCACATTTGAAAAAGTAAGGACATCTTCTACTCTTTACAAGTAGAAAAAGCTCTGCACCATTCAGCCTGTCCAGAAACAGGCTAGGCATGCCATCTGGTAGGCTCTACAGGTAAGCTTGTTACTAGTATCCTCAGGTAGTCTGGTCTAGTATCTGGGTCCATGGGGGTTGGCCTGGTGCCAAGGTCCACTCAGATGGGCCTGTTAACTGGGTCCATAGGGAAATACTTGGGTCTGGGTCCACATCGAGGTTCCCAAAGCCTGTGTCTGTAGTAGCTGGTTAGAAGCCTGGGCCCACAGGGGCTGGCATGGCACTGTGAAGAGCCTGGCTCCTGAGTCCACAGGAACAGGCCTGAAGCCTAAGTCTGTAGGGCCCACAAGTCCAAGGGTGGGCCAGGAGTCTTAGTCCATATGTGCAAGCCTAGGTCTTGGGTCTATAAGGCTGTGGTCTGGAGCCTGGATCTGTAGTAGCCAAACAAATACCAAGATCTACTGGAGCAGGCCTGGACTTTAAGTACACTGGAGTGATCCTGGAGCTTGGGTCCTCTGCAGCTTGAGGCTGCAGAAACTTTCCTGGTGCTCTGATGGGCCTGGAGCCTGTGTCTGTGATGGCTGCCTATAACCTGGAGCTATGGGAGCTGTCTTGGCACCCAGGATTCACTGTGGTGAGCTTGTTGCTGGGGCACACAATAAAGTTAACTTCACTCACCTTTCCCCATTCTTAGAATATCTCTTTCTGTGCTGTGCTGCCCAGGCTGGAGGCACAGTGACATAGGTAATGTGAAACTGTCCTTCCTACTCTCTTAAATGCATCTTTTCTTATTTCAGTGCTCTACCCAAATGCTATAATGTCTTACCTGGGTTCCTGAGATTTTGTGAAGATATTTTTATGCATGGATGGTTCTTCAAATTATTGTTTATGTTAGGGGATATAGTATTGGAGAGTCCTATTTTTCCATCTTGTTGATTTTACTCCCAAATCTCTTTAAAATTTTTAAAAATGTTGTAACAAAGGACCCTATATTTTTATTTTTTGGTGAGTCCTGCAAATTATGTAACCAGTCCTGTCTGTGAAAGTTGGGTTCTAGTGTTTAACCCCACTCAATTCAGCATACAATATTTGCACCTCAACTCCTTTTGTTAAGATTGCAAAGCATTGCCTTCTGTTTCAGATTAGTAGATTCTTTATGTTCCTTTTATGGCATTAATGATCACCAAGTTTTTTCTCTGCTGTCAGTTTTCATTTTTATTCTTTTAGAGAAGTCATGTTACCTGTCATTATTTTATTTTTAGTTCATAGCCCAAGCTGATATATAACATGAAATAGTTTAGCAACTTTACTTTTGACTTTGAGATACAGACTCTTTGGACATTTTCTTTTTAAAAGTACTCTAGCTTAGAACAAAGGCTCCCATAGCAGAGGTTTGGATCAAATATATACCTTGATATTGCCAAGGACTCTCTGGCAAAAACAAAAATGTAATCTCCAAGTGGAAAAAAATTCTGGCCTATAAGTTCCTTTTCTGTACTAAAAAGCATTTAATCTCTTTTAGCTTTAGCAACCACACTATGTTGGCCAAGGTACATAGGCATATCTCATTTTCAGAGAACTTGCATGCTCCAGAACTAGTGTAGGAGAACTGAAGTTTTATAAATTACATAAATTCTTTCATTGATTTAAAGTGTCATCTCCTAGATAGGAGGTAGAATTCCACAAGAAATTATTTAAACTTGATAATATAAAAGAAGGTATGATTCCATAAGAATAATCTTTATAAAGCCTTCAGATGCATATTTAAGGTCTAATCTTCTATTTAATTTACTTGCTACCAACAATGTTACAATCAACAGCAAAATAAGTCAATTTTTACAGTTAGTGAAATTGTTTGCACTTGAGATTTTAGATACATTCAAATCAGATTCACCTTTTCTGGTCGAAAAACAAAACAAAATCCAACAAACCACTTGAAGAACTGCAAGGAAATAACAGTCTTATTTTCCATTTCATTATTAGCTTAAGGTTTTGCTTCACAATTTACTTTAAAATGTGTTCTTCCTTTCTTCCTAACAGTCACTGACTATATTTAGCCAAAGTTTAATGAAATTATTTCTGGTACTTTGGACATAAATTTTGACAAATTTCCTTTGGATATGAAATAAGTGAGCAAAATGCGGAGCATAGAATATACATTATGATTTGTCAGCAAGACTTAGAAAAACATGGAATTTCTGGTTGTTGGCTTTTGAATTGGATCTATGCACAGTTCTAATCTATTTGGTAAGTAACCTCTACTGACCTATCGGAAGGTAGTGTGCAGACCTGTAAAAATTCCTTATCAAACACTTCACTGAAAATATAAAAGGATGTTCTCTGTTTGGCCAAAGTGACCTCTTCAGTCAGAAAAATTAAGTCCAATTTCTAGGAGTCTCTTGAATCAATATAATAATAAAAAAATAAGTCTATGAAATTTCACTTTAAAGTGCTTAAATTCTGCAGCCCTGATTTTAGATCTGAGGATCAATGGGATAGTTTATCTTCACTAACTAGTCCATAAGAGAATGACTACTAATTAATTGCTCATGAACAAAACTACCCCAAATGAGAATATCTATAGAGAATACAAACAGCTGTACTATTATCTCAAATATCAAGACAGTATAATCGAGTACTTTCAATCTTGGCTGCATATCAGAATAACCTGCATATGTGTACTGGGGTGAGGGAGTGAAGATCAGTGTTGAAAAAATACTGGTGCCTGAGTCCTCTGCCCTCAGAATGTCTGAGTTATCTGCTTCTGGTGGAACTGGGAGCTGGATACATTTTGAAGCATCCAAGGTATTTCTAATGTGCAGCTGTGGTGGATATAACTATTTTTTTCCATGTATCATCAAGGCTTTCAATACAGACTCAGACATATGAGTCATGGACTGGTTGTAGTTTTGCATGAAAAGGTCTCAATATACTTTTTTTCTGTGTGAAAGAAGTTGTTTGGTTTTATGTCAACATAAATACAGGCGCTTTCCTTAAAGCAGAGCCCCCAAATCGTGACAGTGAAGGTTCTGTTGCTTTGTTTCACTTTGTGTTTCATCTGTGGGCAGGATAATTACAGCTGAGTCCCAGCAGCATATGGCAGTGGGCTGGGAAGGAGAAAACCAAATGAGGACAAAAGCACAAATACAAAAATAAACATAAGTCAAGTTTGTGCTGCTGGGTAGTTTTCTTTCATCTTTCTGTGAGGTTAATTAACGGCACAATATGTCTTTGCCACTCTGATGCATCTAAAGCATCCCAGAAGACTCCTCCTCCACAATCTAAATTACAACGAGGCCTGACAGTAGCAGAATTCTTAGTTTAACTAGAGTATACCGAACCAGTCTGGACAACACGAAAGTGGACCCTTAACTATTATCCATTTATAAACTGAACCTTTGTTGCAGCGTCACACTGAGGCCAAGAGCCGGTGCTGACAGGTCCCGCAACATGGGCCACACACCCTGGCTCTGGGAGATCCCACCTCACATCATCTCAAACCCATCAAATGCCCCCAGGAACATTAAATTTGCTTTAAAAGATTTTGCAAGGAATGTTATAAATTTGATTTTTAAATTATTTGCCTATGAGCCCTTCATTTAATTATAATCAACTATTATTTCTCTGCAATTCAGGCAATTGAGAAAAAAATAACCTACAAATTGTTTTCAAATTGCAAAGAAAACAAATTTTCTTTTGTGGACACTTATTTAAACATCTATTTTGTTTCTTTAGATTCTGTCTTTATGTTTTACATAAACATTTCCTTTTCAGTCCAGAGTATCTTCCTAGTTCCCTAAATATGTATTGGGCCCTAGACTTCTATCTAAGTATCTGATGGGTAAATGGGACCTTGGTGCCCCAACTCTAAGATTACAGAGATAGAGAGTTAATCCGCAAAGAGACAGTGGCCAGACCATATATGACAATAGAACTCTGAGCCAGCCCCAAGCAGTCAGGAGTAGTCATGACCTGCTAGCTGCCATGAGTCTCTACTAACCACCAGTGAGACTGGCTGACTCCCTTCTGCAAGAGCAGGATTAACATCTTCTGCTTGTTCTCATTCAAATAGTCTTAATTTATATCCAAGCCAGCAAGAAAATCGTGGAAAGGGGCTGGTGATTGAATCTATATCTGTCTTTTAATGGTGTCTCTCATTCTGGCTTACATTTGGAGGTCTAGATGATATTATCCAACTAATGAAGACAGAAGGAATCAGTGGTTTATATTGTAGAGACTAAAAAATTTGTTAATTCTATTCCACAACAGTTACAGTCTATTTTAATTGATAAAATACTAGTGCATTTTAAAATAATAAAGTACTTATTAACTATATTTAGAAGCAGAGTAATCTACAAAGAGATGGCCTTTATGCAAAAGACCAGATAAGCCCTACTCAAAGGTAAGAATCATTTAGGATCATTCAAATGCAACTAAAAGTATCACTATGAAGAGAAATAGCTGTTAGTCACCTGTCAAAATTATTTCTCTTTTATGACAATAGAAAAACATACCTTGGCTACAATAATTTATGTGAATGGACATAATTAAATGAAACAACATGATGTTGACTCATTATTGCCTTACCTTCACTCACTGCCTTTGGCTGTATAACTGTCCTCATTCCTCCACAAACTTCGAGAGCATAGTGTAGGAAATCAGCAATTTGAAAATAGTCATTTTTATTTGTATTATTGTTGTAAAGACAAACCAATGAGGAAAGAAACATAGATCTTAACTTCAAGTCTCCAAAGCTGTCTAATTAAAATTCAAGCTTATATTTAATCATCCAGATTTCCCAATTGTACAAGTAGTACCCTAGAATTAGGGCAGTCTTTGCTTGCTATAGCATCTTTTATTGTTCTCATTTGACAACTGAAATACCACGGCCAGAACCAAACAGAAAAAGTGAGCGTGTGTGTGTGCGCGCTTGTGTGTCCCAAAGACCCTTATTTCTGTTATTTCTACATGTCTTTGATCTTAAGTGCTCTCACCATACACACAAACACAAATGGTAACTCTATGAGATGACTGATATGTTAATTAACTTTATTATGGTAATTATTCCACAATATGCATGCATATCAAAACATCATGTTGAACACCTTAAATATATACAATTTTGATTGTCAATCATACTTCAATAAACCTCAGAAAAAATGAAATAAGATAAATTCAATTTACCATAAATATATGGCAGTAAAAATACATGGATAATAAATTTATTTTCATTTATTATAAAATATACACTTTACCATTTAATTATTCATAAAACATTAATACATAATAAAATTAAGAATGAGACTGAAATAGCTACATTCTATAAAATGCAATATTCAATTTTACTATCAATTATGTTCAGGTGTGTTAGCTGGCTTCCAAGATGGCCCTCTAAGACTCCCATCTTCTAGAATTTATTTCCTTTTGTGTCCTCTCACACACTGGACCAGGGTTGGTCTGGGTGACCAATATAATATGACAGAAATGATGAAGAAATGATGTTGTAGCACTTTCAAGATTAAGTTATAAAAATCTCTGTGATCTCTCTCTCTATATCTCTCATCATTTGTTCTAGGGAAGGTCAGTTGCCATGTCCTGAACAGTACTATGGAGAGATCCATTTAGCAAGGAACTGAGGCCATGAGTTAGCCATCTCGGACGCAAACCCTCCAGTCCCAGCCAAGACAAGTCTTACCTCAGTTGACATTTGACGGCAACCCCATGAGAGACCCTGAGCTAGAATCACACCGCTAAGGCACTCCTAGATTCCTCACCCTCAGAAACTGTATAAGATAATAATGTTTGTTGCCTTATGCTGCCATGTTTTGCAGTAGTTATGCAGTAATAGATAACTAATATAGGTAGGAGTAAAACTATACATTAACTAAAAAAAAAAAAAAATAAGCTGTTGTGATTCATCCTGTAAGTGGAAATTTACTTGCCTGAAAAAGAAAATATATTTCTATACAAGTGCACTATCATTTTAGACAACTTCCAAATGAATAATATATGTAAAGTATCTAGAACAATGGCTGCCACATAGATAATTATATATAAATACCATATCTGATAATGATAATGAATTAAGACAAAATGAATACAATTACTACCTAAATGAAAAACTTTTCAGAAGTGTAAAGTCAAAATTCTCACAACTTGAGAACAAGTACATTTTACATATTATTTTTTAGCTGGATAAGTTAATACCCACCCCTTCCTTTTAGATGAGAGATTTCAAATCAGAAAGATTCTGACTGGGGCCTGATGCCTCGTTTAAGACAAACCTTTTCACTGCTAATCAAATGATTTTTGTGACTTACCCCAGGACTAGAAGGAGTCAACAGGTCTTAACCCAACAATACTAGGGTTGTTGATTCACAAACTGCAGGGTTGACTTCATGTTAACAGACAGGATATATGTTTGTTTTTTTTGTTTTTTTTGTTTTTGTTTTTGTTTTTGAGACAGAGTCTCACTCTGTTGCCCGGGCTAGAGTGCTGTGGCATCAGCCTAGCACACAGCAACCTCAAACTCCTGGGCTCAAGTGATCCTTCTGCCTCAGCCTCCCAAGTAGCTGGGACTACAAGGCATGCGCCACCATGCCCGGCTAATTTTTTTCTATATATTTTCAGTTGTCCAGATAATTTCTTTCTTTCTTTTTTTTTTGGTAGATATGGGGTCTCGCTCTTGCTCAGGCTGGTCTCGAACTCCTGAGCTCAAACAATCCTCCCGCCTCGGCCTCCCAGAGTGCTAGGATTACAGGCGTGAGCCACCATGCCTGGCCTGATATATGTTTTTTATATGATATGGGAATGTGTTTTCAGATGTCATAGCCTCCTTACTAACTAGGGAAAAAGTTGAACCTAAATTATCTTCTTAATCAGTCCAGAAGCTATGCTTCATTAGCATTTAGCAGAAGACCAAGGAATTTTCCTATCTTTAAAACTAAAATCTTTCAATGAACTTACTTTTTTTTTCCTGTTATGTTGGTGATGGTAATAGTTGTTCTTTAATTTTTAAAACATGTTTTAGAAAAATTAGAATTTCAAACATGAGAACTTCAAAAATGGCCATGTTAGAAACAAGAGCAATGAAAAAGGGCTGTTTCAAGCTGCAACCGCTTCAAATGATCAGCCTTTTGAGACAGCAGGTGTGAGATTCAGCTGGGTCCTAATGCCAGGAACACATTTACATTCAAATTAAAGTGAACACAATTCTAAGTTATTTCTTCAAAGTAGAAACCCCCTTCTGTAAGAAAATAATTGCAACTCCCGCTTATGCAAAATTTGAATTAAATTTCTACACTTATAACAACCATCTTGGTCATACTAATAAAGATGGTGAATATTGGCTCAACATTTGTCCCTTTTGAGTACCAGTGTATATTAAAAAGTTAATCATTTGGTTTACTTCCCTATCATTTACTCTGAATTCTAAAGTGAAAATAAAAAATGTATACCCATATGCAAAACAGTGACTATAAATGTAATTTTCATTATGATTACCAAAGTTATAAGAGAGAGAGACATAAGTTTCTAGAGTCAAGCAAAACATCTCTCAACACACCTCCCTTCCAGCAGCCACTGTTAATATGTCCATTGAAACAGGTAAATTTCCCTTAATGTAAAGTCGGATGGTGTTTTGTCAGCCTTGGTCCTACTTGATCACTTTACAACACTGACATCATGGTTCTCTCTCAGCTGCATTGCCCGTGCTCTGCTGTTTCTCCTCCTGTGTTTTTATCTATTACAGTTCAGACCTCTTAGCTGGCTTCTTTTTTCTTTGTCACTCATAAATTGAGTTGTTCCCAGAGTTCTGTCCCCAGCTGATGTCTCTTTCCAACCTTTACTGTATAATCTCATTCTCTGGTTTTGACTTATGTTTGCTGGTCACTTCCAAGTCTCCATCTTCCAGGATGTGCTAATTATCTCTTATGCGTCACCTTCCTCTTTTTTGTTCAGCAGATTTCTAGGGCTATTATTTTTAAAGGCCTATCTGCTGCACATTTATAATGCAACAATCCACAAGAACTTAAATTCAGCATATCAAGCATGATCTCATTTTCATATCCTACCTTTAGCATCTTTTGGTCATGGGTAGCTTGATGAAATAAATATTGGGGTTTACTACGTCTCTACTCTCCCTGTACTTTCTATACAAGTCCATTCCAGCATTCTCCTTGCTAGCATCTCTTCAAGATATCCTCTTTTTTGGCTACTACAACTTCCTTAGTTTGGATTTTCACAATTTCTTGCTAAGATTCCTATATTAACTTCCTAACTACAGTCCTTACCTCCACCTATAGTCATGGTTGGCAGAATAATGGCCCTCCAAAGATGCCCATGACCTAATCCCTATAACCTGTGGATATGTTACCTTATATGGCAACGAAACTGCTGAAGTGATTAAGGTTAAGGACTTTAGTGTGAGGAGATCACCCTGAATTTTCTGGGTAGACCTAATCTAATTATATGGTTCCTGCTTTTAAGCAGAAATACTTCCTGGTTGCAGTTATAAAGACAGGTGATAACATACGAAAGGTCAGAGAGATGCAACATTACTGTCATTGAAGACGGAGGAAGGGGCCAGAAGCCAAGGAATGCAGCTGCCTCCAGAAGCTGGAAAAGTCAAGAAGGCAGAGCCTCTCCTGGCTCCTGCAAAAAGAAACAGTCCGCTGACACCTTGATTTTAGCCCAGTGAGTCTTGCATTCATCTTCTGACCTACATAAGTATAAAATAATAAATGTGTGTATTTTGAAGCTACTGAGTCAGTGATGATTGGTCAGGACAGTAGAGAAAACTAATACATATCCCTATGAATAATTTTTTGCTTGACTGTCAAGGGATCTTTTTAAAATGCCAGTATGTTCATGCAAATACATTTATTAATCTCTATGCTGTATAACACATTACCACAAACTTAGCTGCTAACCAAAACCCCACACGTTTTTAGTCTCACAGCTTCCATGGATCAGGCACAGCTTAGCTGAGTGCTCTGCTGAGGATATGAAACTGCCCCCACAAATTAATTAGAAAGGGGTGCAAGGCGAGAACAGCAGCAAGGGCCTAGCTAAAAATAAGGCACAGGCCTAGCTAAAAATAATGATAATAATTAGTCACTGTCCCCCTGTTTGCTTCTCTGTAATTGCCATTCCAGAGCCACACAGCTGGTGATCAAAAAGATTCTTAACTTCCCCCCATAGCTGATGTCCATAGAGATTCTTAACTTTCTCCATAGATAACACCACCTTTTTGAAATCTAAAGGTAGTTTTTAAGATATCTTCCAGGCCCCACATTCCAGTGGATTGACTGACCTGCCCAGAGCAGTGGCCCATACCAAGAAACTGACTCAGCTGGAATTGTGACCCCAAGGACTGAAACAGCACAAGAAGATGATTTCACACACCCCTATAATTTTGACCCAATTAACAAACCTAATTGCCTGATCCCTTGCCTGCCAAACTATCCTTAAAAACCCTGTCTCCCAAATTCTCAGAGAGGTGGATTTGAGAAATTTCTTCCACTTAGCACTATGAGGAATGAAGACTCTTTCTCTGCGGCAAGACTCGGTATATTGGCTGCTTCTTGGGCAGTGGGCAAATGAACCTGGTTGGGCGGCAACAGATACAGCTGGAATTGTGACCTCACCTAAAGCTCACGTTCCCCTCCTGAACTCACTAGTTGTTGGCAGAATTATGCTCCTTTTGGTTGTAGAACTGTAACAGAGTAGTCGCCCCTCCTCCCATAGATATGGAAGCCTAAAATTGAGAGTGGGGAATATGTAACAGAGGGAATAGCCGAAAAAAAAAAAAATAGCAAAAAATATTTTCTATCTCTTTAAAACTTCCCCCACTCTTTTTGGGAACTGAGGGCCTGGCATGGCCTGCATCCCTGCCTGGGGCAGGTGGTCAGGAAGGGCAGGGGAAGGTCTTTTGTTCTTTGTGTTACAAGAGATAGTTCAGCCATCCCAGGCCTGGCACCAGCCTCCCCGGGTGAGAAAGGTCACAGGCTTTGTCTTTGGCAGAGATGGGACGATTAGAATTGTTAACTACATAGCCTAGAACTGAGGGCCCTCCCTTTAAAAGCTCTGTATTTCTGCTTATGGACAGGAATTTGGATTTTGAGATGAGAAAGTCTACCATTGTCCTCCTTTGCCAGCAAAATAATAAACTTCTTTCCTTCTCCTTAGACCACTTGTTTTTATTCTTCTGATGGGGCCTCAAGGACAAGTGCCAAGCTTTCAGTAACAGGACAGAGGCCTTTAGCTCCTAGAAGGTACCAGCAGTTCCCGGCCAGGTTCCCTTTACACACATAGCAGATAATTTCTTCAAGGCCAGTAGGAAAGCAACTGCTTTGCTTCTCCTTCCTGTGATTTCAAGAGCGTCTCATGAAAGGCTCAACTGATTAAGTCACATACACCCAGGATAATCCCCTCTTTGATCAACTCAAAGTCCATTATGAGGGACCTTAGTTACATTTTTTAAACCCTTCCTTTTGCCATACAACATATTAATAATTATAGGAATGATATCCATCACATTTGCCATATTGCACTGATAAGAAGCAAGTTACAGGTTCTACCTACACTCAAGGAGGGGGGCTAGGCACCATGGCTCACAGGTATAATCCTAGCGGCCTCTGGGAGGCTGAGGTGGGAGGATCACATGAGGTTAGGAGTTTGAGATCAGCCAGAGCAAGAGCGAGACCGCATCTCTACTAAAAATGGAAAAAAATTAGCTAAGTGTGGTGGTGCACACCTATAGCCCCAGCTACTCAGGAAACTGAGATAGGAATATCGCTTGATGCCAGGAGTTTGAGGTTGCTGTGAGCTATGCTGATGCCACAGCACTCTAGCTGGGATAACAGAGTGAGACTCTGTCTCCAATTTAAAGAAAAAAGTTGGGGGAGGGGGAGGGATCTTACAGGGGTGCAAGTCATTTGATCATCTTAGAATTTGGCCTTCTGTAGTATGCTGCTGAAAATTCTTGTCCCCTCCATTGCCTCCCTCACCTCCATGCTTTTCTACTTACTGTCTTTCTAGGATGTCCTCCTTAAATGCATCCCACACCTTCACCAACATTCTAGATGCTACTCCCAATCCTATGTTTACCTCTGGCTCAGCACATCTCATAGTGAACATGCATAGTATTGATAAATTATCACACCTATAATATTTTCTCTAAGAATACATTACAATACCCTGTGTGCTTGTATGCTTAAATCTATGCAGAGAATTGTATTTCTTCAGCCAATGTCCCAAGAGAGCTGAGTATGGCCAGCTGTATCCTTCATTCTCAGTCAATGAGCCTTAGCACATTAGTCTACAAATGTTTTCAATCAGTAAACTTTCTATGGCTCTGCCTGAGGTGAGTATGTTCTTCCCTGTGTGTTGTGGCCATTAATTTTATACTTTGGGAAATGGTTTTGATCCATAGTTGCTGACAAAAGTTGTACAAATAATAGTGTTAGACCTGCCACAAAGAATCAGAGAAAGAGAGTCATGATGAATATTAAAATGCAAATTTTTCATAGGAAATTCTAGTACAAGATGGAGAATAAAAATCATCAGGCAATTAGGTGGTGACAGAAGCCATTTGGTACTATGGCAGTCACTGCAAATATCAGTGTATAAATTGGATGAAATATATCTGGAGAACCTTGGTTCTATGGCCTGAGGCCTGTCTTAACTTTTGTGCACCCTGAAAAAGCAGGATGGACCCCCACCCAAAACACACCAAGAGGTGCATTTATTATTCCCATAATGTGGCTTTCAGGGAGAGTAAGGCCAGCCTCCTCTGCTAGTCTGAAATGAGAGAGTAAGGGAAGTAGAGTGGGTTGGTTTTTTATTGGAGTTACAAGGTGGGGCAAGGGTGAGGGATCCCACAGGCAAACAGGGACTTGCGTGGTTTGTATTTTCCACCAGTGACAAAGGAAGAAGAATCTGGGATTTTTTTTTTTTTTATCAGCTTGCCCCGATGTAGAGGAAAAGGGGCATAAAACTTAAAAGCTATCAGCATCAAACATCAAAAAAATGGAGTCAGATTATTTACTACAAAGAGATTTGAGAAAGTTCGCCCATGTGCCCTGCTGGGAATGCATTTGCGTAGGGGTACTACAATGACTCCACAGCGAAATTATTTCATGTATTGCATTCAGGTTTGCAGTACCCGCCCAATTCCCAAGGGTACATAGGAACACAAGTAATTGATTGTTTAATATTCACATATTTTAGCACTAGATTTTGAACAACCTGAGGACAGGGAACATGTTTTATGTGGTTTGGTATTTCCAGACTCTAGCCTGGTAGCTAGCCCATAGAAAATATTCAATAAATATTTATTGAATAAATGAATCTATTAATGCTGATCTACTTTGAAATTTCATTTTGAAATACGTGAGCATAAATAATGTAGCAAGTATAATAATTCACCGTATGGGAAATCAGATAAAATGTACACTACTTTAATCAGGATTACACACTCCAAGGTGGTTCGTTAGCATTTTAAATATTCTTGCTAGGAATCCTCATTCCAGAGGCAGCTTCTACAAAAGCTGTAATTATATTTATTTATCATGAGCACTAAAGGGTATAAATTGATATGAGGGGTTTAGAAATGTTATCTCATTGATAAAAATGAGTCGCATCTAAGATGTGTGTATTGACTAGAAATACTTTGTAGCCCCTTGGACGTGGCATGAGCACGGCCGAGGAATCTGGCAAGCCCAGTAGCCCATCTCCTCACGCATGATATTTATGACTTAGGGCTCTATTCAGCCTTCTACGCAGAAACGTGCAGAGGAGTCTGAGCTTCAGGGCTCCTGAATACAGCTTGAAGTGACCGAAGCCCATGGGCCAAGCATGTCTGGACTTGGGTAACCTCATCCTTTCACCACAGTTTATCAGTTACTGAGGGTGTCATGAGATAAAACTATTTGGGAGAAAATACTCTAGTAGAATATTGTTGCATCTGCCTCAAATGAACCTTTTGTAGAAGATGCTTATCAGAGTTCTTACAAGGGCTGAGAGCTGGGACCTCAAAGAGCTTATAAGAACAACATGAGTGATTATTTGTTTTGCCTGCTTTCTCATATATACTTTTACATGTGTAGAAGTGGGTCTGCATTGTGCTTTATTTTAACATGTTATACAATCAGGTGGCGAGGTTGTGTAGGAAGCCTACAGCCATCACCTACCTCCAATCCTCAAAGGTTACCGATACCTGCAGAGGGAAACATAATCAACATAAACCACTAAGCTAGTTTAAATAAGTTCACGACAGTCTCCATCTCTAAAACACACTAGTATATCATAACAAAAAGGAATATTCCTTAAGACTTTGTGGAATGGTCTGTATTAGTTTCCTAGGGCTGCCAAAACAAAGCACTGCAAACTGGATGGCTTAAAACAACAGGAATTTATTGTCTCACAGTTTTGGATGCTGGAAATCTGAAATCAAGGTGTTGGCAGGCTGCGCTCCCCCTGAAACCTGCAGGAGAGGGTCCTTCCCTGCCTCTTCCTAGAGTCTGGCAGTCGCTGGCAATCTTTGGCATTTCTTGACTTGTAGATGCAGCATTATAAGCTCTGCCTCCATTGTCATGTGACATTCCCCCTGTGTGTCTCTGTCTTTGGCCATCTTCTTATAAGGACACCGCTCATACTGGATTCGGAGCCCACATTACTCCAGTATGACCTCATTTTATAATAACTTAGCTAATTACATCGTCAGTGACCTGGTACTGCGCAGGGGACTTCAACATATTTTTTTTTTGCTGGGGGAGATACAATTCAACCCATAATAGGGTCTATTTAGTAACTTGCACATCTGAAGTGCCAATAGATAGCTGATTTTTAATTATTTAGTCAAGAGATGATACTTGTTTAGTTTCTCTTATGTAATAGATACTGAAATCTCAGTCTAATGCTAAGGCAAACATGTAAGCAAGTAAATATAAGGCAATAAGGCCACCATTCTCATAGGGGTATAGGCTTCACTATGGGGGGGTATTTGAGAGATGAAAATAATGAAAACACATTATATTACCACTCTATTGAAAGTTTAAAAAACAAACGCATTTGCCCTAAATTCTAACACGCTCTAAGTTCCCATTAGGAATTTTCATTTCTCCTAAAAAGAAAGTAAGACTTTTTAATATCTTATCTCAGAGAAAATAAGGCTAATAGCATAGCAAGATGACTCAGCAACTTAGAAAACAGTTTAGAATTCGGAAAACCAGCATTTGTTTATCAGCTCCCACATTTCTTGTTATAGGAAGTAATCAGTACTGTCAGCCTCAAAGAAGAAAATATGACAATAGCATTTTTGTTTTCACTGACAGATCAAATCACGTTTCAATCCCTTTACCAACAAAGCATTTTTACTTTGAAATACAATGTCTCATAAGTTGAATGCTTATGTAACCCCTTACTACATACTTAACATCAGAAAGTCAGGACAGCACATCTACTTGCTATAAAGAAAAAATGAAAACAATAATAACAATAAAACCTCAGTTTTCCTTCTCAGTAGCACAGAAGTGGTAAATCCAAAAAGATATTCAGAAAAGCTCTTAACCTCAGGCTCAAGCCATGGGTTGCACATGTATAGAGTCCTCCTTAGACACAGAATCTTTGCAATTCACCCTCTTGCCCCTCAACTGTTTGAGCAGCCTGGTTCTCAACTCTCAAGGGTCCCTGGCTCTCTGTAATACCCTCCTTACTGGTCTCTGAAGCTCCGACACCCTTTCCCTCTCTCCTTCCCTCCCACCCCTCATGGTCCCTCCTCTTCTCTCAGCCTCACTAGTTTTATTTTCTCTGATGCTGACGACGGGCTTCAGATGCATGGACTGGAGGAATTCCTTTTGTCCCTTGTGCTAAAATGTCTATCTCTTTCTCTGTTTTGAATTATTAGTACATTCAGGGCAAAAGGCCTTTTCCTCCCTTAGTTTTCCTAACTTGTGAAGTGCCTGGTGCCAGAATTGAAATTGGCAAATATCATGTCCCACCTCCAGGGGGAGTGAGGGAAAAAAATCCTCCCATATACACATTTGGGGAAAACTTTAATATCATGTTAATCTTAGGCAAGAGGACATAAAGAGATTCTGACCATGTATGTTTAAACTGTAATCCGGTTTTAAATATGTCACAGGAAGAGGTACTGTGAAAGAAGGAAGAAAGAAGGAAGGAAAGAAGAAAGGAAAAGAGATAAAGAAAAAAAGAAAGAAAAAGGAAGGAAGGAGAAACAAAGAAAAGAAAGAGAGAAAGAGAGAAAAATAAAAAAGGAAGGAAGGAAAGGTGAAAAAAAAAAAAGAAGGAAGGAAAAAGAAAGAGAGAGAAAGAAAGAAAAGAAAGAAAAAGGAAGGAACAGCGGAAGGAAGGAAGGGAATGAAGGGGGGGAAGAAGCAGGGGGACGAAGGGAATAAGAGAAAAAGGTAAAGAAAATTGAAACTATCCCTCAGAATGTAACAAAATGTTGTTACTTTTATTGACATTTTGGAGGATGAGATGAAGGACAGAAATTTACCGTATGAAGTTAAGAATTGAAAGAATAATGACAATAGTGATAATCTTTCCCATTTAAGCCATTCATGGAAAAATTAATATGTAACACTTTGTAAATATATATTAGGTTGGATATATTAGATTTATTTTTAAGTGACAGAATAAAAACACCCTCACAGTTATGGTATTTTCGATCCCAAAAATACCTTCTAATATCCTAAATGTCTTCACAATATTCTAAATATCTTCTCATTCTAAGACATATTAAAAAAAAAGATATAGATTCAATTCTCTCCTGTCCTCTTACCTTAAATGATTCTTTTTCTGAATGACTATAATTTGGTAATGAAGTATTAATACATGGTCCTTTCACCAGGAGTATTCTGTGTACTAAATTTTAAATGGTATGATGTAACTATGATTATAAAAGAAATTCTCCCAGGCTGGTGAGTGTAAACTGCTAGAGAGTTGCCCCACACAGATGGTGCTTGGATGCAAGAATTTATCTCCTAGCAGGAGCCTTACAAGGTGAAGTTTGACGTTCCTACTGGCCGAAATATGCAACCTACAGATTCACAGATTGTGATCATATTAATCAAGCTTTCATCATAAAAAAACACCAATTGTATTGTAGCATTTTAAATGAGAAAGTTTACTGCCATCCATAGAGTTAGCAGCTGTTTTCCAAGACACATTCTAGCCATGTATTTTTTTTTTTATTTCAGTGTGAGTATAGTAGGCAAAATAGTGGCCCCCACAGATGCTGATGCTCAGAACCTGTGAACATGTTACTTTACGTGGCAAAGGGGACTCTGCAGGTGTAATTAAATTAAGCGTCTTGAGATGAGGAGATTTTATGGGATTGTCTGGGCTGGCTGAATGTCACCACAAGGGTCCTCCAAAGAAGGAGGCAAGAGAGTCAGGTCAGAGAACGAGAAGGATCACAGAAGCAGAAGAACAATGGCAGCCTCTAGAAGCTAGAAAAGGCAAGGATTCTCCCCTGCAGTCTCTAGAAGGAACTCAGCCTTTTATTTTAATTCTATAAGACCCATTTTGAAATTTCTGACCTGCAGACAGACTGTAAGATAATGAATTTGTGTTGTTTCAATTTACTAAATTTGTGGTGATTTGTTATGGCAGCAATGAGAAACTCATACATATATCGGTCATATTACTGGAGATCAGAGAATCAATAAAGTGCAATATTTAAGAGCAAAAACTCTGGGTTTAGACAGATCTAGTTAGAGTATGCTGTTCTGCCTCTTGTTAGGTGATACTAGGCTGGGTGATTAACATCCTCAAGCCTAAATGTTTTTTATTTGTTAAATGGATATTAAAAATAGGTTTTTCGTAAAGTACTTTAAATGGTGTCTAATACTTATCAAGCCCTTGCTTTAAATGTTAGCCACTGTTATTACATATTATAAATATATTAGCACATATCTTTTATTGAAAATTCAGAAGTGTCTTTTACTATCATCAGATGAGCAGTACTGGAACCTCCCTGTCTTAGGTAGCTGTTATTATCACCTCATTGCTACTAGGGAAATGAAGCCTCAGAAGTTGAACTGAACAAAGTTATCCAGAGCCACAGTCAGAATTTTACGGCTGCATAGGAAGCAGAATATAGAAGTGCTGAATCTGAGAAATATGATCCCTCTATAACATCTCAAAATGGAAGGAAGAACAGAAGATTAGATTGTAACTTGGATCACATTTTTTTTTTAAATATTCTTTTTCGGAAACAAAAGCATAATCAGGCAATTTGTAGTCAGCTTTCTATTATAGATACCAAATCATACTCTTGGAAAACTGGAAGGTAATTGACTTTTTATTCATTTTTAAATACCTGGAGCCATAACTTTAACCCACCTTATAAAACAAATGTGGCTTTTTATTTTCACTTCAGGGATATTTTTAAAAGGTTAGTGTGAAGTGGCTATAAATATGTGGAGATTTCAACAGCTAAGACAAACATCTCAGTAAATAACTTAATTGAGCTGTGAATATTTAGTGATTGAAATCCGATTACTTTGTGGCTTAATTTGTGTACTGCTTGACTGCTCTGCAGTTTCAGGCAATTTAACAATGTAGACAGTATATGAAGATGGAATGTTAAATAGTGACTGAGGCACTCAAACTAAAAATGTTGGTGTTGTATTCATTTTTCTAAGCAGGCCACTGAGTGGGATGAGCCTGGATTCGAAGACTCCAAGTGGGCAGAATATCTAAAAATCATGGAAGGCATGGATTCTTTCCCCCTACATCTTTGGATAATTAGTTTTTACTCTCTTGTTGAACTTTGGTGCTCATTAGGCTCATAAAGATTAATAGCATAGCACACAGAATCACCTTCACCCTGTAAAACACAGTTTTCTCTATGACGGCAAATAAGTAGGGCCCATGAGTTCTTAAAATGACCTTATACTTTTAGAAGAGATGTGGGGCAGAGAGACTTGTTTGTTATCCTAAAACCCAACTAAATGGGTTTCTGATATTTTGCAAAGCTGTATACCCAGAGACACTGAGCTTTCAGAGATTCATAATTTAGTCAGGAGAGAGCAAATTTGGACACTTGGATGCCAAACAGACAGTTTTTTCTTAGTATGTCTTTTTACTAGCATATTTCAGATGGGTGCTTGTATTAGTCAGGAATCTCCAAAGAAACAAAAGCCAGAGGATGTTTGTGTGTATGTGTGTGTGTGTATCATACATGTAATTTATTATAAGGAATTGGCTCACATGATTATGGAAGCTAGAAAGATCTGCAGGGTGAGTCGGCAAGCTGCAAACCCAAAAGAGCTGGTGGGTTAGTTCCCAGCCACAGGCTAGCAGGCCCAAGGCCCAGGAAGAGTTGATGTTGCAATGTGAGAAGGAAGGCAGGAAAAAGCTGGTGTCTGAGTCTGAAGGCTGTCCTGTAGACGTATTCTCTCTTACCTGGGAAGGGTCAGCAGTTGGGAAAGGTCAGAATCAGGCCTTCATCTGATTGGATGAGGACCACTCAACATTAGGGAGAGCGATATGATATGCTTTAGTCTGCCAATTTAAATGCTAATCTCATTTATAAACACCCTCACCGACACACCCAGGATGATGTTTTACCAAATATCTGGGCACCTTGTGGACCAGTCAAGTTGACTCATAAAATTCACTATGGCATTGTTTCTGTTGTTAGTTTATTTTGTTCCACCTTCAAAATAAAGCTGTAAGTCCTATTCATCCCCACGCCTTGCACTCGAACCCTGGACAAACACAGCAATCCGGTGTTTCTACATGGATCTCACCCCTCCCCTCTTCCATTCTTCTCACAGAAACTAAATGATCCCTTTAAAAGCTAATTATGTTGCTGCCTTTGCAAAACCTGTCAATATCTTCTTGGTCAGTTATGAAAAACTTTCAAAATCCTCACCATGGCTCTCAGGCTCCTACTGTTCTGACTGCCATCCACGTCTCCTGGTTTGCTGTCATCTTTATTTACATCAATATGTCAACATATTGTTATTTCAACATGTCATCAATATGACAATATGAATAAGATATTTTACATCCCTTTTGCCACACTAAGTCTGAAAAAATCCAGATCAGCACTTCTCAATTTGGATGGGCCACATGTCTCGTGCTCAGTAGCTACATGTGGCACTTGTGTTGGCCAGGGCAGTTCTAGAGAATCAATTAGTTGCTGTCAATGAGAGTACCAGATCAGGAGAAATATATGTCATGTAATATATTGTTTCCTTCACAAACAAGAAAATACTTGTCTAGAGTAAAAAAAAAAAAAATGCCTGATAAGTAAAATCTTTTTTCCCAATGAGTAAGTAGTAATTTCTAAGCTAAATTATTTTATGTCAATATGAATTACAATTAACCATCTAATAAATTCTAATTCCTCAAATTTAATTATTATTCATTTTTTAGTATTAACTTTTCTCTTTATAATGATTATATATTACTGTTATAACAAATTATGAAGTTTCGATACATTCATACTAAATGTATCCTTACCAACAAAGAAGTGTTTCATAAAAACCATTTTTGGGCAATTTATAATCAAATTAATGCAACAGTAAACACAATAGCACATTTGTAATTACTGTGATAAATGTGGAGTAATTGTAGGAGCTAATAGCATCTATCCTTAACATATTGTAACATTGCTATTAAGGGAACTTAAAATGGATTTGAACCACTATCTAATTTTTAATTTCAATAATTTTAAAAGACTAAAAACTACTGAAATTGACTGCAATGTGACCAAAACTACACTCCATTAGTTCTGCCCTGAATTAACTTTTTGTCTGATTGATTGTACTTTTTTGGCTACTATATCACTGAGAACTAAGCAATTGTTCCATTGTGAATGGCCATTTACATTTTGTGGTTTTAAATGGTCATTTGGACTTACTAAATACAATTCTGGATGCCCTTGTATAAATTGCAGTGATCATTTAGCAACTGACTGATGGGTCATCTATTCTCATAGTAGAAACAAACTCTTCAAATTAATCAATGGTCACAGACACAGCCAGAAATAGGAGTTTAAATATAACTTCACTTAAACCATCTACATTTCAAACATAAGATTAATATGAATCATTACACCCTGAAATGAGAAGTTGTTTATCATTCATACCCAAGTATCTTAAAGGCTGTCTACAAGATAAAACAATTTGAATATGCCAAAATCTCCTTCAAAAGAATAATTCTTCCTTGTCTGTAGATGCCACAGTCATCCAAGGGAACACAAGACATTGTTCTATTTAGTTTGGAATTCAGCTTAAATCTCAACATCTTCTATTTCTATTCCATTAGGAGCAATCAACCAAACAGAGTGAAAGTTTTACCTTTGTCCAGTGCAGTAGACATTCACGGTACAAACGAAATAGATGTCAGCAAATTACTAGGAAAGAACCATGTTATAAGGGTTTGGCAAACCTTGCTGCCTCATTCCTAACACGGTTTAGCTCCAGCCTGGATAAGTTATTTCTTGAGTTCTAGTTGAAAGCAAGATTAACCCTGTTTGTATTTCATGTTGCAAGGAGAGACTTTTTTCTTAAATCTACCTGACACTCCAAGCTAACTTTCTCCCCACCTCGTTATACATACAGAACCCCATAAAACCATCTGTCCCCAGGGGCCATATCCTAGGTACAGTTTTATTGTCACTCTTTCAGCTTCTTCTGGTTTGATGCTAGTATCTTTCCAAGCTTCTGTTTAGGTTTCCAGACATTTCCTTCCTTTTCACCTCCCGTCTTAATTCACATTTCCTTCCCAGGAATTATCTCAGCCCTAAACTTTCTGCTTATGATCATTCTGCCTCACTTCAATAAGTTTTTGTGACATTACAAGAATAACATTCCTAAGATCAATATGTTCATCTACATATATACGAAGAAACATGCTAACTTGTTAAAATAGATATTTTGGTTTTCTTCAAATTGTGCAGAAGAAACAAAGTTCCAGTGCCTATAAAGCAGGGATTCCCAAACCTGGTTGAGTAAGAGAGAACAGATTTCTTTTCTCACCCATCATAAGGTTGATGGCTGACTCTCCTATAACAAAAGACAGATTAACAAGAGAAAAACATAACAAAGACCCAGGGAAAACTGCATCATTATGGATAGTCAGCAAATTATGACTAGAGAACAAAAAGGGTATGATCTAATGGTAATAAACTGAAGGGAACTTGACAGGTCTGTTTGTTCAGATTCTTCTTGATCTGTGTGTGTGTATGTGTGTGTGTGTGTGTGTGTGTGTGTGTGAGAGAGAGAGAGAGACATTCCTTCCCTCCAGGTATGAGGCAGGACACCTTTCACATGAGGGTCTTCAGAGGAGAAGGGAGGGAGAAGGTGAGAGAGTGAACTTCTTGGATTTATGACTGCTTCCGGGGAAGGTGAGAGTGGCCTTCTTGCTCCTGTTTGTTGCTATATTTGTGGGTAGTGTTTCCTGTACCCCATCAGCCACACATAAGAAGTGCATGCTGGGGCCTGAGTCCTACCTCAGAGATTCTGATTTAAATGGCCTGGGGTGAAGCCCAAGCGTCTGTATTTTTAAAAGTGATTCTAATGTACATTCAAGGATGAAAACCTGCCCTAAAGACATAGATTGAAGCACTCTGGGCAAAAAGAGCAGTTCTGAGAAATGGCCACCGGCTTAGGCTCTGTGGAGAGAAAGGAAGCGCTGAGAACAGATGTTGTGAGGTGAACTTGCGTGAGAGGCGGAAACGAGAACCGCCAGTGAAGCTGCGAACCGAAGAGTGGGTAGACTGTCTATGTCCAAAGAACTTAAAGGCCATTTGTGAACAATTTACACCCAGAATTAAGAACAGAATTAGTAGCAGGAAGATATTAAGGATGTATCTGGTGACTTGACCTAGAAGAACCATGTAAACTCAGATCATGAGTGTGGGCAAAATCAATTAAAAATGTATCTTTTATATGTGAAAAAGAGATAAAAAACCAACTCTCAGAAAGAAAGATGGTCAAAATTAAGGCCTAAGCAGGTTAATAATAAAAGAGAAAAAGAAACCAACAAAATTAAAAGGAACCTTCCCTGGACCCCTGAGACCATCTCTTTCTGTTTGCTTCTTCCTCTTCCCTCCACAGCCCAGTCAGCGTCTCTGAGAAATGTTGTCTTATTTCTTTGCCTGCAACATATTCATCCACTCACTGTGGTCAGGTTTCCACTACAAGGACTGGAAACCCCTTAGGTCCCTTTCAGTAATCTTATATGGACCCTCTAGTGGGGTCCCTATGAGGACAGAGTTGACCACTCTCTCCTTGAACTCCTCTCTCTTCTGTGACACTACTGTCCTACTGGTTATCCTCCTCTATCCTAGCAAATATTATTTTTTCATTTAGCAATTAATCTACCCCTTAGTGTTTTCATCTTACTGTTCCCAGGATCTGTCTTTAGCCCATCTCACACCCCACACTATGCCCAGGCATTTTTATCGACTCTTATGGTTCAGCTACTCTCAGCAGACTGGTGACATACCCACCTTCATTTCCTGTCCAGGCACCTTGACCAAGCTCTCTCGTATTTTTTCATGGGCACATTGACACTCAATATGCTCAAAACTGAATTCATGATATCTCTCCAAACTTTTATTATCAGATTCCCTTAGTCATCCGAGTCAGAATTAAGAAACCATTCTTCATGGGGTTTTTTCTCTCTCTTCTCTACAAAATGAATAATCGCACTCCACCAGATATGGCCCAAGGATCGGAAGCATCACCTACGAGCTGGTTAGAAAGGCAGGATCTCAGGTCTCACTCTAGACCTACTGACTCAGCATCTGAATTTTTCAAGATCCTCTGGTTTCTCTTATACACGGCAAAGTTTAAGAGGCACCGCTCTGCAATTCACACCTTCCGATGTCTCACATTCAACTCCCACTCTTCATCTCTGCTGCAGGCCATGGGGTCTCAAAACGCTGCATATTACAATCACTTGGGGAATTTTTTTTGAAAATACCAGTGCCGATTTCTACCTCTGGAGATTCTGATTTAATCAGTCTAGAGTGGATCCTGGGAATCAGTAATTTTATCAAATTTACCCGAGATGTTTTACCACGTAGCCAGCACTGAGAACCACTCATCTAAACCATAATCCCCCTTCAACTAGATTACTATATTAATAATAGTCTCCTAGCTGGTCTCTCAGTCTTCAGTCTTTCCAGTCCTCATTATTTCCAATACAGTGATCTTCCTTAAAATCTGCATTTAAAACCTTTCATTGGCTAATATTGACTCCAGCGTTATGTCTGTACACTACCCCTGCTCGTTGATCCACTCATTTCTCACCATAATCTCATCTCTCCTTGCACTCTCCTGCATCACAGGCAAACTGAATTGTTTACAGTTCATCAAAATGGACCGTGATTTTTTTTTTTTTGCCTTTGTCTTTGCTTTTCATGCTCCCCTATCTGTAATGGGGTTCTTGGTCCTGAGGCTGAAGGTATACGCTTTGCATACTCAGTTTAAGTATCACAGTCTCTGTTGCATCTGCTGTGAGCCGGCCTTTCCCTCCCTGTGGTAAAATTGACCACTCTATGCTTTTGTCACTTCTATACCTAGTGCCTATCTATAATAGTGCATTACAGCTGTATCCTAACTGTTTGTTTTTTTGACTACCTCTTTCTGTCCGTCTGCCAATTGGGAGCAAGAAACATGTAATTCACTTCTGTATCTCCAGAGCTTTGGAATACATACGTACATATGGGAGGCATACATAAATAAATAAAATCAAATTCAACCTTATGTATTTGTCTTAAACCTGTTTAAAAGAATATATTTCATAATGTAGAATATGTGCCTTTACCACAATAATGTAACAATATTTAAATATCTAAATATTCAAATTTTTATCATCATAGGACTGATGGAATTTTTATCTTAAGATAATTAGTTTCCTGCCTGACTGTAAGATGGAAGAATTATTATGCCATTAGTCGTGTGTCACTCAGATGACATTTAGCCATCATTTCTTGATTGTGAGGTATTTGTGGAAGGCAGGAGTTATGATGGGATCTTGGGAGTTAGACAATACCTCCCTCAAATCTCACTTTTCCTATTTGTTACCTGGGCAACTTCCAGCAAATTTCTAAACCTCACTATACTCATCTGTGGTAGAAAGACTTTTTATCCATAATACTAGAAAGTAAAGTGAGCTATTTTGACATTGTTTTTTATTTTGATGATAAGAAATTTCTTACTTTCTCAACTAACCTTCTCCGAAGAAATGTATCTGCTGTTAACTCCTTATTTAAAGGAGACCACTCATCAGTTGCTGGAAGCTCTCAGAAAGAGAACTTGGAGGACTTAAAACCTACTCTATATTAAAAGGGGGAACTGATAAAACATAAGAACATTTTTTTACACTTACTTATTAAATATCTACTGAGCACTTCCTGCCTACTAGGCACTGTGAAAGATATTAAGCCAGTCCCTGACATTAAAGACATTTAATGTGTGGGCATAATAAAACATGCATGCAATAATGATATCTAATTTTCATTTAATACTTACTTTATGCCAGACAATGCCTGTATTACTTTGTTTAACCTTCATATCAACTAGAAGGTAGACATGATTTAAATTTTTGTACTGTAGATGTTTCAGAATTTGAATAGCAAAGTTTCCTAATCTGTTCAAAGATGCCCAGCTAACAGGAGACAGAAGTGGCATTCAAACCAGGTGTTGTCTAACTCTCAAGGTTACACTCTCATTGTTCCTCTACTAACTCTTTACAATCAAGGCATGATGGCTAAATGTCATCTGAGTGATGCACACCATTGGTGGTATAATAATCCTCCAATCATGCAGGCAGGCAAGATGCTAATTAGCTGCAGATAAAAAATTGTCAGTCTTATGATGCTGCAAATTTAGGTATTTGGACACATCTGGTTAATTCACAGAACTTTTACTTTTCATCCAGATGGCTTGTCATTATAAATGTCATAACATGAACACAACCAAACTTGAACTACTCAAGCTTTCCTAAATGAACCTCAAAGCACTCATTGCTTTTTCAGAAGTATAATGTTGATTTTAATATGCTATTGTCTTTTATGTGGTGCCCCATAATTAAAAACTTTTGATGCTTCTTTACAGGGCTACAAAACTGGAAAATAGAAAGTTGTATTTATGAGAAATATTGAAGTTTCTTTCTAAAGAATGTAGATGACCGAGAAATAGCATTGGTGTTATAGTCACCTCTGTAGACTGAAGAACTTTCATTGATTCAAAGAGTGCTGGCTGCTCCAAGGAGAGTAAGATATAAAAAGATCCAGACCTTACTACTGGAGGCAAAACATAGCATTCATAGAAGTAATAGCAATAAAGTCTTCCCACTAGGCAAATAAGAAGAAAGGAAAGTTACAAGATTTTTAAGCTGTTTCAGGGCTTTCCATAGAAATTTGAGTATAAGTTTGTCTATATCTACAAAAAAATACTTGCTGGAACTTTCATATGAATTGCATTAAATCTATTGATTTTGTTTTAAAACCACGAAGTAAAGTACTACTTTAGTTATTAGTAAGTACTGACATTTAAGCAAGACATACCCACTGACAAATACACGTGTCTCAGTCAATGTGTTCCTGCTCAGATGGTCCACAGATTATATCAGAGTATGGTCAGGTTTTGTCTCAGGAGAAAGGTTACAGGTCATAAGGTCATATGTCAACTAATTCAGTAACCAGTATTTTTTGTTTTCAGTAGACGACAATGATATGTAAACAAGATGAGCTACTCGTCTTCAGATATTCTTTTCATAATTATAGGCCATACTTCTTTTGGAAATTGAATAGTAATACCTGTCTGCACTCATATTCTTGCAGAACTAAGATTACCAGGACTTTATCTGTCCTCTTATTTCTTTGGAGAGGAAATTGGTATCTCAGCTAATAGTCATTTATTTTACACTGATTAATTTTAAGCTTTTACCCAAATTCATCATAATTAGAATCAGATAATAGAGTTCTGTGTGAGGCACTAGTGGTCTCCTTTAGAAAATCAAGCGGATTGTAATTAAGAATTGATGTGATACTTGGCAGAACCAGAGAGTCTTCTGGGTCACTTTGTGCGTGTTCTTTGTGAAGAACCGTCCACAGGAAGCAGCTGGAGCTCCAAAAGGACATCTGACTGGTAAATTGACTTGATTGATTCAAATTTGATTACATACTGGAAACACATTTAGTTCAAGTTAAGCACATTAATATATATCAGTTAGAATAAAGACCCAATCCCTTCTTTGTTATTCATTAATAAAACTTAATTACTTCAACAAAACATTAATGAAGAAAAAATATTGGCTTGCATAATTCATTTGGAAAAATTAATTAATTGTTTTATTAAGGGCAGCCTGTTCCACAAAGTAATTACCGAGGCTTTGATGGAAAATTGCTTTATGTTATTTATTTAGCAAGCTGTTGTTTACTTCTTTCATTGGTTATGTATATAGCTTTTTTTCCTTCTACACCAGGAAATTAAGTATAACTTGAAATAATGATTATAACTATATACTTATAATTGATAAGGTGACTTCATTTTAATGTGTTGACTAAATTCAACCTGTATTACAAAGATAGAAGGCTTATTTAGTGGCAATATTCTTCCCAACTAAATTTTCAACACAGTAATATTTGACAAATAATGTCCTTATTGAGTAGGTAACTAGAAGGCATAAATGGCGTAAAATAAACTTCAGCAAGCTAATATCACAGCTCTTCTTTAGATTAGGAAAAGCCATGGTTTGTTAATACTTGCACATAAAAGTGCCAGAAATAAATATTTAGTATGAAAATTATAATATTTAATGTTTTCTTAAGTACAATATCAAAGGCTGTATGAATGAGTAATTAAACATAAAACTGAATCAATAGTTTAGAATCCTAATTTTCTTTCGATTTCTTTTTCCCTTTATGACTTTGATCTACTTAGTAAACCTCATCACATCTATTAATGTAAAATAGAAATGTTAACAGCAAGCTTCTTGGTAAGTATGTACTGACTACTGACTTTAATTGGTTTGACAATTAATACAATGGTGAATATTAATATTATTTACATTAATCCTTGATATAATATTTTAAAATTATCTTTTCATTAAATACAACTAGGAAAGAACAGGTAATTTGTTTTAAATTATAAACAGGTGATCAGAAGCTAGCCTTCTTTGAGAAGATAATTCATTAGCTGTGCTGTAAATAAGTGAAAGTATTTCTACCTCGAGTTGCCTAAAAGAGACTTCCATTCCATTACAGGGTAGATTATTGTGCAGGTAATAGCAAGAACACTTGCATACTAGCAGCATGTTTCATTAAAATAAAAAAAGATAAAACCTGGAGTAGTGGCATACCAGAATAAATCAGCCCGGCTCTGTGCTGATCAGCTTTAGCTTTTACAGTACTGTGTGGATATGATGGATATTTTTTAAAGCCTAGATTAGACAAACTGTTCGGAAAGGAATGAGTTCTCGATCAAATGAAAATTAAGGTGAAAATAGATGTCCTTCTTCCCTCCCCCCATGGAAATATTTAAGAATAAGAGACAATTACTTCTCAGCACTAAGTCCTCTTAGGATTTTTCTCCTTCATACATTATGCAGCAACTATTTCAAACTCAGTCTATCTCTGAGGGGTGGAAGATGGAGACAAATAAATGAAGGAAAGCCACTGAATATCATTCTTTCTGGAGACAGAAGGCACATGTCTGCTTGAGTCTCTTTTTTTATATGATTCCACAGAAGCAGATGGTGCAAAACCCTTTTTTTACACATTGGATTTCTCGCTTTAGTCATTTCTCAGATGACCACAGGATGGCAGCATAGTACGATAAATCAAAATTGATTGCTGCATTCAGAATCATCCACCAGAGGTTATTAATCAGATTTGAATCCTTTCCTGCCCGACACATGGAACTGGTAGCAGATTCATTCATGGGGAAAGTGTGTGTGATATTTACTTCTACCTGTGTGTCGCTGCAATGACACCTCACCCAGGGATTTCTCAATTTAGTCCAGTAAAAAGGGCATAACAGAATCTGTCTTTCATGCTATAGTATCTTACAGCATCACAGTTTTAACAATCCAAACATGATTTGTAGTGAGAAATATTATAGCTTCAAAGAAGATGTACAAGATCTGTCACGACAGCCTTAGAATTTCTCTTTTTGTAGAAATCAACACCCAGTTTCTTGTTTCTGCTCCCACTTCCCTCTTCCATAATGATAAAATTAAAATGTGCAAAAGTCCCTTCTGATTATATCCAGTTATTTTGGCTCATTAATGCAGGATTTTTTATTTTCCCATTATCCACTGCAGAATAGAACATATTTTATTTCTAATCTGGATGAACTAGCCAACGAATTTTAGGTTTTTTTAAGTTTAAAAATTGCAATCTTTTCAAAAATTACTTTGGGTTTAGAACACATATATTCTATACTTTCCATTTTCATACATGCTACAGTTACTTCAAATCACATTATTTGTCAAAATGCTTAGAAATCCTCATTTAGAGGAATATTTTACCTTAGGAATGTTCCCTAAGGAAATGTTTTATTAAAAGGGTTCTATTTGGGAAGTTCTACATATTCTTCCCTTTGAAGAGAAGGGATATACACATTAGCATATTAAGTCTCTGAAAAGTCCTCCGGAAAAAAAGCCTATTTTATCTTTTATGAATCCAGCCTTTTAAACCTTGCTATTGACATGCACTGAGAAATGCTGCTTTAGAACATATAAGCCAAAACATTAATATTACTCTCCAAGATCCATAATATCTTTCACGTGCAACACTGGCATTTTGATACCATGAATACTGAATAGCCAATCTACTTAGTTGTCAACCCAGAGTATTTGTTAACAGTAAAAACTCCATCAACTTCCAAAATTCCTGAAAGAACTATTTTAACCCTATTTTTGAAATTTCTCATGTTTCTGAACTGATATAAATCATTGAGTTTACCTAATTTGTGTATGTGTGAAAATTGTACACCTCATAACTACAACTTGGACCTAACAGTGAAAACTATCAAATTTATCAACATATATTGCCATCTAGTGGCCATTTCATAAATCACAGTTTGGACTCAAAATGGAGCGGACATTTGGCTAAAAAGGGCCACGCTGGAGTGATTACATACAGAAAGAGAAGTTTTGAGTAGATCATCACTGAACTCAGATTCATTTATTATAATTCCATTATAATAACATTTTAATTTGTGATGACTATTTCTTCCGGAAATCTTCCATTTAATTTTCATTTCATTTATCCATTTTTTCTAAATTTACTGAGTATGTCTAAGTGTAAATAATACTTAACTACTACTATTTCTGGGGTTGAATGTTAAACTGTTTCTGACCTACCTACTACTCATGCATATTTCCACCTGGCTGTTTACATTCAATTTAATTGATAAATTTTCCAATCATGTCATGTTAGGGATAGTCATACTGCCTTTTAGAAGAAATAACAGTTATGATACCAGTTAATTGCAACTAACTAAAATTAAGTTGTGGTCAGTTCCTCGAGTGATAGAATGCTCCTACTTTAAGCCCTAAACATAGTTACCATTTCACTGATTTAAGAAAAAGTTTTAAAATATCTATTTGGTGATTTGTCATATGCTGAAAGTAGAAATAAATGATAAACAAGATACATCTAACCTCTGCTCCATGGGGCATCTACGGGAGAAAAAATGTTAAATAATTATCCAAAAAAATACTTCATTGGAATTTAACCTAAGAAAGTTCTATCCATTCACGAGCCAACATCCTTGAATATATTGGGGAAGAAGGTGGTTTCACATGTCTACCCATCTGTGCACCTAGTGACTACTTCTCCAAGTCTGTTCCCCACTGGTCACTGCATATAGTCACCAGCCACTGCCCAGTACGGTGTGGCTGTCTCCACGAAGGACCCTGTAAATGTGGGAGGGCCTGCTTTTCTTTGCTGATTTCTCCTTTGTGTTGATCAGTTAATACCAATTTGGTGGTGAGTACATGTGGTGCTTGTTTTTCCATTCCTGTGATACTTCACTTAGCAGAATGGGCTCCAGCTCTATCCAGGTTAATACAAGAGGTGCTAGATCACCACTGATTTTTGTGGCTGAGTAGAACTCCATGGTATACATATACCACATTTTATTGATCCACTCATGTATTGATGGCCACTTGGGTTGTTTCCACATCTTTGCAATTGTGAATTGTGCTGCTATAAACATTCGAGTGCAGATGTCATTTTATTAGAATGTCTTTTTTTCCTTTGGGCAGATGCCCAGTAATGGGATTGCTGGATCAAATGGTGGTTCTACTTGTAGCTCTTTGAGATATCTCCATATTACTTTCCACAGAGGTTGTACTAGTTTGCAGTCCCACCAGCAGTGTATGACTGTTTCTATCTCTCCGCATCCACACCATTTGTTGTTTTGCGACTTTTTGATAAAAGCCATCCTCACTGGAGATAAGTGATATCTCATTGTGGTTTTGATTTGCATTTCCCTGATGATTAGAGATGTTGAGCATTTTATATATGTTTGTTGGCCATTAGTCTATCTTCTTTTGAAAAGTTTCTGTTCATGTCCTTTGCCCACTTTTTGATAGGGTTGTTTGATTTTTTTTCTTACTGATTTTATTGAGTTCTATATAGATTCTAATTATCAGCCCTTTATTGGATGTGTAGCACGCAAATATTTTCTCCGATTCTGTAGGTTGTGTGTTTGTTCTCATGACAGTTTCCTTGGCTGTGCAGAAGCTTTTTAATTTGATCAGGTCCCATTTATTTATTTTTATTGTTGCTGTGATTGCCTTTGGGGTCCTCTTCATAAACTCTTTGCCTAGGCCAATGTCTATAAGTCCTTTTCCTTTTTATAAGCCTATGTTCCAGGCTTTCTGTTTGTGTATGAAACAAATAATAAATTAAGATTCATTATAGAACCAAATACTCTTTGATGATTATCTCTTAGCTGCACAAAGACACAGCAGACATTTTGAAACTAAAATTACTGGGAGCTCTTCCCTTTGTATGCCAGGTCAAGTTTATGAACAAGGAATTCTTTGACCATTTAGGTAAAAGGAAGTAAAAGTCTTTTATTCGTCTACCATTTTTCAAACCAACCAATACCTGGGAGTGAGTGCTCGGTAGCAACGGTGACGGTGTTGGTAATGAAGGGAGTAACAGGTGAATTTGCTCTGATTGTGCAGTTGGAGTAAGTCCTCAAAAGGAAATCTAATCAAGTGGTAAAAGTTTGGAATATCATAACATTTAGGATGATTCTTCAATAATTAATAGAAAATTGCCTTGCATAAAGAAGCTAGTAAAAAGAATGGGAAGAATTCCAAGTAGAAAAAGAAGTATATGCAAAGGCCTCAGTGTAGAAAGCAGCTTGACCTCTAAGGGTCAGTTAGTATTAATAGTAAATAAGGGTCATCATGCCTTAGCCATGGATTATAGCTATTTCAACTCCTTTGGGGATGTGCCTTTCTTTCGGTGAATTGTGTTAACTATGTTATATCTCACTGTGTTAGTGGAATTTAGGCTTACTTACACTCCAAGGGTATTTACTTTCCCTTTTTCCCAGACTGAGTACACTAAACAACCCAGTTAAACTCCAAAAGTACAAATGGGAGCCCTCCACTTCATCAGATGTCCAGGAATCTCCCTGGAGACTCAGGTGTTGGGAGCAGTATGGAATAGATGACATAAGATGACCAAGGACTGTGGTGAAGTCTTAAGGTTGATCCCACTCACGTGTTGCACTTGGAGTGCAAATTCTCTTGCAAGCAGTGTAATGTTTCTACTTACATGGGAACTGGAGAATTGGCAGTGTAGGACTTTGGATATAATTGTGTGACCTCCCCAATGACACCACATACACCTAGCACCTGGGAGTCTCCCCCTCATAATACAAAAGTCCTGAGATCAGCTCTTGAGTCTGATAGTGAGGCCCTCAAAATGATGCTGAGCTACCATGGATGCTTTTATCCCAATCTAGAGAGCTACCCTCTCTTCAAAGACTTAGATATTTTCTTTCATTGCAGCCAGAGACAGAGGGAATGGGGAGAGAGTGTAGGATCAAGGGCCAGAAAGAGGCAGAGACAAAGGGAGAGAGAGAAAGAAAAAAAAAATCAAATCTTTATAGCTTGCTCACTTGGAAAGAAGTTCAAAAAGTAACTGGGGAAATATAAGAGTAAATTATCATGTGAAAGGGGAAACAAGTTAGATGTTTAATAAAATGGTAATAGAAAATAATGCTACCATGACCACTGACTGAAGTTTGAGATGGGTAGCCTAAGAGAGCCGTGAAATGAAAGAGAGAAAGAACAGGAGAAAGAAAGACAGAGAGGCTGGGCGCAGTGGCTCATGCCTGTAATCCTTGCACTCTTGGAGGCCAGGGCAGGAGAATCGTTCGAGCTCAGGAGTTCGAGACCAGCCTGAGCAAGAGCAAGACCCCATCTCTACTAAAAATAGAAAGAAATTAGCTGGAAAACTAAAAATATAAAGAAAAAATTAGCCAAGCATGGTGGTGCATGCCTGTAGTCCCAGCTACTTGGGAGGCTGAGGCAGGAGGATTGCTTGAGCCCAAGAGTTTGAGGTTGCTATGAGCTAGGCTGGTGCCACAGTATTCTAGCCTGGGCAACAGAGTGAGACTCTGTCTCAAAAAAAAAAAAAGGAAGGAAGAAAGAAAAGAAAACAAACAAAGAAAGAAAAATAGCCTTGTCATACTAAGATTTGCTAGTCCTCTCAGTTTGAACAATCTTTTCCTCCTCACACTTCTCACACAGAGATTAAAAATCCATACCTTCCTGAAAAAGGAAACTCTCACATTACAAAAAGAATCGTAAAATATAGTCTTGAAATATTTACAATTATTTATATTTATGTTTTTAAAGAATTTTCTCTGGCACCCTCTCTAATTGGAAACAAATCATGTTTAAATTTGCCATCAATTTTGGGAGAAAATATTTATCATGTGGAAATATTTTTGAAACATCAAGATCTTTGGCACTTTTTTCCCCAGCTAGAACATCTGTATAAAAATTAAAGAGACAGCAAGTAAGAATGACAATAAACTAAATGACTAAGTTGGTGCTGGCATTCAAATAAGCTTTTGGGTATTCAAATAAGCTAATCTTTGATATATTTTTAAATTGACTGGGGTAATATATTTTTTTCAACACCACCATTGTTTTCATGGACTGAGGACAGATAATTTCTAAAACCTATTATTGAAAACACCTGTATTCTTGGCATGACATGAGTAAAAGGCCTGTATATAAAAGGTGAGCTTTTGCTCTTACCACTCAGATTTTTCATGTTGGTACACATAGCTACAATATGGTAGCCTAATATGGTTTCTTCTCAAGCTGATTTCATCATAAAATAGGAGAGAACCAGTTAAAATAAATTCACCAGTTGCAATCAAACAAGGACTAGAGCTTCATCATATGCCCCTAAAACTTTGAGAAATAACAAACATCAAAGTAAGGGGGAAAAAAATTCATGGGTTTATAGGTAGCTTCTGGCCTCCATCCCACCCCAAAGAGAGAGTACTGAGAAACAAATATAAATTATTTTTAAAATCCTGAGTATTCTTACTAATAGCCTTCAATCCTGAGATAAGCTGACAAATGCTTCATGGAAATTTACAAAGAAAAAACCACTGAGAGTAGAAAACCTCTGGGAGCAGAAGTTCTCAATATTCACCTTGAGACCTCAGCTTTCACAGGAAGATCACACACAGCTTTTCATCTTTCAGGGCACTAGGCTGAGTGTAGGATGAAACTTTGTTACCATAAGAACAGAAAAGATCTCTAACTGGGATAGTTCAGATTGGTAAGAACTTAAGGATGATATGCATTTTGTTACTTATATTTTCCTGTCAATGTTTACATTTTTGAATAATAAGCATGTATCATTTTTATTATAATAATACCCATTTTTTAAAAGCACAGAAACATAAAAAGGTATAATGGGGAAATAAAAGGTATTTCTAAAATATATGCACAAGAAGATTTATCATATCAAGTGGTTATTGACTCGTTTGAACACTGACATTCTGGTATACTCATGGGTAGTCAACACCATGGAGCAGCTCATCTCTCTCTAATGTTTACCCTTGTGTCATTATTAAAATAATCCTTTAAAAGTTCTTGGTTGACATACTCTCAAAGTGACCCCTTTATTCTCAAAGGTCTTATTTGGACAAATTTTCATCCCATGAAGCACTTCTTAGTTAATTGAAAAGGTAATTGGAGGCAAAAACCAACTTTAAAGGCTACTTGTGAGGATATTCCATAATTACAACATTAATTGGGTTGATTAAATCAACACGATTTTGAAAATTGCTTTCACAAAGACAGTTCCTATGCCCACATATGTTTTCTCAGAAGAAAAAGTGTCATTTCTTTACAAAGAAAAATACAAGAAATCTCTAAAAACATTAAAAAAGGATTTTAAATATGAAAGCAATGCTACTAGGTATTTTAAATTACATTTTTAAAAATAGAAACAAATATATCTTTTTTAAAATCGAAAGCCAATAATTTTATGACTCGAATGAAATGTAAAGGATATTTGAATTACATATTAAAACATTTGAAGTATTATATAAAGATATTTACCAAGCCTACAGGGAAACCAAGCATACGATGTTTTACACAAATAGTACTCCAGTCAGAAAACATTTTATAAATAATTTCTATGGGCAAATGCTATCATTGAGCCTGAGTTATTAGGATTTAATATCTTCCTTGTGGCTCAATAGGGAATAAAGCTAAACTTTTGGGCATTAAACAATACATCCTTTAATTTTTTTTTTTTTTTGGCCTAGCACATCTTTTCACACATAAAATACCAGAAGATGGGTAGAAACATGAAAAAAAAAATAAAAAAAAGAAAAGAAATTATTTGGTTGGTTAGAAACTCTGTAGAATTCAACATGAGTAGAACGGCAAACTAGGAAGCTCCAAACTCTCCTTTCTTCATAGACACATTGAAAAAATAACCAGAAAGTATCTAAACCAACTTTGCAGGAGCTCTAAAAAACAAAGGTTTGTAGCAACCAAGCAAACCCTAATCAAGAAGAAAACATCTCCTAAATGGTAAGAAAGTTTGTGGTGTTTTTATTTTCCCATCCTCTCCCTGGCCCACAGGCCATCTTGGTCTAGAGCAGAAGCTGCCTAGTTCCCAGTTCCCCTCATCCTTGAACCACAGGGAGCAGAACGTACCTTATTTGCAAATTATTATGTACATCGATGCTAACCCGGATGGCGAAGATTTGACGGGCTGACGTATTAGGCTCTGTCTGACATAACTTAGAATGCAGGGAGGGAAAAGAGGTAGGCATTCCTCATAAAAGCTACAAGGGACTATGAACCCACACATGCCTGGGATCAGAGATCAGGAGTGGAGACATACAGTGGGCCATCTAAGACCCAAAGGAGAAGCTGGGGTGAAACTCTTTGGGAAATCAGGAATTTCAAAAACAGTGGCTTGTATATATGGGGGATTTTAGAAAGTCACAGGTGCACGCCCAGGCAAGATGCATGCTCAGAAAAGTCCCGAGATGACCTCAAGCTTTCACCTTGAGGCGATCCCTGGGCTCAGAGCAGGCTTAGCTAATTGGTGAAGTGAAGGGCTGACCCTGCACAAAGCCAGTTTGCATAATACTGGGAGAAGTAGTTGTTTTTCTTTTCAGTCTTTTTTTTTGAGGGGGGAGTGGGGTGTGTGTTTTTGTCTGTTTCAGTTCCTGGCACACAAGGAAATCTCCATCAAAGCATTTGCTTAACACAAGCTAAAGGAAGAGACTTCAGTGAGCTCATATAACAAGAATAATTGCTTCATAGTTTGAAGTTGTCTCAAAACAGATGGACTACTACAGCTTTTAACAAGTAAAAAGATAGAAAATCCTGGAGAATGGGGAAAATCTGATTTTCAGAGTTAGCGCATTATAATCATCAAACGCCCAATTTGCAATAACAAAACAATAATCACAAGGTATACAAAGACCAAGAAAACATGACTTCAAAGGAACAAAATAAATTGACATAAACTGTCCCTGAGGAAGTCTAGACATCAGATTTACCAGACAAAATAATTTAAAATGACTGTTTTAAATATGCTTAAAGAGCTAAGGGAAAACATGGATGAAGAACTACAGTAAAGTAAATCAGGAAAATGACATATGAACAAAATGAGAATATCAACAAAGGAATAGAAATTATAAAAAGGAACCAAATAGAAGTTCTGTAGCTTAAAATGAAGTAACTGAAATGAAAAATTCAGTAGAATGTTTAAACAACTAATTTGAGCCCAAAGAAGAAAAAAATCAGCAAACTTAAAGATAGGACAATTGAAATTACTGAGTCTGAAGATTATTATCAAAATATTTTTTCTTATATAGACTATGAATTTCTTAATACCTTTCTTAGTAGATATTCTATATTTCTAGGAATTGACTTTGTTGTGGACTGAATTTTGCCCTCCCTCCATATTCATATGTTGAAGCTATAACCACCAACATGGCTGTATTTAGAGATAGGACCTTTAAAGAGATTATTAAGGTTAAATGAGGTCATTAGGGTGGGGCCCTAATACCATAGGTCTGGTCAGGAAGAAGCCATCTGTAAGCCAGGGAAAGAAGCCTCCTTGCAACCCTGCTGGCATTGTGATCTTGGACTTCCAGCCTCCAGAACAATGAGAAAACAAATTTCTATTGTTTTAGCCACCCAGTCTGTGATATTTTTGTCATGGCAGTCTGAGTAGACTGATACAGACCTTAAATAGACTCTGGGGCTTGAACTTCAATGCATTATTTGCAAATGAGTAAGTCATGGAGAAAAGTTATGTCAAATGTTGATATCATCACCTTCTGCTTGCCTTTTCTATGGTCCCTCAAATATTTTCGGACTTGATACTCTTAAAACAAAGGGTTTAAAAAATATTGATCTCTTTAGTTGTTCTAATTTTTCCATATCTAAGAGCTGGCCTAGGTCTTTGCCCATTTTGTGTTACTATAATATAACACAATACTTGAGGCTGGGTAATTTATAAAGAAAAGAGGTTTATTAGGCTCACAATTATGTGAGGTCCAAGATTGGGCAGCTGCATCTGGTTAGGGGCTCATGCTGCTTGAGCTCATGGTGGAAAGTGGAAGGGGAGTGGGTATGTATAAAGAGATCACAGGGTGAGAGGAAGAAAGAGAGAGAAACCAAGGAAGCCAGATTCTTTTCAACAACCTCCTTTCTTGGACACCAACCCATTTCTGCAAGAGTGAGAACTCACTCCTAATGAATAGATTAATGCCCTCATTAAACTCTTCACGAGGGATTTGTCCCTATGACCCAAACACCTTCCACTAGGCCCCACCTTCCAATACTGTCACATTGGTAATCAAATTTTAGTATGAGTTTTGTCAGGAACAAACCGCATCCAAACCACGGCAGTCTGCAGCTCCCTAGTTACCCATTACTGAAAATAAAGATATCTACATTTTTTCAATATGCAATAGCAACCAACGCCAAGGAAACTACCATTTTTCAAACTTCTAGAAAATAATAGATTTCAAGTTTCAGTTATCAGCAAGAATTTTATATTTATGAATATGTGTGTATGTATTGAATATGTAAATGTTATTTTAACCAAAAAGTAAGAGTATATAGATATGAGGATTAGGGTAATGGAAGTATTTTCATGTGATGAAAATAAAGAGGCAGGAGAGATATAGACCATAGAAACGCTTAACAAAAGAAAACTGTATTACTATCAAATTAGAATTTGAGGCAAAAAAATGTTATAAGAGATAAAGAGAAAAATTTTATAATGCTAAAATTATCAAATGAACAAGAATATATGAAATTTTAAAATTTGTATAAAGTTGTCAAAAAAACAAGAAACAGGCAAATTCATAATCATTGTAGGAGGTTTTAACACACCTCTCTCCATACAGATGTGTGATAGAATGAGCAAAATATGTGGCAAGAAAATACAAAACTTGAACGACTTGATTATTCAAATGTACCTAAAGGGCATCTATAAAACGACTACCTGTAAAAACTTTAGAATGCACACTCTATTCAAGTTTGAGGAACAGTGATATAGAATACCCCATTTTTTGACAATTTCAAATAATGTTTACCACAGTGATCTGAGAAGTTTTCTACCTGGTTTTTAGCATTGTAACCATTTAGGAAGAAGAGAGGGACTGACTGGGCCTTCAGTTGGGGAGGTGTCTCCCCAACTAGTTGACTGGGATTTACTCTTCCCAGAAAGGGAACAACGTCATTAGTTGCATGAAAAGAGTCAGAGATATTTTAGGTTAATGAAAGAAATTTGATCAAGGATTACTATAAAATATAAACTCTATCATGTAGAATATAGCATCATTGCTTAAAACAGAGCATCTTAAGCTGTATGCCATGCTACTCAGGCGACTACTCGTCAAATAGGTTTTTTTGTTTGTTTAGATGTACCTTGCTAGTTTATGCCCCTTGATATATTTTTCAGATAGTCCAGATTCATACAAATGAGGGAATCTAGTAAGGTGTAAAACTGGGAATTGAAACCTAGTTTTGACTCTGGATCTGGTAATATTAAATATCCAGACAAATGCTGACATTTCTTGAACACTCACTCTATGTCAGGCAGTGTTTTAAGTATTTCACATGTACCAGCTCAGTTAATCTTTGGATCAATCAGTGAGACAGGTACTGTTATTGTAGCTCATGTCTTTCTACTCATGAAAAGCCACCGGTGGGCTGTCATTTTATTCAGAGTAAAATCCCTGACAAGAAATTTACAAGAGTTGCTTGTCATTACAAAAAAAAAATACTTAGCAAAATTCCTCTGAGAAATTTCTAAGTTCAGAAATCATGAAATTTGCTGTTTAGTATCATCATGAAAGAACAGAAAGGGGCCTGTCAGTTAAAAGTATCTCAGATAAAGTAATACATTTGATGTCATTAATAACTGACCATTTTTTTTCTGACTCAGGGTTTGTAGTGAAATTAGTCAAATACATAATTCTACTTAAGAACTCCCCATTGATCCTTCAAAATACAGGGATTCTGGAACTGCCCAGGTTTGGGGGGAAAAAAAGAAAGAAAGTCTTCTTACCACAGAGGTATGAAATGAGCATGGACAATATCTGCAAGTTTAATAAGTATTATTTTAGATAGAAAATATAGGGACAGGTTTTTTATTTCAAAGCTATTTAGATTGTTGTCTATCCTGAAAGCTTAACCTCATCAGTTTTAACATAGAATTTTTAAAAAATAGGTCTTAGTTCTAAACTGGGATTTTCACTTAATGTTGGCAAGGTATGGAAAATAAATTAATTTTATCACAGAAACCATCTCAAGCACATTTATTTGATTCATGTTTGATATGAGCAGCAGCAGCAGGAAGAAAGCGCTTATAAATATCTATCCACCACACATGAATTGCTCTGGGCTTTTATGGTGTGTGAAATAAAGCATCTGGTTTTAAATGGAGAAGGGGAAAGGAAATAAAAGGAAACATTGTGTTAACTATAGATTAAGGTACAACCGATATAGTTAACAATAAATAAAATTGATTAAGAATTATCACATCATACATTACTCATATTTGATACCTTCCAAAAATTATCTAAAACTTGTTATTTGGACACATAAATAAACTCACAGGTAAATTTACTCTGTAGTAAAAGAATTTGACAAGTGACCTCACTTTTTTTATAGTAAATGTCAGTAAACACAATTGAGATAATTTATAATTTATAATAAAAGTTACATGAATTACCAAATTAAATCACCCTTCAATCTTTGTTATAATCTGCTTAATCATCAAGATCGTTCAGTATGTTTGTTTGACAAGCTCGTTGGAGCATGAATATTTATATTTTTTTACCTTTCTTACCAGCACGTAAAATTTTAAGACTATTGGTACAGGGATGAAAAGAAAACCTAAATTAAGAAATATAAGCATGTCAAAGCATGACATAAGGTTAGTAAGGGCACGCAGGTCCTGTGTAAGGGGGATATTTTTCAAGCACTGTAACAAGAGTAGATTGACTTGGGGTGGAGAGAAAATATTCAAAGGTAATGTAAGCTGGCTGGAGAGCAAACATCAGATGTGAAATCAGCTCAGACTCAGGGCTGTGAAGACATGTTAGAAGACAAGTTAGAGTCCCATTGTTGGAAGGAGGAACAAGATGCCAAGTGTTGATCCTGGCAGCTTAGGTTCTCAAAAACACTTGCCGGTTCCTGCTTTTTGATGTATTTTCTATGATATTCCGAAGTCATTCACATGCAGGCCTCCACTATGGCATGCAAATAAGACATGTGGCAAGCGGCAAAGGCGGAATGCAAATTCAGTTCTAACTCTGGGAAAGAGTAAAAATATGACAGAAGAAGGAGGGAGAAAGAGGAGGAAGGAGAGAGGGAAGAGGAGGAAGGAGAGAGGGAAGAGGAAGAAGGGGCAGGAGGAGGAGAAAAAATGAGAAGAAAATAAAAAGAAGAGAAGAAGGCAAAGAAAGAAGAAGAAAATATATGTACTAACTCATTTAGCCTATGGCGTATGCACTATTATAACTCAGGTCTCTCTGCTCAAAAGCCTCCAGTACGCTCTTACCTTATTCAAAGTAAGGTCTGCCTTCCCACTGTGACCTCCCATAACTCCTCCCATGCTTCCTCTCTTCCGCTCAAGTTCAGCTGCACTAGTTTTATTGAACATACCAAGCAAAATACCACCTCAGGGCCTTGGGTTCATTGTTTCCTTTCCCCTTCATGCTCCATACTCACATGGCTTGTCCCCTCACTTCTTTCAGGTCTCTACTAAAATGTCACCTTATCATAAGGGCCTTCTTTGACCACTCTTAATAAAATAAAAATCTGCTGTCATTCTCTGTGCTCTTTACTGTTTTATTTTTCTTCATATTATTTATTGCTGCAGGATATATTTTACACGTATTTGTGCATTTGCTTATTATCTGTCTCCTCTCCTTTCCTGGGATGTAATTCACAGGGGAATGCAGATTTGGCTATTTGATTCACTGCTGTATCTGTAGCATCTAGAACTGTGCTTGGCAGGTGGTAGTTGACCAAGAAATATTTGTCAACGTCTGAATGACTGAATAACTGAAGAAATAGCCTCATTTTAGACAATGAACTGAAACACAGAGAAATTAAGCATCTTATCCAGGTTACTTGCCACATTAGTTAAATATTTTTCACCTGCTAGGCCAAGCGATTGTTGTGCCTGTTCAGAACATAAATTTCATTAAACTTCAAGCTTATCTTTTGTTTGTGTGTATGTGTTTTGTTTTCTTGTCCTTCTCTTTGGATCATTGTTCTTTTGTTGTTTTATCCTCATCTATCGAGATAATGATCTTATGCTACTGTTAGTGTTTGATGGACATGTTGGGGTGTAGATTGGAGATAGGAAGTTACTTTCTTTGGCTGGCTAAGATAATTGGTTTAATTAGATTACCTAGCAAATCTGGTCAGAAAAAAATTGGCTAGATTCAAAAGTTACAATTTCTTCAAGTGTTAGTGAAAGGTAGCCTTACTAAAATAGCCTGTCTAAAAGAGGAAAATAAACAATATAACAGAAAGTAAAGAAAAAACTCACAAGGCAACTACACCCTTTGTTTTGTTTACTTAAAACACCTGTGTTCTAACTCATTACATCTGACTTCATTTTCTCAGCCTGGAAGAGCCCTAAGTGAACAGCAGGGGTGCAAGTTCCTTATTTCAGTTCTCACCAGCACCAGATTTCAAGGACTCAGATAACCCAGCCTCACAGAGAAAAGAAAAATGCAAACACCTACAACAGTTTCACTACCAGTCTGGTGAAGCAGAGAGGGAAGAAAAGCCATTTTTAGCCTTTAAAACTCCAAACGACTTTCCCTCGGGCTCGGCATTTTCGCTTCTTCCCGTGTGCCATGGCCACTGCCTCCTTTTCTCTCTCTCTATCTCTGGCTTTCTTGATTAGAGAAATAAATAAACTTTTACTGTGTGAGAAATCTTTCTCAGCCTGCATGTGGACTTCATACCCTTTCAGTTAGTAAAAAAGTAGTATTAAAAAAAGAAGTTGGAGACGAGTCCTGGATCTGAAGATCTCAGGAACAGAGACCCCTCACTCTGACTCCTGATTATATGAAGGGGCACATATTCTTTGAAATTCAGATACAATCTATAATTCAAGAGTGAGGCAAAGTATAATTGTAATCTAACAAAATTATATTTTTATTTCATTCTTTCCTCCCACCTAAATGGGGCAAGGGGGTGTCAAGATAAAAAGTAAAATTTTTCATATTTTATGAAAAAATAAAGGCATATTTTCTACATCTGAATTCGTGATTGATGATATTATTGGTAGCCTAAGTTAACAAATAAAATCTAATTCCTCCTAAATGATATGTGATCTTTCTGAATCAAGAGGGTGAGGCGAGTGGGGCCTCCTTTGGAAGAATACAGCATTTCAAGATTCAGACTGAGGAAGAGATTCATGTTTAACTCTGAGGCACCACTTTCCTTATGGATCACATATAACCCACTTCACCAAGTTAGAATCACAGAACAAAAATGTGACTAACTCAATATGATTCCAAGATAATTCACATCCCCTTTTTTCTTTGTACCTTTTTTTCTCCTCTATGACTTAGAAGGAGAAATGCTTAAGCTATTTTTTGCATTTCCCCAAATAACCTCATATTACTATATCTGCTTTGACTTGTCTGTGATGATTCATATTAAGAAAAAAAACTGAGAAATTTCAATGTACCAGGAATTTCTGTGAAATTGCTCTTTAGCCTGGAACCTGTCATATCATATCACAGAAACTCATGTAGGCTACAAGCCATAATTTCAATGTCACGGCACAATTCTATAACCCATAATGCAATTTAACTATATGGACTCAGATTACATATGCATAGGAAGTGAATTTATTAAGGTTAAAATGAAATTTATCTTTTAGCAAATTAAATGTATATACATTTATAGCACACAGCATACATTTTATCTTAAAGTATTTTGAAAAGAAAACAATAAAATCAATACAAATTATGCAAGAATTCAGTAAGAAAATATTTAGGTTCCTTGTGTATAATTATATTGCATCTAATTAGCTTGGGCCAATAAAAAATACTGGTTCATAGTATCCATAGTGCATATTTTCCTCCCACTATGGTTCCCTTGTGCACAGGAGGCAGAGAAAAATTATAGAATAGGTAAGTTGCAGGTGTTTCTGCCTAAGTTTAGGTTTTTTTTTCAAATTGGCTTCTGAAGATCTTTCTACTCTTGATGAAGTTATGTGTAATAACAACATGCTTCCTGGCACTGTCAATGATGTTTGTTCAATCCCAGGTGTCTGCTCCTGTTTGCTCTTAAGCACAAGAGAGGTGTGAGTCACTGAAGGGTGTGTCCCCCATTCTCTTGTAGAAACTTGAAAAGAAGCCACAGACAGTGGGAGCCAGAGGCAAGGGCAGAGCCATGGCTCTCCCACCTTGGGAACTCACATGGAACTAACCTAGCTAAAACAAAACAAAGAACGTAAACCAGTTTTTCTTGAAGGGAAATGTTTCTTACCTTTGGTTCATTAATTTCCAATTGCTTCTTTGTTTGAATAGTAGGTAAGAACCTTTTCATATGTTCCAAACAGATAGTTCCTTTTATTTTCCTATTAATCAATCTCTATTTCAAGTCCTTATTGAGCCAAAATGGTAGAAGATAAATTACAGTCATTCCCACGTGATTTTATCTTCACCCTAAGCTTTCTGTGGTTGAATGTAAATGTCACCTATTCCTAAGGAGTAACAAGGGTTCTGGGTAAGGGGAACATCTGGTGTTTGATCACTGACGTACACAGGTAGTCCCTGAGACAGCTCTGACTCTGGTCATGCTCACCTGGGAGCATTAGACCTGGAATGTCTATGTTAATTCTATGGTACACTTACAAGTATCTAGTAAACACAGAAGGGCATAGTTGCTTAAATGGAATGGGAGTTGGGGAGTATGAACAAATTAAACTATCAGAAAAAAAGAGCACGTTACAGATTTTTTGTGTGTGGGTATTACAAGCTTATGCTGTGGGGGAAAAATTAATTTCTTCCCCACCCACCCAGCTCTCCCCCACAGCCCATACTAAATCCCGCGGCTTCTCTGTTCCCCGTAAAGCATAACCTGGGGCAGTCAGCAGACAGAGGCAGGGGCTCCTCTTGAAACTCAGTAAGGACAGTCTGGGAGAAAGAGCATCTTACATAATGGCAAATATGATAGTTTTTAAGTAGATATGATGCTGCTACTTTTTTGGTGTATTTATTTTCAACCAGGGCCTAGTATTTTAGTGCAGGCTCCTCTCTGTCATGAATGTAAAAAGTCTAGACAAAGACTCCCTAAGGATTGTTTAATGGCGTTACACAGAAAGTGTTCTGCCATAGCAACATAGCGTGTGTTTTTGGAAGACTACCCTGAGAACCGTTTCTATTTCAAACAGCATGCGGACTAGTATATAGGGCAGGTAGACAAAAAGAAGGATCCATTTGGGTAGTTTCGATCTGAACAACAGAGAGGTTAAAGCAAATTTTCAACTCAAGTGTCAACTTTTTAGAAGATTTTACTCTTTTGAGTATGGATAATATAATCAGAATTATGCCCAAATTGATAAATTTCTGTCTAGAAAATATTTTTCAACTCAAATAAAATAAAGCCATTTGGATTTTACAAATTCTTGTACAGCAAAGTTAAATTCCTATTTTTTCTTTTTAGTATTTTATTAAAATAGTTTTAATAAGAATAAATATTTTCATTTATATTTTGCAATGCAAAATTGATTCATTTGATCACGGGGCTGTTTATATAAAATTTTACCAACTAAAGCTTCTGGATTGTCAAGTTTTCTTGGTGGTCATTTACATTAGTCAATTTTCATATCTCTAAATTTTTGGCAAGAATATATGATGCTTCTACAAATAACATATTAGTACATATTGTTATACTTATTATCAGATCTACTTTTGTTTTATCTCATTTGATTTTTATGAAAGAAAATACTCATTTTAAATTTGATGGAAGACTAATAGTCAAATTGTTTCTGAGAAAAGTCTGAACAAGTCCTTTCAGATAATCTAGGATTTCTTTCCAAAGGAAATGGATGCACAAAAGTTTTTAATTTCAATGAAAGAAGCCAGACATAAGCCACTTATTATATGATTCCATTTCCATGAATATCCAGAGTAGGCAAATCCATAAGGACAAATAGTAGATCAGTGGTTGCCAGGAACTAATGAGTAGGGAAATGAGGAGTGACTGCTTAAAAGTTTTCCTTTTGGGGTGATAAAAATGTTCTGGAACTAGATAGTGGTGATGGTTGCACAAAATTCTGAGTGTATTAAAAGTTACTGAATTGTACACTTTAAAATGGTTAATTTTATGTTTTATGAATTTTACTACAATTTTTTTAAAGTAAAGGGAAAATGAAAGTTCTGAAGTTCGAACCTGTGGAATCAAAATAAACTGTCAGAATAGAAAGGCCTGCAAACTTAATCCTGATACTACTTGTTTAAGTTTTCTGTCCGTGAAACCAATCCTAATTGTAAATAATGTAAGAGTCAAAAAGAAGCTTTCTAGCATGCTATTAACCTTTTTTGTAAATTAAAAATGTTATCAATGTTCATTGTGGAAAATCAATATGGAAAGCATAAATCATCTATAATTCCATTATCTGGAAAGAATCTATTTCAGGAATTTTTTTATATATATAAGCACAATTTTTTTCCCTAAAGAGATTAGGTATTGTTTTATAGTATATCCAACTACCTAATTTCACTGACTATATACAATTCTTCTACTGTGTGCAGGCAATGTTCTATGTGCTTTAAATATATTAATAACAGATTTAATCATCCCAACAATCCCATGAAGTTGGTATTGTTATTCTGATTTTAAAGATGAGAAAACTAAGAGAGGGAATAAGTAGTCTTTCTAACTTCACACAGCAAGTAAGTGGCAGATCCAGGATTCACAGCCAAGCATGACGGCTCTAGGACCCATGCTTCTCAGCCATTAGGACCCAATATTCAACCAAATCAATACTGCTGGACACTTGGAATTTGTCCAGTGTTTTGCTACTACAAACAAACATCCAATGAACATTCTTGAAGCCACACACAAAAATAATGGTCACCATAAAATTCCTGGAACTAAAATTGTGGTACAGATATTAAAATTTAAGGCTTTTGATGTAACTAATACATTTTTAAAATGGTCAGCCTTACATTTGTGGGAGAGTACACTCATACATGGGGAAAAGCTTCACTGTGAAGCACACAGTGCCTTATTTGGTTGGATAATCTTGAGATTGGTGCTCAGGCATTATCTACCCTGTAAGTGGCAAAATCGAGACTGGAACATTGCCTGATTTTTTTTTTTTAACTTATCATTCTTTCTCTTGACTACAATGCTCCTTAAAGTAAAACTTCCGTATCAGTGTACTATTTCTGCAATACTCAGCAGTTACAACCACCTTCTACTACCTTCTATACCTAATCAAAATTCAATATTAATTCAACGGGTGAGGAACTTGCTGCCTTGGGGCCACATGTGAGCTTCTGGATCCTGGAGTGCAGCCCTTGAGGGGCCACCCTTGGGGATCCAGAGGGCCACGTGTGCCCTTTCCGGCTGCAGGTTGCCCACCCCACAGACCCATTCTCTAACATATCCCCCACTAATATAACAAAGACATTATTGAGGATTTCTATTTCCACGACAGCCTTAAGCACAATTTTGCAACATGATCACCTTGGAATGATTTAATCTCTAAATACAGCAAAGACAAGAAACGAAGTTAACATTGTTTTATTACATCCTATATCTCTACATATGACTTTATACATCCAACTTTTACGTGTTTTAACTTGCCCACGTTTCTTTACAAGCAAAGTAACTTCTTTTAATAGCAAAATTAAAGTCCGTTTAAAGCATTGCAAAACAAACCCCACTACATTTAGGCAGCTAACTGCTACCTTATGAAAATAAGAAAAAACAACCTGTCAATTTACATGAAAAAATTGAAGATCATTCACTTGGGAAAAAAATGAAAATTTTAAAAAGATATTTCCTTTCACACTACAATAGCATAATTTTCACCTTACACATATAAGGAAAGAATAATACTACATGTTTCAAAGTCAAATAAAATAGACAAATCTCTAAAATTTATAAAACTTTTATTAGGCAGGAATGAAATGCAATTTGGGGCATACACACAGATCAAATGGTCTTCAGAACGTCCGAAGAGCAAAGTGAAGATTAGAGGTTTTATAAAAAGGGAAATGTTACGTATTGTTCTTTGAGCAAGTTCACTGGCACGCCTAAGGTCTTGGGAGCTGGCAGGTTTTGACTGGCGGTGAGATAAACCACAGCAGGTTGTTTTGGTAGCCCTTAGACAAAATTGGTTTCAGGTTACAGCAGGCAATTTCAGCAATGAAGTTTGCAGAGACTTACATTCTTGGAGCGATGTTAGGTGCCCTGAGTTCTTTTTCTCCCTGGCTCCACTCTGTTTTAGTCGGATATGACAAGATTGACCCAATTCATATGATCAAACTTTTACATGTTAAAAATGATACCATTAAACTAAGGAGACTTAAAAAGGAAAATTACCCTTTTAAAAGTCTAAGTCTAAAAACACCTAGATTTTAGGGGCAAATTAGAAAACAGACAATGTACAATCAAATCAGGATTTTAGATACACATTTAATTGAAGACCTTCTTAACGCCCAGAGGGCAGGGGAAGGAATCCGGCCTTTCCCACGAATGCCTGTTTGTTCTGCACACCCAGTCCAGGCCCGCCCTGCACATGCCTTTGGACTCAGTATGTGGTCAGCTCTCATCTCCTACATTCCTCACTCCACATAAGGTGAGGCATGGAGAAGGGGTTGGCTGATACTTCACCAAAATTGAATGGCAGCTGCCACTGGCCTGGGAAAAGAAGCAAAAGGCAGGGCTGGGCTTCAGGAAAATTATCACATCCCTTCTTGGCCTCTCTCCCTGCCATGGAGGGCCTGGGTCTTCATGTTGCTCTCTGACTCCTCCAATACCCAGCTTGGGCTGCCTTCTCCCAAAGTTCCCTGTGTTCCAAAATGGAAACTCAATCTTTTTCTTTCCCGCATTAAAAATGTCTATTTCTTCTATTATTTTAAAATTTCTTGTAAGAAAGCAAACTGATAAAAATTAATTCACACTGAAGGATGACTGAAAATCTGGAGTATTAGCCACCTAAAGGAATCTTGGTTGAAGGTGTTATGGCAATGGTGGCAGTGAGCTGAAAGAAGGGAGCCCTTGAGTCCTGGAATTCCTTGAATGATACCAATGCCACTCTAAAACAGGACAATGAGGAAAATGAAATTCTGCAGTTCCCAGGCCCATATTAGAGCATGGTGTAGGCCAGGCTTGGTAGCTCTCCCACGTAATCCCAGCACATTAAGAGGCTGAGGTGGGAAGAGAGCTTGAGGCCAGGAGTTCAAGACCAGCCTGGACAACATAGCAAGACCCCATCTCTAAAAAAAAAAAAAAAAAATAGCCAGCACAGTAGCACGTACCTGTAGTCCCATCTACTTAGGAGGCTGAAGCAGGAGGATCACTTGAGCCAAGGAGTTCGAGACTGCAGTGAGCTATGATCACACCCCTGCAGTCCAGTCTGGGTGACAGAGTGAGACTCTGTCTCAAAAAAAAGAAAGAAAAGAAATGGAAAAAAACAAACAAAAAAAAAACCCAACAAACAAATAAAAAAAAACACTGTGTAAGCTGTAAAGGGTTTTGTGGGCTTGGGTCTGAGAACAATCACTCCTCACACGACAATTTCAGCAAGATTTCCCCCCCAACTCCCTTTAGCTCTCTGAGAGGACGTGATTATTTGGCTCTAAATTTAAAAAATGTTGGTCAATAAAAAAGAGAGAGAAAATGGTAATAGAAGATATAATAGGTTTAAAAAAGTTTTTAGTATTAGGTCCCAAGAAAAATACCTCATCTCTGGAATCTTGCAACCAGAAAGCAGGGAGCCCTACCTGTGGCAGGTACTTTCAGTTTGCTACTAACTTGTGGGTACAAAAATAAATCTTTAAAAAGACTGCAAAGCAAATCTACTGTTCCATGTGGTTCCCTCTTTTCTTCCCATAGAAACCAGAAAAGTTGAATTTGTTTACAAGTTTAAACAAATTACACGAATGGACATGAATTATTTCCTGATATGCTCAGTTATCACGCAGTATGTAAGAACTAGGCCTAAGAAACTCTCTTTTTTAAACCTTGAATCCCTACTTTCGGACAAACCATACCCAGCCTCATTTTAAGTTATTGCCATTTTCCTCTTTCTTTTCATTTTAAATGTTGCATCAATCAATAATTTTATACACATACATATTCATTTCAAACTATATTCCTACAGAAAATTGCCACTCCATGGGCTAGCGCAATAAATTTTGCCTCCAAAGTCGAATGAAGAATTTGGAAGTGGGGTAGGGGGAGGGCTGATACCAATTTTTCATAAGCTGCAATATTTTTAGTTTAATTTAGTATTAATTGTTTCTCTCCCAAAACTTTCTTCAAACAGTGATACTTATTATTTCTTGTCTATTTTTTTAAACTATCACTTGAAATGAGTATATAATAATGTGATATTAGCATAGCTTAGCTATTGTTGGACTAGTATTTACCCAACATAGTTGTTCGGAAAATATCTATAAAGAACAGCAGATCCTTTATAGACCTTAATTCCAATGCTGCAATATGAGACTAACTGTCTATGTTAACATTTTGTACTTCTTGAACAAGATAAGCAACAAATTGCTTCAAAATTATAAATTGGTGAGTAGCATAATTCAGAGTTGACAAAATATTCATTATATATATATGCTGTAATTTAACTTCACAATATTATTTTGGGAAACCACCAGAATGTCTGGGAAAGACTTAATTGTGCACTCTGATACTATCTCTTGGTGCATGCTTCTACTAATGCCATAAATTTGGGTTCCAAATTATTTAAAAAATCAAGGCCGTCTTCTTCCTGTTTTTCACTGCAGCAGCCTACAGAACCAGCTGGAGATCCTCTTCCTTCATAGTTATATGTAAGGACATAATCTTGAGATGGCACATGTTGTTCATTCTGATTGCATAGATGTAATTTCTGTAAAATTAAAAAAAAATGAATTGCATTATTGTTTTCAACAACTTAAGCATATGAACATAAAATGTATTTTTTATTTACCTTTCATGTTTAATTTTTAACCAGTGTGTCCTCTAATGGATTCCTACACACAAAAAATGCACATGATTGGTCTCTATCATAATCATAGCATAAAGTCAGTATATTTTACATTTCTAGTAATCCATATAAATAAAAATTATGTATACAAATGTTATCTTTAAGTACATACAAGTTATTATTAAATGTTTATGCCTAAATTTTATGTCTAGGAAGTCAGGCTAGTCTACAAAACAGAGACAAAAGGCATAATGTTTAGGAATTTGAGATTGGATATCCAACAGTCCTGGTTTTGAGTCAAGGCTCCAGCTTTTCCAACTAGCTATATGACTTTGTGCAAGTTACTCAACATCTTTAAATCTCACTCTTCTCAAATCTAAAATGAGAATGCAGACAGTGACCGTTTCACAGGATTATTTTGGAAACTAATGATGATATAATAATGCATAAAATGTGCTTATTATGCCCAGCACATATTAAATGTACAATAAATGGTAACTAAAATTGCTATTATATGCAATTATAAAGTAGGTAAGAATTACCACATTCCCTTTGGAATCAAGTTTCCAAGATAGCCAAAATATGGCAACATATTGAGATGCACAAAATAATTTAGTGAACTTGAAAGTGATCAAAATAACCCACCCTGCAAAAACTGGGCTTTTGTAATGAAGAGGCCAAGCATTTGCCCACATCTACCCTGTCTGCCACTGGCCTGTCTGCCAACTTGTCAAACTTCTGTGCCACCTCCCTTACCTCACCTGAGTGTCCTCACCTGAGTGTTCTCTAGCTACACTGGAGCTCACTTGCACAGCTTAAGTTATCAAGTGTCTTTCTTCACGACCTTGACAGCTTTACCTCCCATTACCTGATGTGCATATTGAAGGACACTCCTAAGAGTGTGACTTAAGCTTCTCTCCATCTCAATCTGATCTTACATGAATACTGACTGTTTAAAAATAGAAAAAGGATTAACATTGGAATTTGACCAAAAAAAAAAAAAATGCTATGGATATATGATAAGCTACAGCCCTATCACAGAATATTGCCCATCTGTAGTCCATGCAAGCAGTAAGGGCTTCTGGCGCAGTGTTCGTGCTACATTGGCACTGGGATCCTCTGATAAAAAAGGTGAAAATTTAGAAACAGAAGAATATCTAATCCAGTGGCTCACTAACCTAGCTGAACACTTGACTCACCGGAGAAATTTTTAAAAAGAAAAAAAAAAGCCAAATCAATTAAATTAGAATCTTTCAGGGTGGAGTCAAAGCTTTCGTATTTTTTAAAAACTTCCAGGGGATTTTGATGTGGGCTGAGAATTCTTTATTTAATCCCCACTTTCTTTCACATTGTTGCTCTCCTCTGAATCAAAACACTTCATATTTGTATGGTGCTTTATATATCAAAAATATTTCATATAATGGTGACGATAGTTAATAATAGCATATTGTACATTTAGAAATTGGTAAGAGAATAAATTTCAAATGTTTTCATCACAAAAAATAAGTATTTGAGGTGCTAGATATGTTAATAAGCTTGACTTAATCATTCTACATTGTATACATATACCATAACATTGCTTTGTACCTCATAAATATATACAATTATTGTGTCAATTTGCAATAAAATAAAAAAATTGTCATATGTTATATGGAATTTCTAAAACTGTATTCAGATGTTTGTGTTTTCACAGAGAAATACAGATTTGATTTGGAAAGTTTGTGATAATTTTTTTTCACATTCTTCTGTATCATATTCTTCTATATTTATGAGGTAAAGGCACATCTAAAAAGGAAACTTTAGTGAAAGACATTAGAAACCTTCAATTTTTATGAGATTTTAGAAATTAAGTGAAATATGACAGATGAAATAAAATCTCTTTTAAATTAGTAATGTAACAAAATCAAAGAGCATAGAAAAACGACCAGAGCAAGCAAGAGAGGGAACATCGAAAAATCTAGAAAAGCAGTTTCTGAAAATGTATGATAATTTCAATGTCCTATTGTTCTGCACTTGGATATTTAAACTTAAGATCAAAACACCTAAGGAAACTCACCTCACAGAGATGGGGCTGAGTGAAACTGTGCCACTCCGAGTAGTTGTATCTGCAGTTGTCCACCTCCGTGTGTCCTCCCCTGCAGGAGTCCAGGGTGTGATGGTGCCCAGCTCCCCGGCAGGATTCCAAGGTCTGGTGTCCTCCTCTCACCATTTCAATGGACTCCTGTCCTCCATTTCTGGTTCCTGACCCCATAGTACCACAAAAACCTTGGCTACAGTTGTTGGCAGTGTGGGTCGTGAATCCATTGGCAGAACACTGAAAAAATAAAACCATTCATGTTGAGAGGAAATGGATGGCAACTAGCTACAAGAAGGCAAAAGAAAGAGAACATTTATTCAACCTTTTATTCATTCACTCATTTCTTCATGCATTCAACAGACATCTATCAGTTTCTAATTATGTGTCCAGACACCTCTTAGTTCTGTGCTGTTATCACAGAATACTTGAGGCTGGGTTATTTATAAAGAACAGAGATTTATTTCTTACGGTTCTGGAGACTGGAAGGCCAAGACTGAGGGGCCCACATCTGGCAAGGGCCCATGCTGTGTCATCTCATGGCAGAAGGTAGAAGGGCAAGAGAGAAGAGAGTGACAGCAAGAGCGAGAGAGCGAGAGAAAGAGAGAGAGAGAGAGGAGCAAGAGGTGGCCAAACTCACTTTTATAACAAACTCTCACAATAATGAAACCACTCCCACAATAAGGACATCAATCCATTCATGAGAGCAGAGCCCTCATGACCTAATCACGTCTTAAAGGTCCCACCTCTCGGCCCTGTTGCATTGGGGATTAAGTTTCCAGCACATGAACTTTGGCGGACACATTCAAATTATAGCAGATGCAAAAGCACAGGGATATAAAGACAGGCATGGTCCCTCATGGCTCCAAGAAGTGCTTATTCCGATGAGGCAGAAGAAGAGATAATTATTTTAAGAAAGTGATTGCTACATCGATGAGCACAGAATGCTACAGGAGCACAGAGGTAGAGCATTAAAATTCAAACCCTGAGAGGGTAAGTGGAGTAGGCTGGGACAACCCTGAGCTGAGGGACTGAAGACCAGGACAAGAGGGAGGAAGAATGCAATGCCTGCAGGAAGGTCTGGAGGCAAAGGCAAGCAAGGCACTTCGAGGTCCTCAACTTTAATCAGTGGAGAACGGCTATCACAGAGGGGACAGAGAGAGAGAGAGAGAGAGAGAGGGAAGAGGCTGAAGAGGTTATAAAAGATCAGAGGATATAAAGATGTATATACCATGCTAACAAATTAAGACTTTATCATGAAGATTATGAGGACCATGAAGCATTTTAACTTATTACAGACAGGAACATATTTTCAAAATGTCATTCTCGGCAGTAATGTGGAAGAAAAATTTAGTGTCATGGAGCTCAGATGAGGTCACTAAATTATTCCAGGTGAGAAATGATGAGGACCTACGCCAAGGCAGAAGCAGTGATGACTGAAAGAAGTGGAGGGGCTTTTCAGAGAGTCTACTGGTGGCCAGAGGAATGAGGCAGCAAAGGGCAGAGCCAGGAATTATTCTTTTGTGTTCTACTTTGGCAACTAGACAGACAGTGCAAATCACTAACATAGGGACGAAAGATGTGCTTGTGGGCAAGAGAAGGGTGAGCAATTCAATTTTGGACGTGATAAACTTGAGAAACACACAGGATGTCCCAGATGAATATATGAGTATGTACATTTGGAGCTCAGGTGAGAGAGCAGAGTCACTACCAAATAGGTGATAGTGGAAGCCACGGGAACAGATAAGATATCCAGGGAAAACTGTAAAGAAAAAAAAGAAAAGCATGAGAAAAATCATGTTTTGAGGGGCACGTAAGGAGAAATACAGCTGTGACAGAAGTGATCTGAACAGACACTGAGATAACAGAGAGACTACAGAGGCAGGATGGAAGCCATGCAGAGAAAACACAGTAAGGAGACAGTGGTCCATGATGTTAAAAAAAAAATCAGAGCAAGATAAAAACAAGTTCCAATAAAGTAAGAGCCTTTTGGATTCAAGCCTGTTAGAGTGGCCACTGGTGATCTTTGTCAAAAGAATTTCCAAGGAGTCCTGAGTGAACAGGAAATAATGTTATAGAGAATTGTTCTTTCAAAAAGTTCAGTTCCAAAGAAAAAGAGAGATATGGAGGGAACTAGAGGATGACAAAGAGTCGAGGAAATGCCTGAAAATGAAAAGGACTTGATTAAACATTAACTTAATATTGGAACTTCAGTCCAACCCTCTGGGCCCTAGGACAGAAGTTTAGTTATAGTGGTGATTTCAGCATGTCTGTTTTCATTATAAGTCACTATGTTACTTTCATGACAAGAACTTCCATTATATTCAGGTTCCATTGTGCCATCTTCTTATCAATTTAAATTTTTTCTATTGAAAATGCAGAATCTCTAACTAAACTGGAGGATTTTTCAAGTTCAGATGATTTCCTGAACCTGAACTATATCTACAAAAGTCATACGTACTATCTCATCGCCTTAGAAAATAATATCAGAAAATAGAATTGAAAAGTAGCCATGTGGTGGCAGTGCTACGCTATATTTTTACTTAGGTTGCTGATACAGTAAAATTCTATTGAAAACATCCTGATTATTAAATCTCCTTGATAGTATAATTTTGCCATAATGAATACATTTTCAGAGATAATATTTCTAAGCTAATGAAAGGGAAATTGAAAATAAACCAAAACCGATGCCAAAGCCCACAGAACTAGCTTTTACACTCTCTTCTCTGTTCTTTCCTCCCTACATCCATATCCTGCATTCCCCAAAGTATATTCTCACTAAGTATCAACAACTCCTTATCCATGTCAGCAATTTCCAGACTTCCTTTTTCAGATTTTTCACCCAACTCCTAACCCCATATGAATACCTTCAGTTGAAACTCAGACCCAGAACTAAAATCATCATCTTTACTCATTATATTAAAATGAGTTTATATAGTCATTATGAAATTTTGTTGTGGTTTGGAAAAACTTGCATATTATCTTTTTGTATAAATTAATAATTCCAGTCCCTTTTTAGAAGTATTCCTAAAAGAGAAGAGGTGAACATGGTGAAGTGGCCAATCAATACCATCAGCTCTAACACCCAATGGCAAAGGACAAATAAAGTCACTCTTTCCATTTTTATATATAAAGTAAGAACTTACAATGAATCAAGGACTATCAAGGGACTAAACCTATTTTCTGACTGGAAAGACAATCGCAGGGTTCCACACGCAGACATGTCAAGCACAGATGTGCTATGATTTTGTGTGATGGTGGGGAGGAGTTGAAAGAGAGAAATAGCGAATAAGAAAGGCATCTTCACCCTGAGATACAGAAAAAGACTGATACGTAGTCATCGTCCCTGGCTATAGCCTCTGCCACTTCTACTCCGCCTTTTATGTTGTTCCTCAAGTTCAGTCAGTCAACAACCTTATCGTTTATATCTTTAAAATATTTCCTATTCATCCCTATCTCAATAATACAATTACCATCATCCTAGTAGAATTATCTCATGCTCCAACTATCAAAAGGTCCTAAGTCTCCATCTTCCCCAACCCTAATATCTTCCTATTCTTATTAATCCCCCTACTGACTCAGCGTCACCCTGCTTGCATTAGACCACTCTCTGGCAGAAAAGCCCTGCCTGGCTCTCCCTTATCAAGAGAATAAATCCAACATCTTTCGTGCAGCGTAGGAAGGTCCCATCTCCCACTTCCCGCTAATATCCTCTCCTCTAATGCCTGACATAAATTTCAAGCTTCTGTTCCAACACATGATTCCTTCCATTCTTAACCAATTTATATATTATTTGTTAGACAGTCCCTAAACTTTGTCATCGCCTTTCTTATTCGTTAGGCTGCTTTCTTCCTCATTAGCTATTCCACCATCTCTTCACTTTCAAACTCTCCTTATCCTTTAAGTTACAGAAGTGAGCGGTGCCCCTTTCCCCAGCCTTCCTCCAAACTCCGTGAGTGTGCTTGTGTACCCTAAGTATCTTTGAACTTGACAGTGCTTTATCATGTTGGTTTATAGTCATGTTCCTATTTCTCTTCTCCATAAAAGTAGATTCTATTTCTCATAAATGAATTTAAACCTCTTTGAGGAGAGAACATGCCTTCTAAGTGCTTTTCTTATATGTATTTTTCACAAAACAAGAAGCATGGAACCAAGCACCTCAGAGGTCCCAAAAAATATATAAGGAAAGATTAGCAGAAATCTTCCAAACCCCTCTCCCATTTTTTTACATATATCTCTTTGACATTTTCCTAGTTATCTTGAGAAATTTTAGAAAGTTTTTTTTCTATTATAAATGGTCAAAGAGTTAGATAAACAAACACTCTCTGAAAATACACAATGTAGAGAGCAGCCAAAAAAATTATTGTTATAATAAACTCACAAAATCAAAGAACAAGTTTTAAATCATAACACTAGAGAGTAGAAAAAAGATAACTAAAATAATACATCAGGGTTAAGAAGTTTAATAAATTACCACTACATAAACAATTGAATATTGGCAGAATATTTATTCCTACAAAATCTGACCCAATTAAAAATATAAATTAACTCCTAAATTTTGAAGTAAGTTCATGAGGATGAGTTAAAAAAATTATGGAAGATACAGATAAATATTCATTAAAAAATTACTTACCACTCTATCATCTCCAGGTGCTTCTGTGTTTGAGATAATTAAGTTTTGCTGTGCTAAATCTTCAGGAAGACGCTTGGTTTTTTTTGTACCAATAACTCCACATACTAAAGTTAGCAATACAGCTGGGTAAAAGAAAAAAAATTTTAATTTAATCATCCATAGAATAAAATAATCATCCTTTATTTCTTATGACCTAAGGGTCACCAGAGGTAAATAAAGTCACGAAGCTTTCCTATGAATTTTCTTGGCCTTTCCAAATTAACACGCCACAGTTTTGCTTATATTTTACAATGTGAAGCAATCATATATTTTTTATCATATCTTTCTCTATTAAGAGTGTGAATTCTTCCCATAATGGAAAAGTCCTTAGAATCATGAGTTAAGTAATACCAAAAAAAAAAAAAAAAAAAATCACTGACATTTATTTAAGACAAAGACTCTGAAAAGTTTCACTGATTCCCAAAAGGATGATCTGTCTATACAAAAACATGAAAAAACAGACTTTATTTCCTAGACTAATCTCCAAATATTTTAATTGAACCTACTTAGTATCTTGTCTTTTCAGAATTTTTATTTCCATCATAATTGTGGAAAATAGAAAATATGTGATAATTAAACCAACCTTTAATGACAACAATTCTTCCCAATGATCTAAAAGACCCTGTATCATACACCCCCAAATACAGCCCACTACATATTTTTGTATGGTCCATGAGCTAAGATTGGATTTTAAATGGTTGAAAAAAAACAAAAGAAAAAAAATAGTTCATGACATGAGAAAATGACATGAAATTCAAATTTTTGCATCCATATATAAAGTTCTATTGTAACACATCCACATAGTGCCCGTCATTTACATAATTTCTATGGCTGCTTTCTTATTTCAAGGGCAGGTTTGATAGATTACAATGAAAAACACGTGACCTGCAAAGCTTAAAATAGATACCATCTGGTCCTTTACAGAAAAAGTGTCCCAACCCTTGTCTGCTCTATATGGCCCAGGGCTACTTTTCTGGTTCCATTCCCTAATCCTCTTCCCCTCACCCACTACTCTCTAGGCACACTGATCTCCCTGCCATTCCTTGATTTCTCCAGACATAATCCCCCCAAATTAGGGCCTTTGCATTGACTTCCCTCTCTGATTGAAAGCTGGCTCTTCCCCCAGGTATTCCACATGCCCGACTCACCTCTTCCCCAAATCACCAAAGATAACCTTCTCAGGTCAATTATCTATTGACTGGCACCAATACTCTAACACTGCAGTCCCCAACCCCTGAGCCGAGGACCGGTACTAATCTGTGGCCTGTTAGGGACCGGCCGCAGAGATCCGCTTCCCTCCCTGCCTGTCCCCACCAAATCCCCCACCCCTCCCCCTCCTACCCCCAGTCCCTCACCTCTCCGTCCCTCCACCCTTCACACAACCACCCCAACCCCCCCACACACCGGCCAGTGGAAAAATTATCTTTCATGAAACTTAGAAACTGGGGTCACACAGCGGGAGGTGTGAGTGGTGGCCAAGCGAGGGAAGCTTCGTCTGTATTTACAGCCACTCCCCATTGCTGGTATCAGGGCCTGAGCTCTGTCCATGCCCCACCCCCGCGGTGGAAAATTATCTTCCAAGAAACTTGTCCCTCTGGTGCCAAAGAGGTGGGGACTGCTGCTCTAACACACACCCCACAGCACTACAGATCCTAATTATTTTGCTCTATTTTTTTTTTCCTCCATAACATTGAATTTATTTATTCATTTACTATCACAATGGAGATTGCTTATTTTTGTTTGTTTTTTAAAAATTATGTTTATTTTGTTCACACTTGAATTCCAAGCACCTGGAACAGTTTCTGGCCTACAGTAGGTGTTCAATATATATTTATTTTGTTGAGTTGATGAAAAATAATGAATACATTAGAAATTTACCATGCACTGTTCTAAGCACTTCACATGCATTAACTCAATCCTCAGCGCTACCCCATACAGTAGGCTACTATTGATACAATTATCCCCTTTTACAAGTGAGGAAACTTGAAGCACAGTTAAGTAACTTGCCCCAAGTCCTGTGGCTTGCAAGGGATGAAGCTGAGGTTCACACTCAGGCAGTCTGGTTTCTTTGTCTTGCTCTTAAGTTCTACTCCTGTCACAAAACAAAGCTAGTCTAGGCTGGAGGACTGAAGAGGAATAAACATGGCATCACTGGGAACAACATATGTGGCAAGAAGAAGGGTCACAGAATTTAAAATTGGAAAGATATATCCAAGAAGAGACATTGCTATGAAGTGAACATCTCCCATAAGCCTGTGACCAGATGGTGAGAAGACATGAAATGGACATGGCTTTTAGTGGATGTTCATATAGCAGAAGTTTTAGATTGCTCTATTTAGCCCTAAAAGGGATAGCACTGGAACCAAGAAATAAAACCTATTCATTCGACAGATTCAGTACAATCTAAGGAATTTTCAACAATTCTGCCCAATTAGAACATCTTGTATCACAAGAAGGATCATGTTCCCTTCCACAGAAAATATTCAAACAGAATTCATATAATATTAATAACACAAAAGGAACTTGTAAAGGGACTCACACCTGTGGATGCTTGGACCGGTTTCCTTGGAAAAGACCGTTTCCTGCATCCAGATATTTTATTATACATTTTGACTTCTAGTAAGTGAAAGTACTTACAAAATAGTAGTGCTATTCCCAGTAGTATCGCAAGGATTGCCCATTTTCCAAGTACGACTCCTGCACTCCTTGTAGCCAAGCGACACTGACTTGGATGAGTACAATCACACAGATTAACTCTCAAGATTTTCGTGGCAGATTGACCTGCTCTATCTTTTACAGTAACGGGAATAGTGTATTCTTGAAATTGGGCATTTTTCTGATACGAAAGACGGGCAGCTGTATCTGAAAGAAGATTTAAGCAGTTTATTTTTCAGTGATCATTTATTCCTCCCTTAGCATCTATTTCACCACACGTGCACCACTCTCAAGGAACTGCCTGTCACATGAAAATAAAGAGAAAGGGAGAACTATGTTCAACCTTTTCAAGCACTGATAATTACCTTATCTGGGTTGCCCCTTGTAACTCTTTAGAAGAGAGCCCTAAAGAAATAATTTGGCATTGGAATGACCCAGTAGTATGTGGCAATATTTAACATTTTTTATCCTACACAAACTAATAATGCTAGGTTGGCTCTTAATATACAGTTAAAGCATTTTTCTTTAGTACCAGTTTATATATTCATAAAGAATTAACACCTTCAGGTACACAAAAAGGGTGCCAGAAATTCACATTCTCTTATCCATTGACCTTCTAGTATCTGTCCATTATTCTAATGGATAAGGTAATTTTTCAGAGCACAATAGATTTTTTACAATTAATGCCTTGCATCTGGAAGTAAATTCAATACCAGAAAGCTAATTAATGTCACTCAGGCTAGTTTTGGGCTTACACAAAAAACGGGTACATCTATATCATAACTGTGATAGTCAATGTCCCCCAGTAGTCTTGATACCTTATTTTAGTGACCTTCTTATCAACTGACCAAAAGCTCCACAGACCTTCAATGACAATTACAACATCCATGATGTTGTAATAGACTAGTTAAAATGGCAGAGTAGCACAATGTACATCCTGGAAGTCATCTGGGATTTCTAAACCTTGATTAACTGCACTGGTGTAGCTATAAGGACTTCAAAGATTTTGTCTGCACCTCATACCTGAAAGCTCCTCAGGGGAATATGAATTATGACTTGGGTTTATTTAGGACCCTTCAATACCACATTATGTCTAAGGTAAGATCCTTCAGGTTCCTCTCCTCCCTCAAGACCACAAGCGGACCCACAGTCAGGTCTTAGTTATTCACTGTAGTTTATCAGCTCTGATCTTCCTTCACTCAATTCTGCCCTCTTCAAATTGTCCTCCTGACTGTCAACAATGCCACCTTTAAAAGACAGAGATCTGGGAATGGCACTGCCTTACTTGCACATTCCCCGTGCATAGCTACTGTCACCTACTGTGCAAAGGTCGGTCTCCCCAGCCTGGCACATAGGCCTTTCACCACCAGATGCCACCCTTCTTCCCACCCAAACTCTTACATTCTTACTAAAACCTTGGACATTCTAATGACACTGATATACTTATTCCCCTAGTATGTTTCTTCTTTTATGCATATTATTAGTTAATTATTGATTAAGCAAACATTTATGAAGCAGTTAGTATCTGATAAGCACTAGGCTAGGTGCTGGAAATGTAAAGACAAGTTGCAAATGTTCTGAGAAACTCATGTACTGGAGGAGAGAAGTCATGAGATGATAATACAACAAGAAAGGTGCTATAGCACAGATAGCAAAAGGTCAAAGTGCCACTCTTTCCACTTCAAAAAAAACTTCAGAAGTTGGGCATCTTAGCTGGGGTTGTGTCTATCTTGTTCATCTCTATGTAAATCCTCAGGATCTGGAACAGTGCCCAATAGATAGTAGGTGCTCATAAATATTATGAATTAATATCAAGCTGAGAAATGGGGGAAAAAAAGGTATTCTAAGTAGACGGGGCAGTACACACAAAAGTCCAGCTGCATGAAGAGCATGACATGGTAACAAAACAACGGAGTGGAGTGTGAATGAAATACGGAATACCACATCCCCCGGAAACTGCTCTTGTAGGGGACAGTCCCTGAAAGCTCCAATGCGATCCCTTCCCATATCCCACCAAGCTCACTTCCAGAAACTTCACAGAGTGTTTGTCCCATGCACCCAGATTCCTCACTTCCAAAGTCAGCTTACAATACAATTTACACTGCACACCTTCTGGTCTCTCCTCACCGCACTGGTATCTGGTCTCTCCTCACCTCACTGGTATTACTTTAACAACACAACGAAAAAAGTATAAAACTGCCCAATATTGTAACAAAACTTTTTTGTCTTTGTTGTAAATGTAAATTTTGCCTTCATAAAAATTACGATTTCCTTCATTTTGTACACAATCTATAACACTGTCCCCATATAATATTTGTAAGGTTAATTTAACCTTCTAAAATACATTAATGAGAATCAATTGTACTTTATGCTTTGTGTAAGTAAACAAGTAAATCCATTCTCTAGTTATTCTCAGTTATTTCAGAGCATATAAATCATCATTTTTGATTAAATACCGTTAACTTTGGTGAGAGTCCATAGTCTGTTGATTTCTGGGGAGGGGTTTGACAAACTGAAATAAAATGGAGCTCCATGGACAGGTTCATCGGGATCGACAGCTGAAATGTCGGTGTACCCCATCTTTGGTTTGCAAATCGTCAGATAATCTTGAAGTATTTCTGGTGCATTATCATTCACATCTTCAATGTTCACAGCAAGTGTTCCAGTACATGATCTACCATCTAAGAAGAAATGAACAAGCTTAAGCGTTATTTTTAAATTGTTTCACAGTTTCTTAAAGAAAGTCAATTGTATTCTATGTGTGATACGTATTTTTAATAAACTTTGATTATTACAGGAAATAGTAAATAAATAAGAATATAGATGGATAAATGAAATCAGGTAATCTAAAATGATTACTGCTGTCGATAATATCAGATACAATTGCCAATCTACGTTTGACCAGAATTACTACCAAATAATAAAAATAAATGTCTGAATTTCAAACTCTTTCCTTGGGTTCCCGGTGCGGATGTTAATGAGCAGTAAAGTCGCTGCATACAAGTTATTCTAATCTTGATACACGTTCAAACCACTTAGGAATATTTTTTTAAATATATGGCTCCCAGGCTCCACAATCAGAGATTCTGATTCACTTAGTCTAAGGAAATGTCTATAGATTGACAGTTTTATTTTAATATGAAGCCGGGGTTGAGAAATTCTAGGCTACTTTAAGGAACAGAACTCAAGGAAAAGATCATTTTGACCTAATAATGAGCTGAACTATTTAGAGGCTCAATTTAAAGTGACACAAAGGGATGTGGAGGAGTCTGACGAGACCATTTTATCTAGTTCGAGATTTGTCCCCTAACACAGAGACATATGAGCATTTAAGGCCCTGCCATGCTGGGGATATAAAGATAAATAAAACATGGCTTATTGTCACCAAGCAGCTTCACCTTGTTAGACAATTAAGACAGACAGAAACAGAGTTTTTAAAGTCATTTCAAAGAATTCCGTATACTACTTACCACAAGAATAATTCTGCATAATATTAATTGCATTTTATTCACCAAGTCCTTTATAAAATACCAGATTAAAACTTTTTTTTTCTTACCTTGGTCTATTGCCAGGACTGTAATATTATATAAGCCATGTTTGGGAGGTATGGCTTCCCTGTCCAGGATTTTGGAGGTTGTGATTGACCCTGAAATTTCATCAATGGCGAGCCACCCTTTAGGATCATGCAATATTTTATACCTGATAATGAAAAATAAAAATAGTCTTTAGCATTATACAATGTTTTGAAATAAGTCACTATCTCAGTTATTACAAATACATTATTAGTATGTGGTTATAGATTTCTTTGTACCTTAAACCATTGCTACTTTTAGTTTCAGGGTCATATGCCTTATAGCCTTTGATATTTGACCCCACTGCTAAGTTTTCTTTAATCTGCAAATATTGGGCCTGAGGGCTGCATTCAGGCCCCTCATCCAGATCCTTCACGTGGACTGTAACCAAGGCTCTGTTCATGGCTGTCACTCTGGGTACATCTCTAGTCAAGGGAACTTCATTGCTTACTCCAATTTCCAGGTTCACTTGATGGTTTTCTTCATAATTCAGTGGCTTTAAAATAAAGTACATGTATATCAGCATCAGCATAAAAGACATTCAGCATTTCAAATAGCAAGTGAACTTTTACCAGTACGAACAGTGCTGCATAAATTCTATGTTCAAGTTTTGTTAACATTGACCTTTATCCGTTACTAAAAAGAGAGCTGATCCCGTGCTAAGCCTTTAGCAAGTGCAGTCCAAATGTTTCTGCAAGTGGTTTTATAGAATTGCAGAAACGACATTTCCGAAATATTTTTTTATTTCACTCTTACTAAGGAAAATTATCCTGATCCTGGCAATAATGTAAACAGATGAAAGTGTTCTCAAGGCCCTGCTTAGAGCACAGTCTAACAGGCTGGCCTAAGTGTCATCCAACTAGGAGAAGGGACTGTTGTTTGACTTGCTATTTACTATTGACTATGACCCAGGCGTTTTAATCTTGTAAGGTTAGATGATGATTTTAACAAAACTGAAAAGGTGTAGTGATTTTATTTTCTGTCTGATAGAAAATATATTCCAAATGTCTATTTTTAATTGCCCTATAAGGTATCTAACTGAGCCATCTCATTTCAGCTTTTCCTTTTGTCAAAATCCAACCAGAGTCTCATTTCTTCTTGGGAATCTGCTTTGTCTTTTTGCCAGTTCCTTCTTGAATGAGCTAAATAAAATTTTTAACCATGCTCACTACCTGTTTTTATGAAAATTACACTTTTGACCATTTGAGAATTCTACCTTGGCATTGTCTATAGTTTATCCAATGAAACTTTCACAGTGGATACACGAGGAGTAAGAAAAATCAAATGTGCTTAATTTTAATCATCATTCAGCATATAGCACTACTCTACATAGCGGGGATAAACTCATTGAATCCTCACACCATTATGAGATAGATATTATCATCAACCTTGTTTTACAGAGCAGGAAACTGGAGAAGAAGGAGATAAACTGATTTTTCTTAAGGCAGAAAGATAATCATTTGAGTTTGAAGCCAGGTAATCTGGCCTGAGTTCATTTCCTTCACTGCCACGCTAGAATCCCTCTGTTATACTGTGCTACAATAATGGGCTCACCAGTCTCTAAAGATTTTTAAATCAATCTTTGATTAAAATTGATTTTTTGATAGCAAATCAAGCAAAACACTATTTTACACTGTACTGTAAAATCTAAGCACTTCTGGTTTGATTTGGTTTCTGCTTATCAAAACAGTCAGTGGCTAAACATTGAACAAAGTCAAAACTGGTGAAAAGAAAAGTGTTTTAAACATTTTCCCATACCTAGGTATTTACAGATTGAGATACTAATATCATGACTCCACTAAGAAGTCAAGAAAATTCCTTTAGAATCCACAAAATGTACGGGAAACTCTTTTTTAATTTTTACGAATAGCCCAGAAACTGGAGTGTCAGGAGGGGGAAAAGATATTAATGTCTGTTTATTTGATGCTGCTGAACACGGCTTCACAAATTACATGTGTTGGTGTGATCATACAGCGCAACTGTTGGCAATGAGAAATGGATGGAAATTTAGGGAACAGCGGCTGCACTGGAGGAGGTGCAACTATTCGATCCAGAGCTACTTGCTAAAGCCTTAGAGTTTCTTTGTGCAATTTTTCAAGGCTTAAGATGGATATTGCCTTAGTGACTTAAAACTCTGCAAGACTAAAAATCTAGTGAGATGAAATCCCAATGATTAATGAAAGCATGTGAATTCTCTTCCACCTCAGGGTATGCTTTTGTTTCATCACTTGAACAAAAAAAAAAATTGTTCAAAAGTATCCCAGATCTGCACTGAGATTTTAACAACTCCCTAGAAAGATGTATAATTGTGGAGATGGAACTGAGGACTCTCCAGGTTGAGAATAACTGAGAATAATATCATCCTCACTGGAGGCCATGTGCACCACTGCTGCTGCTAAAATGGACAGCAAACACTGAGATGGAAAGATCACCCAGGACTCAGCTAACGACTGTATCCACTCACGCTCTATGGCTTCAGAAAAGTTACCTATTATGGAAAATTATACCACTAGTCCCAAGAACACAGTATAACTTTTTAAAGTTAAATAATAACGTCCTACAGTTTACCAAGTGCTTTTACTTTCATTATTGTATTTGAATAACTATTAGGGAAGCGGAGAGAAGTATTATTTCCATCTTACAGTTAATACAGAGGCTAACTTTCCGAAACCACACAGGTATGGAAAACAATTTAACATAATGCTTGAAGAGCACATACTTGTAATCAAAGAGACCTAGGTGCAAATTCTGTCTATACTACATCCTAGCTGTGTGACTTTGGGAAAGTTTCTTAATCTCTCTGAGACTAAGATATCTCTTCTGTAAAACTGTTGTCAGAATGACAGTTAAGACTACGGCATAGAGTAAGTGCTTTATACTATAGTTCTTAGTAATCTCTCAAGCTGTCACACAGGCAAATGAAGAGAATAAATGATGTGGTTTTTGTTAACAGCCAACATAATGCAATAATGAGAGACACCAATTAACAAGATAATGTTTTCAAGCTTTATTCAGCTAAAAGAAGTATACCTGAGCAATTCTTGGTTCAGCCTACTAATTACTTAATCCTTTTAGGGTTTAAAGGAAGGAATTAACATGTACACCTCTCTTGAACATAATTTTTTTTTTTTTTGAGACAGAGTCTCGCTCTGTTGCCCCAGCTGAAGTGCAATGGTGTCATAGCTCACTGCAACCTCAAATTCCTGGGCTCAAGCGATCCTCCTGCCTCAGTCTCCCAGATAGCTGGGACTACAGGTGTGTGCCACAATGCCCGGCTAATTTTTTCTACTGAACATAATTCTGACTAACAAGAAAAAACAACCAGGGTATTGTAAAAGAAAGATTTCTGTAGAGTTATCAACATAATGATGTCATTCTTTAACCAGTATGTGAAAGGTTAGTCATCATTAGGTACATAGATGGATTTCAAATGCCATGATTATACAGCGTGTTTGATTTTAAAATAAAAGGTGACTCACTGATGCTAGAAAGTACCTAAACATATAACTTAACTACATAATCACAACTCTTTTTCAAGGAAACGAATGAGATACCTTCAAAGACCAGTGAGGCTACTAAAGGAGCTCTGTGATGAATTCAGATTTTCTAAGAGTTTGGATAAAACATGAAAAGGAAGACATAACATAGCAAATGCAAATTTTTTTCATCAAAATGTTAACAAATAATACGAATGACTCAAAGAACAAGTTAAGATTAGCAAAGGAGCTAGTAATGACAAAAAGAAGATATAATTTAAAAAGTAAACCGATAAAAGTAAAAATTAATTCAAGGTCTAATAACAGAAGGTCCTCTTTGGCAAACGAAGTTAAGGATTTATCTAGCTAAGTAACACAAGTAGGGAAAAGAGGAGACAAGAGGGACCCAAAGATACAAGGAGAAGGAAGGAGAACAGCACAGGGATTGTGAGTAAGGTTCTGTATCAGACAGATCTGGGTTTGGATCCAGGCTGTATGAACAGCACTATCTGTCCTGTATGGGTTGGACATTCAACTGCCTGAACGTGGGGGGGATAAATCACCTGTCCCAGCTGCATGAACTGCAGCGTGTTACTTCTCTTTAACTCAGCCTCCACATCTGGAAATGGGAGGAAAGAAAGTAACAACCACACGGGCTGTGGTGAAGGTTAAAATCCTTAAATTCAATGTTGTTGGGATTTTTTGGACACTGTTTCAGAGCATGGAAAAGAGGAAAATAAATTTGCTTTATTTGTATGAAGCAAGCATAAATTGATAGTGAAAACTTAACAGCAGCTGTGCAAAAAAAAAAAAAAAAAAAAAAACTACAGACAAATCCATTTGTAGATACAACTCTAAATCCGAAACGGAAATTAGAAACAAAAGCCAACAGGAAAGAACATTAAAAAAAATAATACAATATAGTTAGCCAGTACTTTTTTTTCCAAGAATGCAAAGATTGTCTGACAATAGAAAATGTATCAATATAACTCACTATATTAATTGATATAACATTGTTCTGGCACCCAATTAAGTAATAAGTTAAAAGTATTGGAAAGAAGGAAATAAAATTATCTCTATTTGCACATGTATTGCATGCATGATCTGTGTCTACATAGAATATCAAAGGAATCAATTCAAATAAAATTACAAACAACCAGAGAAGTTAACAGGTTGGTTGAATAAAAAATGAATATACATAAATCTGCAACTTTCATGTATACAAACAACTACTTAGAAGCCATAGTAAAAAGCCCCATTTCAATATAAATAAAATTTCTATAAATAAATTTATTAGGTAATGTGCATAATATAAATGAATTAACTTTATAACACCTGAAAAAAATAAAATTATCATCTAGGGTATGACTGAATATGAGAAAAATATTAATTCTCCTTAACTTTTTCTAAAAATTAATATAATCCCAAAAACATCATGAAGAGTATTTTTTCATGTATAAGCTAATATGAAAGTTCATATGGAAAAGCAAACAAGCAAAATATTCATAGGGAAAAAATCCAGAAAGGAAGAGCATTAGGTAAGGGTGGGATGGAACATTGCAAATTCTAAAATACACGTTATGGATTTTGTATTCTTATAGAGCAGCAATATAAGATAGAATATATATGCTAATTAATAAACAATAAATTAATGGTACAAAAGAGAATGTCAAGAACTCAAATACAAATCTATCTTAGTATATGACAAGAAGAATATGTCAAATCAATGAGGGAAATGTATTATTCAACGAATTGTGTTGGGACAGCTAGAAAAACTAAACTTGGATTCTTATTGCACATTTTATACCAGGATAAATTCCATATAAATCAAAGGTTTAAATGGATACCTAGATAATAAAACAATAACAAACTAGAAAAATTTCTGATAAAATTCTTTCATAATATCAATGCCATGATAACAACACAAACCTCACAACCATAAAAGAAGTATTTAACAAATTTTGACCTTGAAAAGCAAGCTCTGCCCACAAAAAAATTCCTAGAAGTCAAAAACCACCAACAACAAACTTATAAAACAATATAGGGCAAAAATATTTGCAAAAATATTCTGTGGTATAAAACTCCTACAAACAGATAATAGACAAGAACACAACATAGAAAAGACTAAAAGGTAGGATAAGAGCTTAGAGATATAAAATATATGCAGTTTCTTAATATAAGATAAATGCTCAACTACACTAAAACATTATTTTCTTTTTGCTATCTGATTTATATCAAAATTTGGTAATTTCATTGGCAAGCATTGTCACAACAGGCATATGTGTACATTTCTGGTGAAAATGTCAACAGGCACCCCCACCATGGAAAACAATTAGGCAACAAATCTACTACATGAAAACAGCCATGTCCTTGACTAAGCAATTCCATTTCTAGAAATGTATCCTACATATAAATGGTAGTGTATATTCATTTTAGCATATTTTAAAATAACAAAAAGATTAGAATTTCCATCTATATGGCCTAAATTTCCATGTGTACATAACTAATTAAAAAATATTTTACATCCACACCATGGATATTACACTGTAATATCTGAAATATATAGCTGTAAGAAAATAATGAAAATATTTACATATTTAATACTAATATGGAATGACTTCAAAGATAAGTTGTTGAATGAAGAAAAGTGCAGAACATGGAGTATAGAGTATCCATTGACATGTTCTAGACTTCCATAGAGAGGAGGTCAGTCTCAAATGGACATAGCAGCCTTTTCAAAAGAATTATTCCTGTTCTGAATAGCACTGGAGGAAGAATAAGAACCAAACATGGGCTATAAGGAAAATAACTTGGGCACAATAGAAGTAAGAACTTCTGAGAATCAGAGCTCTGTAAATACGGAATAAGCTACCAATGAGAACATGGAGATCTTTATAATTGAGGATGTTCAAGTATAAGCTACGTGTTAGTAACTGGCAATAAAATTATAGAAGACAGGCAGGCATTAGATACAAACAGTGGGTTAAATAGATTTTAAATTCTCTTCCAACTTACAGAGTCTATGATCTGAAACTATTTAGTTGATTAAACCATTAGTTGAATAAAATCTGTTAACTTGCGAAGTTGTCAATTATTCAATATTACTGTACCTTTACAACACGTAGAACACCTTCATTAGTTTCTTTATCTGTACTGATTTTGAAATTTCCATTTTCATTTCCCTTTAAAATGGTGAAATTGGCTCTCCAGTTGGCAGTTTTAATTAAATCCTTATCTTCTATAGGTATTCGTAAGATTTCCACATTGAATGCATTTTCCTCTACTGATGCTTCATACTGAAACAGGGAGAACTCACTGAAAATTTACTTTATAATGAGAACTTTTTCAAATAAAGTGAAATGTTTCTTCTGCTTCAAAAGTACTTATCATTTTATATAGATTATTTCAAAACTATGAATCACAGATGCTATTGTTTCATTAAGGGTTATCTTTTAAATAAAAGAAGAACTTCATTACAAATGCTCTAATGTTACTGGCCTTTAACAAAAGAGATAATGCAAGTACTAATATGAATAAATAAAATAGATTTATATATCATCTGTTTAAACTTTAATTTTAATCATAAAATAAACATAAAAATCCCAAAGTATGATAAATATTTTATTAATTCAGATTAAATAACAAATAATAATAAATAAAGCAGAGATAGATTTTGGTATTATATACTTACAGCATTTTGTCTGAAAGTGGGTGCATTATCATTCGAATCTTTTACTGTTATGATACAAGTTGATGTACCTGTCAATCCAAAAAATTGACCATCCATGTCTTGTACTTTCATTATCAATGAGTACTTGTCTACAACCTGAAAACAAAGCAAATATTTAACTAGTCTTGAAAATTTTTGTTTGTATTTATAAATAAAACCTCAATTGCATACTCTTCTATTTGTGTGGATCCCTGCTTTTATTTGATTTCCATATTTGCATATACTCTAGGAATTTGGTAAACAAGAAAAAGCTGAAAAGGTAGGCAGAGGTTAAATACAAAGAGCCATACCAAGAATTTATACTTAAGCTTTAAGTAACAGATAATAGGGAAAGGTTTTATGGAAGTCATAAGGGAAGCACAAAATTAGAACACTTGAATTTCAGGAAGAATATCCTTTTTAGGGGTGGAGACAAGGTCTTGCTCTGTTACCCAGGTTAGAGTGTAATAGTGTGTCGTATTTCACTACAATCTCAAACTCCTGGGTTCAAGTGATCCTCCTGCCTCAGCCACCTGAGTAGCTGGGACTACAGACGTGTTAACACACTCGACCAATTTTTCATTTTTTGTAGAGACAGGGCCTCACTATGTTGCCCAGGCTGTTCTCAAATTCCTGGTGTCAAGCGATCCTCCCACCTCAGCCTCCTAAAGTGCTAGGATTACGGGCTTGAGCCACTGTGCCCAGCCTAGAAAGAATATTCTTAAAGAAGTTTTCATGTAATTTGGAATGAGTTAATCTGAGAATCAGAGCAAACAGTCAAAGAGCCCGTGAGATAGTCTAAGACAAGAGTTCCAAATTTGAGGCTGTAGCAATAAAGACAGAGAAAGGGTGACAGGAAAGTTATTGGGGAGTCAGAATGGAATAGGATTTGATAATGAATTCTATATGCAAGTTAAGAGAGAAAGAGCAGGTTGAAAATGATGCTCAGGTGTCCCACTTGGAGAGATAGGGAGACAGGGATATCACCAACCAATTAGAGAAAACGCAGGACAGACAAGTCTCTGAGGAAATGAACAGTACTGGGGTTGGCAAAGAGGAGTGAAAATAATGAGTTTGTTTTGCATGTGTTGAATTTAAGGTGCCTAAGGAAAATCTAAGGAGTGCGGTCCAGAAGGCACTTGGGTAGATGCCCTCATACTTAAGGGAGAGATTGTGGCCAGAAATATCTATCTGCAAGTCATCAGTATGTAAATGATGCCATCAAAATTATAGCAGGAAAGGTTATGGGATGGGAAGAGCTGAAGATATAAGGAATGACAGCATTTCAAGCACGAGGCAAATAAGAAGACTATGCAAAGGCCACTTAAAAGGAAATATCGGAGAAACGGGAGGAAAATCAGAAATATAAGGGAAGAAAGAATTTCAGCAAACGTCAACAATAGACAGGGATTTAAGGTAATTGTTGGATGCGGCAATGGAGTTTTGCAGATGGTGTGGTGATATTGAACTGAAGTCATTAATTTGTGGAACAATCACCTTTGCTGCCTTTCTTTTACCCTACTATTCTGTAGCCACTCCTTTTGTTCTTTTATTTTTCTTCATTTTCTGTTTCCCTCTCCCTTCCGTTACTCCTCACTTTACTTGATCTCTGTTCCACATTGAAAACAAATATTCCCACTTTAAAACACTCCTTCCATAGCCTTCAAAACTCTCTGATACCCTATCTTTGCTTCTGCTTCCTCTACATCCACTGTTTCTTTATCTCCCACGTTCATTTCTTTACTTCTGGTATCATTCTCCGCCCCTCCACACACAAACCCTCACCACGAAAGCAAGCCTGAGTTTGAACCCAAAAATGTATCTGTGTAACCTTAATTTTTCTAAACCTCATTTTTTACTCTGTTGATTAAAACCTGTTAACTTGCCAGTTGTCAATTATTCACTTGATTATCACATCATCTCTACATACTCTACAGATGCAAAAACACATTCATATCCCTTCAAACTTTCCGATTTATTATTATCCTTATGTTTATAATATAAAATAAAATGCTCTGAATCAACAAAAAGAAATAACTATAATTAAAAACGTTGTCTACTTTTTTCTTTTTTTTTTTGTTCTTTTTTAGAGCCCTCCCCCCACTGCCCCCCCCCTCGTTGTCTACTTTTGATTCCTTTTCCTAGATTCCCACCAGCCCTCCCTTTTTCTTTGGCATCAAATTCCCTTGATTTCTTCTGTGCAATATCCCTCCCAGTCATACCAACCCTTCATTTACGGTATTCTAGCTGTCGTGGGAAACACTAGAGTGTTCTATAAAGCTATTTTCTACATGGGAAATCGATTCATCTGCTTTTGTCAATAGTGCACGGCTCTGAGTTAAATGGAGGCTGACAAAATGAGCAGAACAAAAACAACAAAAAAGATTAGCAAATTCAGCGCAATAATTTAACTTGAGCAAATCAATCAGTCTTCTGACTGTCAGACTTCTCCTCTATAAATTGGATATAACACCTATCTTGTCAAACAAGGACATTCTAAAAATCAAATAAAATTATGCATAAAGAAGTTGAACATAAAGTGCTGTATACATGATATGCTATTATTATCACCCAAAAAATGTTACATATTTTAAATAATCCATCAAGTTTCTTTCAACTAATCCTTTCCCAACTAAAAGCACATATATCTGTAATAATTGCATAGGAATCAGGGTATGATCTACACTCATGCAACAAGCAAACCAAATTGTCCTACGTGAGAATTGAAACCTTTGCTGAACTGGAATGAACTAGCCACACATAAAAAAATAAAATAATATTCAATAACAATTTTTATAAGAAATATCTTTTTTTCTTTTTTTCTCACTCCTTCTAAATACTGATTCATCTGTATATCTATGTCTTGTGGCTACTCTTACATAAGGAGAAATAGAATTACTATAACAAATAGGAAAAATGCCAAGAATTCTTAACATCTTATGCCTAAAATAAAATTAAAAACTCAATCCACCAAATAGCAAATTAGAGTCGATGGGAGAGGGGGTGCTCAATTCCCCATGAAATGAAACTCCATGGAGTGTGCAAACTACCTCTCTGTCCAAATAATGAGAGATGATGGTGATCACGCCTGTGCTGGGATGCACGGAAAAGAGCCCGGGGGATCTTGGCGTTTGCTCCAAAATGCTGTACTTCAGGCGTGTATGCATCGTGTCTGGTTCATCTCTGTCTGTGGCACAAACCATCCCCACTGTAGTACCTACACATTAAAAAAAAAAAAAAAGAGCCTTTAATTTCCTGAATTGAAAAATATGTTTAGAAGTATGTACATTTCTAAAGGTTCAACAATGACGGTGGAAACTTGATGTAAAATATATTTCTTACCAGAGGTATTACATCTTTAGATAGTACTGATGAATGTGACTTCAAACTTACACAAAATACTTTGATGCTGAAAATTAAAGTATACTTTTATTTTGGTCACAGTTTAAAATGTTTGCTAGTAAATGACTAAAAAAATTAGTTAAATGGCAATCAAAAACAATTTTAATACAACTTTCCACACATTGCAATAACAAACCTAGGTGGAGGAATAAACCATGGCTCCTAAGTAATTCAGATTTTTTTTCATGGGATTCTTGATTAATGGCTATATCAAGACCAACTTGGGGGAATACAGTAATTACACAGATGGTCAAATTGACCTTTAGTAGCCTAGTCTCTCCTTTCTGTGATCTTTTTTGCTAGTCCCTGATTTGACTTATTCCCTCCACCAACTTAGTATCACAGCCTTAACTGGTCTGAACCTACTGACGTAATGTGTTTAAAGTATCCTGGGTTAATCTGGGCGTCAAAAGTATTTGTCCTTTATTTTTCTCTGTTACTATTCAAGAGTACAAAATCCTCAAAAAAGAGTCTGAAATCAATTACCCCTTTTTGAAGAAGGGAAAACATAACAGAGTCATAAATTGTGAGGCTAAAAACATTATAGCTTATAAAACGTAATTAATTCCTTTTACGGGTAAGAAAATTCAAAGGGACTTCCTTGAGTTCCCACAGTGAATTAATAACAGACCCTACATCAAAACCCAAGTTTCCTACACTACTGTAACCATTTTTATTATTTACATGTATCCTATAACATCACATTATAAACCCCCACTATGCACAATAAAATTTATTCAAAAAGAAAACAAAACTAGGTTTCTTAAACTCCAAACCAATGATCTTTTTTATTTTTTAATTGTACCAGGTGAGTAATTAACAAGTTAACATCAATGACATTAAATTTGCAAAGTAAAATATGAAGGCGAAAAGCAGATAGAATAATGCAGCCAAGATCTAAGTGACTACTGGCAACTTTAATAGGCAAGGTAGCCAAGTCATCCCTTATGACTGAGTCCATGTCCTTTCAACTTTATTGTGAGTGGTTAATCTCCATATTGCAAGTCTCAGAAGCCATCCTGAATGCCACATTTAAGGACCAGGTAAAATGAAATACTTTGGTTTTCCACATGTGAGAGCAAGTGTTTAGGATGAAGAATATGTGATATAGGTCTCTCTGCAGTGATTCCAGCATTCATTCGAGATTGGAAGTAGTGAGGTACTAGTTTTAAAGAAGAGAATATAAACTAGAGCTTAAAATAATTGTACCCTCAGTGAATGTCATTTAACACCTTCCTAAACAAAACCTCATAAAAATACGTACGCTCATTTTGATTTTTTTGCTCATTCTACCCTGCATGGCACTTATTGATTGGAATTGGAATTTAATATTATATTTTCTGATAAGTAAATACCAGCTGAGTGTTATCTCAAGATGATCTGGCCTTGAGTATGAAAAGGCTCAGTGTCTCAAAAAGTGTACACAAACATATTTAAAATGATACATTTTATTCTTAAAAGCAGACTTACCAAGTCTACTACTTTCTGAAACTTCAAAATTATAAACTGCTTCTGTGAAAACAGGCTTGTTGTCATTCTCATCTTCTACTCTGATGGGCAGGGGAAGAGGTAAATCCGCTGAGTAGCCGTCTGCAGTCGAGGCATAGGCGATCAACTGTAAAACAGGAAAAAACAAGGTCAGTAGCCCATTAGTATCAGCTTCTAGCAAAAGAGAATAAGATGCTTTATCTACTACCTTATTTGCAAGTCTTTACAATACTAAACCACATGAAAGATTTTTATTCAATGCTTTTGAAATTATCAAAGCATCGAATGGAGAAACACTTTACTGCAAAGAGCATCCAGTATTTGGTAGAAGTGACTACTTGAAAAAAAACTTCAGTCAGAGTACAGAGAAGTAAGGGATGACTCCGTCCATTAGACTGAGGAATTAAATGTGAACATAGAAATTTGCACTATAGTTTTTATTTTCTCCACAATCAGAAAGTTACATTGAGGAGAACAAAATAAACCCACTGCAATGGGAAAAATCCCTACTATGTCATCTAAATAAGCCAATTCTCAACTTCTCACTACCAAGCCCTTTTATTGTTTTACCCAAGAGACCACATATTTGCAAGCAGTTTTTCTAACAAAATACACTTACTGATTGCCCCATTGCTAATTAATTAAAGGCAATGTAATGTCAAATAGAATGTATTTCTATTCAGCACATTATTAGAACACTAAATTGAACATTTTCTAACCAAAAGCAAAGAATGTCACACGGGGGACATCAGTCATGTTTGCATGTGCAGCATCTCTTCCCTCTTCTTCTGGGAACAGAATCCCTCTTCCCAATGAAGAATCATCCCTGTGAACCACAAGAATGGCTCGTGACCCCACGGCATTTACCGTATTATACTGAAAATTGTTCGAGTTACTCCCCATTGACTGTAAGCTCATCCATGTCTGAATTCTGGCTTAGTAACCCTTATTTGGGTTTGGTCTCCCACTTTTGCTTCCTTATCTAGTTCTCAGACATGATCAGAGAATCATACATGTGGAAAAATGACAAAAATGGTAGAGCAGTAGAGAAAAAGGACCCTTCCAATCAACTATGGACACGTCTTGGAGAGAGGAAAATGTATCAGTGGCCAGAAAGAGAGAGATAATGTTTCATAAGCAAAACCAATTGATGGGAAATTTACTGAAATTTACATTCAAATACAATTGAATCTCTTTGCTTCATTTCAGGCTTACCTAACAGCAGTTGAGATAAAGAGCCGACCAAGTATCCCAAAACATTGCACACTCTACTTTCCTTTGACTCTAAGATACCTTCTAAGCAGAGAGTGCAAGCAGACAGGAAAGAGTAGATGGAGTGAGTATCAGAAGGAACACAGTTCAATAATTTAAAGTCAGGTATATCAGTAAAACTCCTACATCAAAAATATCATATTCTTCACGATCCACGGGCTTGGTGCAAAACAGATTTCCAGTGTCTCTTTCTATATAAAACAAATTTAAAGGTTCTTGGTCAACTCCACGCCCACTTATTGAGTAGAAGATGGTGTAGTTCTGTGCTGCATCAGATTGAACCTAAAAGGGAAAAAAAGTATGCAAAAAAATTACAATTAAATTCAGTTAAAATGATATTTTAAAATGCAGCTGATGCATTTATGTATGTATATTTTTTTATGTTAAGGAGATGATTTCAATAGAAAAGAATAATAACACCCATTATTGCCAAGAGTAAGGCAAATAGGGACTCTCACATACAAATGAGAGGAATGCCAATTAGAACATACCAGGGAGGGAAATTGACAAAAATTAAAAGAATGAGTTATAATAAAGATAAATAGGAAAGGCTCTTCCTGGCAGAGGAAATAGCAAGCACAAGGGAACAGGCCAGGGTTGTGCCTGGAATATTCAAGGAGTAGCAAGAAAGCCACTGGGATTGGAGGAGAAAGAGAAAGGGAGAAAGAAATAGGAGATGAAGATGTAGTAAGATAATAGGGACCAGGTCGTGCAGAATCCAAGGATGTTGACTCTTTCTTGGAGTCATATGGGAAACCATGGGAGACTTTAATTTACAGAAGAATAACATCATCTGATTTATATTTTCAAAGAGTAATAACTTGCTGTTTTGTTAAGACTAGATTTTGGTGGGTAAGTAAGGAATATAACAGAAAGACCACTTAGTTACTGCAAAACTATAAGGAAGAGATGATAGCTGGTTAGACTAACATGGTAGCAATAGGGGTGGTGAGAAGTGGCTGGATTCTGGATATAATTTAAAGGTACAGCTATTAGAATTTGCTGATGGGTTGGATGTATGGTGGATGTATGGTGGAAGTCAGGGATAATGTGACAGAGGGTGCTAGTATTTCTTAATACTTATTCTGCCCACCTTCTTGAAGATTAGAATTTATAACTTAGCAGAAGGTTGCCCAGAAAAAAAGGCATTTCTCAGTCATCTTTTTAATTAGGCACAGCCACATGAAAAGGTCAGGTCAACGAGATGTGAACAAAATAATATGTGCAAGATCCAGACTGTGCTCTAGAAGGTGAGGGAGTGTGTTTCCCCTTTTGGACACAGTGAAGAGCCACCTCGAATGTTCAGAACTGACCAAGCTAAAAAATAAAGACCCCTGGGTCCCTGGTGTTTTCTCAAATTAGAACCTTTTACCAGATCACACTTTTATATGACAGTCACTGTCTTGCTTAAGTCACTCTTATTTGGGATCTTGTAAAATGTAGCTATACCAACTCTTGTAATAGTATAGGAATTAAAAGTTTAGCTATGAGAAGAATAGATGGGTATGGTAAATTGGGGCTCAACTTCCATTTTATTTTCCTTTTACAATGTCCAATGTCCTTTCATAGAGATACTAGAAACATTCAAACAAAAACAAACCAAAAACCTTAAATCTTGCAGAATCTCTTGAAACCAGAGTTCTGAATTTAAATATGGACATTCAGATGTGCTTGCATATGATTTGGAAACCATAAGTGAGGTAGATGTCTTGTTTTTGCTACTGCTGCTGATTTTGCTGGCATTATAGTTTGATGCATTTGTTTTCTTTTCTCTCCTTTGCTTTTTCTATCTTTCTTTTTTTTCCCCCGCAAAAGCAGAAGTACCTCTTGTTATTCATGAACTTTGTGGATGTTATGAGTCAGGGTATGAATCAATCTTTTTGCTGATATTGGTTAGAGTCATTCAGAGATTGTTCTGAAGTTGCATGAGGAGGAACAGCTTCCTTCCTGTGGTGTTTTCCTGACTGTGCCAGTGGCACTTTGGTTCTAGAATCAGTGACTTCTCCACCATGGAGAAAGTAGTACGTCCCTCGGTTGCGCGTTCTGTGGTGTAGCTAGTTTGAGGACTTGTTTCTGAAAGTTCAACTAAAATTTGTTGCTTCAGCCCTCCCAACAATTCTGTACACTCTTTATTACATTGCACTAAATCCCTATCTGTTAACTACTTGGAGAGAAGTATGCTTTCTACAACCAAAACCTTATGAAACAGACTCCAATGCTCAAATAGTTAGAAGGATTAAACTGCCACTAACTGAGATGGGAGGATGTTTTTAGGAGAAAAATCAAGCATTTTATTTGTATATGTTAAGTTTGAAATTCTATTAAACTTCCAAGAAGAAATATTCATTAGGCAGTTTGGGCTGGAAATATGAAGTTTTAAGTATGCAGTATCTAAACACTACTTACAGCCATGAGATTGGATGAGATCACCAAGAGCATGGATGTCAATAAACAAAAGACAAGATTAATTCCCCAAGCCCTGAAGTTCTCCTAAGTTTAGAAACTGGGATGGGGGGCAAGGCTGGTGGAAGAGGAAGAACATACTAAGGAGTGAGTGGTCAATGAGGTAAGTGGAAAACTAGGTGAACGGTGTTCTAGAAGCCAAGTGAAGAAAATATTTCCAGGAGGAGGGAAAGGTCAGCTATGTTCAATGTACATATGTCAAGGAAATGAAGACTAAGAGGTGGTGACTAGTTTAGCAATGCAAAGGCCAAAATCAGCTATGATTAATATAACTTTGGCAATCAAAAATCATTTCTTAATATGCCTCGTCAGTGTTTGAGTATAATATTCATGAAGAAGAAACAAGTGTCTAGCACTGAATAGAATAAAAAATAAGTGTGAAAGACTCTCCTGGAAGGACAGTTAAAAACTTAAACAAGCAGCATACAGGTCACACCATCAATGTTAAATAGCAGTCACAGTAATAGAAATTTAAGGGGAAGAAAAACGAAAGCACAAGGCCATAGCCCTACTTCAGTATTTGAAAAGTAAACCTGATCATGTCATTAACCTGCTTAAAAGTTTCTTCTTGTTTTTAGGATAAATTTCAACTTCTGAGCAGAACATGCACAGCCCATAATGGTTTGATTCCTACCTGCCTCTTCTGCCCCATCTCCCTGCTCCACCCCATATCATATTTAGGAAGATTAAGCTACCCAGAGCTCCTCTAGGGAGCCATGATTGCTCTCACCTCTGTACTTCCCTCTTCTTCCCATAATTATTTACCTGCACAAAATTTTCCCATCCTTCAGGACTCAACTTGGATGTCTCCTCCTCTAAGGCTTTTCTTGCTTTTTACCCCTTATCCCAGGGTTTGGTGTTCATCCCATGTGTTATCAGATCTACATCTCTGTCACAGAGTCATAGCACTCATCACTGAGTGTTCTAATCATTAGCCTACTTCTATCTCCTTCACTCAGCCAATAAACCACATGACAGCAAGGCCATGACTAAATTTATTTCTATCTTTAGAAGCCAGAGCAGTGTCTTCCATAGGATACAGTAGATGTTCAACAACTATCTGCTAAAGGAATAAACAAAGATCACTCAATGGCTTTAGAATCTTTCTCATATCAATTTTTTAGTGATTTTCTTTCTCATTTTACTCGCTTTTATTATACCTCATGAACATCTTCAGTCAGATCAGTTTATTTTTAAATGTTTAAAGAGTTATTAAACTGGAACAAAACAGACTCTTAGAATTAAAGCACTCTCCACCAGAAGGAATGTAAACCTACTTGCTGAAGAAACAAAGGGAAGGGGCCCAAGGAATTTTCTTGCATTGAGCAAGGAATCGGTGCCCATCTCCTCTTGGCACGCCTGAGAACAGTTTCTTTAGTTTGTCTTTTCTTCAATACCTGAATTTAGAGAAAGAAAAAATGAATAAACAAAAGCAGCACAGTGTACTTTGTTGTAAAACAGCAGACAGTCCTTAAACCTAATGCCTCTCTGGAGGTTTAGGCTCGGGAATTTCCATGCTGAAGCTAGCCCAGTAAATAGTCTTTTTGCATTAGAAAGGTAAGAAAGAATATATCCAGATCGTAAACATTTCCTAGATTAGATAACTTCCTTTTGTTTACCTTTCTAATACACCCATATTTTCAGGTTAGGAAAATCATCATTGTACTCTTAGCTCTTCTTGCTTTGTCCCATATAAAGATGGAGAACACTTCCTCTCTCTAATAATCTCTAGACAGCACATACTTGTTCTTTCTGTTAAAACCTCACACTCTCAGGTGAACCAGAGAAAGAAAATGCAAGTCCTTCACTGCCTTAGTGCTCTATCTGTACTGTCCAATATGGCAGCCACTAGCCACCACCAGCCATGTGATATTTAAATATAAATTTACTATAATTAAATAAAATGAAAAGTTCTATCCTTCAGTTGCACTAGCCAGACGCCAAGTGCTCAGTAGCCATTAACATTGGACTACCATATCAGACAGTGCAGATTCTAGGACATTTCTATCATTGCAAAAAGTTCCATTGGACTTTTTAGTGATGTCCATTTATTTCATATTACAAGGGAGACAACTTGTTTCATGAAAATGAATTAATAAATAATTGTATTAAACATGGTTAGTAAAATTACTAAGCAGTTGTTTAAATTTGCTATATCATTAATAGAGTTAACATAAATTAGGTGTAATCCAGTCTAACCCTTTCATCATTTTGTGAGGACTTTCATAACAACATTCTTCATGATAAATTGTTTGCACTAATAAAAAATTCTGAACGCTATGACAGAGGGGTAATCAAACTGACACTAGTGCACAAAAGCCATTAGTTAGAATTCAGAGGTGGAAGAAGCCTTCACAAGAGAAGTATCATTTAGATTTAACAAAGTAAACCCAAAGCCAACGTTTACACAGTGTTAGGAAAGACAGAAAGAGAGGAAAAGAGGAAGAGAGAAAGGAGGGGGATAAAGGGGGTTGGGGAGAGGAGGGAAGGACAGAAATACCATATGTATCCTTTGGTCTTCTTTGCATTTTTAATGACAGCATTTTAATGAAAAGAAAACTATGCCTGAAAATATTCAATGCACTTTGAATACCTTCTTCCGATGTTCCAGGAGAACAGTAATCTCTTTCTGAGTCTGTTTCTTTGTGTCAGAAAGCCGTATAGTGAAGGATCTTTTCTTATCAGACAACACAAGAGCACTGGCTGTGTACACTGACCCGTCATCTAGAACTCTGAAACCAGGATCACTTGACTGCATGAGGTCTGCGGATCTGAGACACTCTTTCAAATTCACTGCAAGTAAAAATCTTCAAGTTATAAGGTAGAAACGCATGCAAACCAAAAAAAAACAGGTGTTAAAATAACTTAGACAATCTTCAAAATCATGAAGTGGAATGAAATAAACCCTCACTTTGCATTTTTCAAACATCTTAACCTGTCTTTTTACATTATTAAAAAATTATGATTTTCTTTCAGTTAAAAATAATAATTCTTGATTATATATTTCTATTAAATAAAGTGTTTTAAACCTTGAATGCTTCTAGTAGGCCTATAGAAATGATCTTCTAATTAAAGAGGTGGGCACATTGCAATCATGAGAAAGCTGAGCTACACACCCACAAACACACCTGAATAAACAAACAGAAAAGGTTCCTTAACAATGCAGCTTGAGCCTTTTAAAATACATCTTCAGCCAAAAGTCATACACCTGAGCTCAAAGAGCGATCAAGTAATAAAAATATGTCTGTTTTGAAATTTCTCACCTCTGCCGACCATTTTGTCTACCTGTAGTTTAGAAGGTACACTAAATATCGCCTTTTTGCAAGCTTCACCAGCAAGACTGAAGACCTAGAATTTAAAAGTCGACATTAATACAATATAGAATAAAGATCAAAAACCATGTGATGGGGGGGAAGGGCAATATATATAACCTAAACTTTTGTACCCCCATAACATGCTGAAATTAAAAAAAAATGTAATCATCTCAATAGATGCAAAACAAGCAATTGACAAAGTCCAACACCAATTTACAATAAACCCTCGACAAATTATGAATAGAAGCGAACTTGCTCAGCGTACATAAAGGGTACCTACGAAAAACTTACAACCAACTTCCCACTCAGCACAGAAAAGCAGAATGCTTTCCTCTAACATCAGGAAGAAGACAATGATGTCTGTTACCACTTCTATTCAACATTGTATTGGAGCATCTAGCCAGAGCAATTACACAAGAAAATAAAATCAAAGTCACCCAGATTGGAAAGAAAAAAGTAAAATTGTCTCTATTCACAGATTACATAAACTTGTACATAGAAAATCCTAAGGAATCCACTGAAAAATTTATCAAAATGCATAAATGAGTTCTGCAAGGCTACAGGATGTAAGGTAAATGTGCAAAACTTAATCACATTCCTGTACACTAGCAATGAAAAATCTGAAAAAAAAATTAAGCAAACAATTGCATTTGCAATAGTATCAAGAAGAATAAAATACTTCAGAATAAATATAGCCAAAGAACAAGATTGTACACTGAAAATCAAATCATAAAACATTGCTGAAAGAAATTTAAAAGACCCAGGTAAATGAAGAGATATCCCATCTTCATAGATCAGAATATATAGTCCCCAAATTCATCTACAAATTTAATATAATATCTATCAAGATCCCAGCTAACTTTTTTAAAGAAATTGAAAATTAATCTTCATGCAAATACAAGGAACTTGAAAAAGAAAAAAAAGTTGGACGTATATTTCCCAATTTCAAACCTTACTACAAAGCTACAATACTCAAAGCAGTACTGGCATAAGGATAAATGTATAAATAAATGGAATATAACTAAAATCCCAGAAATAGACCTTTACGTTCATGGTTAGCTTCCAGAAAGTTCAAGGGAAATAAACAGTCTTTTCAACAAATGGTGCTGGGACAACTAGATATCATCATGTAAAAAAGTGAATTTGGACCCCTAACTCACATCATACACAAAAATTGACTCAAAACTGACCACAAACATAAATGTAAGAACTAAAACTATGTATAGAAAAACTTTAAGAGTAAATCTTCACTATCTTGGGTTAGGCAATGATATCTTATATATGACACCAAAAACATAATGATAAAGAAAAATTAATAAGTAGGACTTAACCAAAATTAAAAACTCTTGCTCTTCAAAAGATACCATGAAGAAAGGGAAAATACAGCACAAAGAATGGGAGAAAATATTTTCAAATCATATAACAATAAAGGACTTATATCTGAAATATATAAATAACTCTTACAACTCAAAAAAAAAGACAACACCAAAAAAATGGGCAAAGGATTTGAACAGACATTATCAAAAAAAAGATATGAAAATGGTCAATAATGAGATGAAAAGATGCCCAACACCATTAGGCATAACGGAAATGCAAATCTAAAATATTCATAGTACAAAGCATTATTCACAATAGCCAAAAAGTGGAAACAACTCTCATGTCTATCAACTGGTGAACTGATCAACAAAACATGGTATAGCCATACAACAGAATGTCATTTAGCTCTAAAAAGTACTTTGTTAAGGATTGATACATGCTACAATATGAATAAACTTAAAAAGTGCTATTCCCAGTAAAAGAAACCAGACACAAAAGAGCACATATTTTATGATTTCATTTTTATAAAATGTCCCAAACAGGCAAATATATATAGATAGAGTAAGTTAGTGGTTGCCTGCGGCTGAGGGTAGAAATGGGAAGTGGTTGTAAATGTGCATGAGGCTTCTTTTTAAGGTGACAGGTAAGTTCTAAAATTAAATTGTGGTGATGAGTACAAATTTGTAAATCTGCTAAAATTCATTGAATTATATATTTAACAAAGGACAATTTTCTGGAATGCAAATTATATCTCAATAAAGTTGTTAAAAGCAAAAAGGAGACATTGTCATTGATTAAAAAAAAAAAAAAAAAAAAAGATTGTTTCCACATTCACCTCTACAGATTGGCAGTGATCAACTCTCTCAAATGTGTAAATTCAACATAAATAATTTCAGCAAAATAAAATGGTATAATAAGCACAAAGAAGTATTTAATTTCTGATATAATCAAATATAAAACAGATTTCTACACAAGGTCAAAAGATTTTAACTCGTGGTAACATAACTGTAAATATTAATATGTGCACATGTGAATATATACATAACCAAAATTCTTCTAATATGTGCTCTAAAGGTTACTGCACTTCTCAAAGATCTACCTCACTCTTGTTTGAAGTAAAGAAAATACGGATAAATAGGGTTAACATGTAATAGTGTTGTTTCATTTAAACGTAATAAGCCAAAAAGTTATTTTTAGAAAATCATAACCAGATTACAAACTGAGACGATAAAGTCATAATATGTTGGCCCTTTAAAAAAAATAAACTATATTATATATGCTCAATTTAATGTTGTCCTTATGTATACAGTTGTCACACTGGGGTGAGAAATGGTTTTCTTCAACAACGTATGCATTGGTCCAAATATATTTTAACTCTGTAGGGTTGGTATGTGTGAATCCCAAAGGAAAGCCATGTTTGGTATATTTTAATCACCTTTCTTTTTAAAATATTTTAAGTTAACTGTGAAACATTTAAATCAAATAGAACATAATATAATAAATGCTCAGTACCCAGCCAGATCTTTTAAAAAACTAACATTTTTCCATGTTTATTTCATTTTTTAGTTAAAACTTACAGATGTGGCTAGAGTCCTATGCTCTATTCTATTTCCATCTCTTCTCCAGGGAATAGTTTCTTCTGAAGTAGGTGTTAATACTTCCTCTATAGGATTTTATACTTTTAGTATACAGTGCATGCATCTTCCTATAAAATATAGATTGGTATTGGGTAGTATGTGTCTATAGGTATCCTTTTGCAATTTGCTTCTTTCTCTCAACCATGTGTGAGATTTTTCCATGAATACACCCATAGTTTTTTTAAATCATTCCCCTATTGATGGTCATTTAGATTGTTTTCCATTTTTTCTATTACAAATGATACAGCAGTGAACAGATCTGCAGGTGCAAGATATTAAGATATATACCTGAAATAGAAATTGCCATGCCATCTACGAACATCTTCAATTTCATTAGCTATTGCCAAGTTGCTCTCCAAAGTACTATTATTAATTTATATTAATATCCCTAGGGTATCAAACCTATTTCTCATATCCTCTCCTCTAATCAATTTTATGACTTTAAAGTTTTTTTCCAAACTAATGGTTGCTGTTTTAATTTGCATTTTCTTAATTTCTAGTGAGGCTGAGCATCTTTTCTTGTGTCTATTTGCCATTCATCTTCTGTAGATTGTCTATTCTTTTCCTTTAATCGTTTTTGTATTAAGTTTATCTTTTTTAAGTTTTTTACTTGTAGGTTTATGTGGTTTGCTTTTTCACACTTTTTGTATTAATAAAATTATTTGATAAACAGAATGCTTCAATTTTAAAGTAGTCAAATTTATTAATCATTTCCTTTGGTATTTTTAATGTAGTCAATTTTATTAATCATTTGTGCTGGCTTGTGTTTTTGTGTTATTAATTGTTAAGAACTCCTTCCCTATCTTATCATAAACGTATTATCCAATATTTTCTTCTAATTATTGCAAAGTTATCTCTTAACTTTTAAATCTTTTACCCATCTGGAATGTATTTGTGCGTGATTCACTTTAGCTATATAATTTTATCTTTTGCCACATCAACACCCAGTTGATACAGAGCCAACCCAATGGCTCTTCCTTTCTCTACCAATAATGCCACATGGCTCCACAAATATGAAATCTGTTTCTGAGCTATCTGCACTATTTCATCAGTATATATGTGTTCATCTCTACATCAATACTATATAGTTTTAATTAAGATATCTTTATAATAAATCTTGGTGTTTGTTATGGTGACCCTAATCCCTATCATCTCTCTTTCAAGTAGTATCTGCTCTATTTAGCCTTCAAATCTCAAAAAACTTTTATGATCAGCTAAATTAAAGAAACAAAATCCTTCTAAAATTTTTGATGAAATTCCATTTAATTTATATATTAATTTAAGAAGAATTTGGCATTCAGGCTATTGAGATTTTCAGCCATGAATGTGATTGATTCTCTACTTATGAATTATTTTTGCCTTTCAATAAGGCTTCATAATTTTTGCAAACACACTTTCACATTTTTTGTTAGATTTATTTTAGATATTAAATACATTAATGATGATTGCTATAGTGAATGGGATTCCTCTTAACTTATATTTTCTAATTGTTTGCTGATGGTATATAGAAATCATTTAAAAATATTGAGCGGCTATCCAGGAAACTTGCTGACTTTTATTAGTTCTAGTAGTTTATCAACAGATAGTGTTGAATCTTCCGCATAGCTAATCCTATGGCTGGCAAAATGATGATTAGATTTTTTTCCTTTTACTCCTACATCTCTTTCATTATTGCTATTATATCTTTTATCGTATGTGCCTGTTAGGACCTCCAGTAGAACGTTGAATAGAAACAACTATAGTGACCATTGTGGATGTGTTTCTAACTTTAAAGAGAATGCTTTTACCATTTCACCATTCATTGAGTCTTTTTCTTCTTTTCTTTATTACATTCATTCATTCATTTTTGTTAGATATGCTTCATTATGTTAAGAAATTTCATTCCCTATATTCCTAGTTTGCTGAGGTTGGTTTGTTTGTTGGAGACAGGGTCTCATGCTGTTGCCCAGCTAGAGTGCAGTGGCATCACCATAGCTTACTGCAACCTCAAACTCTTGGGCTCAAACAATGCTCCTGCCTCAGCCTCTGGAGTAGCTGGGACTACAGGCGCTGGCTACCACACCCCACCAATTTTTCTATTTTTTGGTAGAGATGGGGTCTTGCTATGTTGCTCAGGCTGTCCTCAAATTCCTGGCCTCAAGCTCTCCTCCCACCTTGGCCTCCCAAAGTGCTGGGATTACAGGCATGAGCCACCACACCTGGCCTTACTAAGATTTATTTTTAAAAACAATAAATAAAATTTTTCCACTTATTTTGAAACGACCACAGTTTTTCTCTATTAATATAGTACTATATTAAAGCACAATAGATTTTCTAATGTCAAATCATCTTTCCTGGGATAAACCATACATGGATATCATGATTTTTTAAATACATTATTGGTTTGGTTTGCTGCAATTTATTTCAGTATTTTGTATATGTCCATAAGTGAGATCAGGCTACTATTTTCCAACTTCATACGATCCTCATGAGTTAAGAAGAGTTCCATTTTTTTCTGTTCTTTGAAACAATTTATATAAGGTAGAGATTGTCTGTTCCATATAATTTTGAAAGAACTCACCTATCATGAGTCTGAGACTGGAGGATGTAAAGGAGTGTGTGTGTGTGTGTGTGTGTGCAGACATCTGGTTTCAGCTGTATTTCTTTAATGGTTATAAATCTATTTAGATGTTGTCTACCTCCTCGAGTCAATGTCAGTAATTTGTACTTTGTAGGAAATTGCCTGTTTTGCATTTTCAAATTAACTGGCATTAACTACTACTAATATTACTTTTTTAACATCTGTCTTCCCCATAACCGTGCCTCCTTTTTATTCTTTATATTGCTTTATCCATGCCTTCTCTGCTTTTTACTTGCTCAATCATAGCTGGGTTTGTCTATACTTTCAAAGAAGAGCTTTTGGTTTTGTTGATCCTATTGCTTTATTCTTTCTTTTTAAATGTTCTTTGTAAAATATAATACACAAGATTAAATATAATATATATGCATATGTTAATAAATAATAAAATGAACATTAGGGTACTTAACCTTCAAAGTTAGGAAATAAAACAATACTAATATTTTCAAAGTCCCCATATATCAAAGTCCCTTTTACCCAATTGCATTTCCCTCCCTCCTTCAACTCCCAAAATTCAGGTAACCAATAATGGATGATTTTTATGTTAACCATTTCTTTCCTTGCCTCTGCTTATTTTTATCCCATGTGTATATATCCCTAAAGAAGGCGGTTTTATTTTACCACTTTTTGCCTTTGAAATATATGTAGTCATACGCTAATTGCATGCAATTTGCTCTCTTTGCTCAATATTATGTTTGTGAAATGCATCCATACTACTGCCTCAGCTGTGTATGTATATACTGTATATCCTGTATACTCAGTATACAACAATAGTTCATTCATTTTTATTGTTGTATAAGGTATCATTGGAAAGAATGAACAATGAATTCATTAATATAATTTTTGAAAGAAGTAATGTTCATACATAGATTTCAGTTATGATATAGTTCTTGAAACTATAATTTGGTACAATATTTTTGTGAGGGTTGGAGTATTACTGAAAATAAAATCAAGTAAAAAATGTAAAGGCATTATTATATTAACGATCATGAGCTAATAACCTTTAAAAGTATTTTCAAAATAACTTCTATATAGAAGAGTAGCCACACTTAAAGTAAAATGTAACAAATTAAGTTTTTAAAAATGATTGCCTGCTGCACCCTGGTAAAAAATAAATTGCTTTGCTGTATTTTACAGCAGTATGCAAATTTTATTAATTATATGATATAAAGCTTATCAGAAAAATCATTAAATCCTGAGAGAACAGAGAGAGTGAAAATTAAGGGGTTATCTGCAATCGTTTTACTTTTATGTTGTTGTTTGATTTTATAGTGAATACACAAAAATGGGTTTCCTAAAATAGCACCCTTCTTCAATAGAGGAAAAAGAAGCTAAAGAACGGAGATTTATGGAGTGTCTGGAATACAACTCCAAAGGTAAATTGCAAGATTTACCTCTCTGTATCCTCAACAGTTAGATGATTCTAATAAATTTCCTTTCTACCCAAAGACATTGTGAGATGGGAATTCTAATTAGATAGAAAGTATGATTAATCACAGGTCAGTACGGATGCCATATATGGAACAGAACTGCCATGGGCATTACAACAGGACCAAAAAATGTGCAAGGGCTTACATTTATTTACTTATTCAGAAGTTGCTTAAGGATCTAGCTGTATCGCAATATGAACATCAACAATTTCCTTTTAAAAAGGTAGCTGATCAGGCATTAGTTTAAATATGCATACATTAAAACTTTGATTTCCTTAAATTTGTAGTTCTAAAATAAACTAGTTCTCATTTACTTCATTTGCCTTAATCTTTTTAAGCAAATGTAAAAGTCAATAGAAATCACTATACTCCCTTTTACTTTAAAAACATGAATATATCTAATGTTATCAAGAGAAAAAAAGTACTTCTGGTAGGGAATCACATTATTCTCATTAATTAATTCTATAAAATCAGAAAAGATAGTATGTCGATTTATAAACAGAGGCTGCAGGTAGACTTCATATACTCCAAGGAAGAAAAGTACAGATTTGAGGGGAGTTATTCCAAATGTTAGTTCCTTTGCAAGAAGAGCCCTTTTAACAAAATGATGGGTTAGCTGTGCCCAAGTACACATCATTTAAAACACACAAAAAAAGATATAATTCCTGAGGTGGATTTGATAAGAACAGTATTAACACATATTAAAAAGGATCTCATTCTTTCTAACAGGCAGAAGACCACTCACTAATGCAAATTACATTTCACCAGCCCTAACAATTTTTGTTACATTAGGAGCACAAAACACTTTCAGAGATATTCAAAAAACTTAAAACAATAGGGAGATGGTCTCGTATGCTTCTCTTCTTGTTTCCCCTACTCTTTTCTTTTCTCTGTGCAGGTGGTTACTGGAAACTGTATCTGCAGTGTAGAGTGTGGTTGGGGACAGGGGTGGGAAAGAGATTCAGGAAGAGAAAAGTGCAAATTGGGAAGATTCCTTAACCTAAGGAACAGCTCAGTGGGAAGGCTAACATATTCCACGTCTCAGATTTGTGTTAAGGAATTGTTTTGAAAAGCCCTCTCCTTAGAACAAGCAATGTTTTTAAGGGATCCATTAAAGTCTATCAAATAAAAAGTGTTTCTGAAGTGCAACATCATTAATATTATACTGAAAAGTTGAGAGTCATATGAGTCAAAAGGAAAGAAATACAGACACGAGATAGTCACTAGTCTTCATGTGCACATCTGGACGGAAACTGGAAATGTTTATAAAATGACAATTGCAGAGGAAAGAAATTGTCATTCTATTACACTCTCCAGCATTTACGTTTCCAGATATACCATTTAATCTAAACTTTATAAAATTCTTTTTAAAAAGAATCCTAAATGAGTATGTCATAGATGAGAGCTGAAGCTTTCTCGCTTTAGATTTACTGGCACCTTCTTGCCTTGCCACACCCCGACACCCCGACACCCCCAACCCGCGCCTCCTCGTCTTCCACGCCCTCCCCTCGGGCGGGTAAGGGAAATCTCACAGCAATTACTTCTTCCCGTTCCCTTATCTCACAAAACACCAAATTCATTTTTTTTTTACCCGTAGAAAAGCTAGAAATGCTTTCAAATATATCACAAAAGAACACGTTTGTGAGCAGTCCCAACTTATGGAGTCATTTCATCAGCTCAGGTATTTTGTTGAAGCAGTTCCAGGGCAGATGGATGCGCTTATTTGTACAATTCCTTGTCTATAAATGCCTCGTAGATCGTAACTACCAACTCCATATTTTTTTTGTTGTTGTTGTTTTGTTTTTCCAACCCCGTATTCTTGACTCTCTGATTCAAAGAGAGGACAAAGCTTGGAGACACTCGCCCTGGCCAGGAAGCCGGAAGATCCCTGTAGACAGAGTTGACCCACCCCCAAGGCGGACACAGACCTCTCTAGGGGGCCCACAGGACCCCAGGCCAATCCGTGGATGCCGGGAAGTCGCGAGTCGGTGGCTTCTTTTTACTTGTCCTGAGTGAGACCCTGGTCGAGTCTGCTTCGTGCTTAACCGCGCCTTCAGAGTTCCCGGTTTTTTTCTAGAAGTCTCCCAGGTTCTCCAAGAATTTCCCTAACTTCCTCTCCAGACGGATCTACCGGGCAGGTTTCCGGGCACTGGAGACCCCCGGCGGGGCTCTGGGCCCGCGCACTCCTCCCTCGAGCCATACCCAATAGAAATCCAGCCCCTCACCCCACCCCGACCCTGCCACCCACAGCATCCCGACCCTCTCCCCTACCCCACCCTGCCTCACCACCCACCAGCACAGCAGGACACCAAGCCACCCCTGAACCAGCCTTCCCACTCCTTCGCGCCCCAGGCACAGCCCGCCCCCGACCGGGTGGCTGGCGGGGGTGGACGGCTTGGCCAAGCTCCTGAAAATAACCTTTAGGGGAGATAAAGCCGCGAAACTCGCTTCTCACGGGCAACCCCAGGCTGGGACCCAGGCGCGCGGCCCCGACCGCTCCACTCGCTAACGAACCCATCCGAGATCGACTGGGACCCGGGCGGAGGCAGCCCCTTGAACCCCATCTCTGTCTGTTGTTTCTCTTGCTCAGGGATCCTAAATAACTGACCAACAAGCACAGTCTTCCTCCTTCCCCACCCGAAGGCGCCCCCAATCACCGCCACCAGCCCAGCCCCGCAGCCAGGGGGGCGCAGGAATCCCAACCCTGCCCACCCCCGACGGACGACGCCCACCGGGGCGCAGCGAAGCCCGGGCGCGACTCAATTCAAACAATCGAACGCGGTTTTTCGCGTCCCAGAACAAAACGCTGAATCCCGAATCGTCTTTCAAAGACGTCTTTTGTTTCCTCACCCTCCAGGCTCGAATTTGGGACTCGAACCTGCTGCGCAGGATTAAGCTGAGCTGCAGATGTCACCTTTCAGCCCGCTACGTCCTCTACCCCATCCTACAGCGACCTGGGCGGATCAGCGCCCCTTTTCCCCATCCCAGATCCGTCTGAGAGGGGCGCCGGTGGCTCACCAAGAGGGTCAGCAGCAGCTCCCTGCAGAGGGCTCCGCGCAGGGAGCTCCGGGGCCCGGCGGCGGCCATCGGGGCGCGGGGCAGGGAAGGAGAGCCTGGGGATGCGGAGAGAGAACCGCGCAGATTAGAGGCGCAGGAGGAGCTTCTCTCGCTGCTGCTTGTCTTTAAGTCGCTTTGGCCTCTCTCAGGCTTGCCTGCCCGGGAGCGTCTTCGCTCCCGAGACGGGATTGGACCCAGGAGACGCCGAGAGGCCCCTCCTTGTTATTTCTCAAGTTTTATCACCGCTGGGGAGCTGCCCGAGCCTGCCCCTCCGATCCCCAGCGGCCTCCGGGGCGCTCGCTCTCGGGAAAGCGGTCCCAGGCCCACCCTCTGCCGCCTGTCCCACGCCCCTCGCACGCCCCGCGGCGCTGCCTCCCTGCCCGGCCCGCAACGCAGCCCTCGCCGCCCAGATCGTCTCTGGGGCGTCCCCGTCGCCGGCGCTGAGCGGCGCATACCCACTGCAGAGCCCAATCTGCCTGCAGGGATCCCTGCCCCAACACGGGCCCTCCTGGGTGCCAAGAACACCCTTGTCATTGGATCAGCGGATCCGCCCTTCAACTTCGGAACAAATTCTGGGCGATAGCTCCAGGTTAAAACAAAATACACGTCTTGTATTCTCTCCAAATTTGACAAACATGATAAAATAAACGACGGGAGGAAAATTATTCCCAAGTGGCATGAATAAACTGGCATTTGGTATGACGGAAATTAAAACCAAGTAAAAAATTCTGATCTGACCATTTTTACACACCCAAAGTATGTATGATTACACGCAGAGCTTTACTTATTGCCAATTTTCTGGAGTTATATAAGCCTTCTAAGAAAGAATTTGTTATGAGATATTGGCTTAGTACTTACATGGTAATTATACTAAAATGAAATTTTTCAGGTTGCATCCAAAGGAATATCTATCATGAAAAACCTTCTACTCTGAAATGAGGCTTATAAATTCATTATCATTCAACAAACATTTATCAGGGCCCAAAGTCAACTAAGCATTGTACAAGGGGATGGAGCAAAGGAAAAGGACAAAACCCAGTTCTTGCCCAAAACAATTCAAAGTCTAGGAGGAAAGAAAGGCAATCATTCTAGCACATTATGATAGATTTTTAATAGGGATATAGTTTATAACGCTAGGGAGCCCATATTCCCTTATTTCGCTCTAAACTGAAATTTTATGTCCTCTAAGCCCCCATGGATTCAGGAGGAAATCCCTCTCAGATATTTGTTGCTGCTCCTCAAAGTCCATTCAAAAGTTTTGATGTCAGGAATTCCAGACAGTCCAGTTTAAACAGGAGAGAGTGTTATGGCCTTCATTCATCCCATTGTGGTCACCTCTAATAGACTAAGCCATGTGTTCCCTAAAGGCTGGGCTTCCCTGAAACTCGTGAAGCTTAGCTCTCAGGACTCAGGCACTGTACCTTGAATTTCCCAATGCAAATCTCTGAAGCACCCAAGGCACTCTTTACTGGAGGTCTCTGTATAGAAGAGCCCTTCCATTCTCAGAGAAAGTTCTCCAAACTCCACTCCAGGGTTTTCACCTCCCATCCTCCAAACCTTCACTGCAACCAGGGCCTCAGGGAAAGCTTCTCACAGTCTCTTCCAGCCCCAGCCAGCGTTTACAAACACAAATAGAAGGTGCTTTCCTGAAACTTTGATGAGGAAAAGAAATGCTAACACCAATCTCCCTCCCTCATTTCAAATTCACAGTCAACAGTAAAGGGTTGAAGAATTAGAGTAAAGGGGAGAGGTGTTAAGAAATTTTAGAGTAGAGAATGTAACTCAGCTGAAGAAGGCTTTAAAGAAGCAAAGATGTTTGAGAAAAAAACAGAGAAAAGGGAAGGGTGGGAGAATGTTCTGGGGAATATGCAACAGCAACAGAACATGAGAAGCTCTAGAGAGACTTGTGAGAGCTTCCCACATTAAGGAAGCAGAAAGAGGTTGGCTCAGAATGGCTGGACGGAAAAACTCCTGTGGCTGGGAATTAGATTAGAAAGATGGGTCATGGCAAACCATGATGACAGGCTGAATTTTGTTCTGTAAGAAATAGAGAACCATCCATTCAGTGTAAAACGGGTTACTAACTAATGTTACGAAATTGTCACTTTTGGTGAGTTTGTATATTATTAATGTACCCGCTTATGCGTTAACATAGCTTTCCCTGATACTTAGGGAGTAAAAGTCTTTGTAGTGTTTTTCTTTAAGTATTCTTAGTTTTTATATGATTTCAACTTTATCTTCAGATTTACTAGAGTCCAACCTTATACTGACCTCCAAATGACTAAAAAACTATAAAGTCGATATGCTCTGGTTGTTTGGGTTGTGCTGTGCAATGAAGGATATTGGTAAGCCTACTGATTATATGACAATTTCTCTGAGCTTCCATTTTTAGCCTCTACAAAAATAAGTTGTAATAGTCTATTCCAGAAATACTATAAGAAAGCAAATCGGGGATATTTCTAATTTGCATTGCAAAATCTAGGTACAATATGAATATTAATAATAACTGCATGTAGTATTAGCAATAATTTTGGAATCTGCGGTTTTGTTATAACATTTGCTTGTCCACCATGAGTCTATGAGTCTAAGTCCTAATAAAAGGCAATGCATTTTTAATTTAAAAGAGGATCTTTACATGAAATTATAATTACTACATAAATATGACTTGGTGATAAATTGCTTATATTTTTCCTATGCATATTATAATTTAAAGTAAATTTGTTGAAGATACGTAAGATATATTTAAAATATGAGCTTCAATTTGAATAGAGCTGGAACTGGATGCCTTCTATAATAAAATCTATTTTAAATCATCATGAGACATTATAAAGGATAAAGAGCTTTTCTAAAAAGTCTTTATTTAATACCTTATCGAACTGCAAAGTCAGCTGGAAGTCATTGCTAAAAGGATAATGAACCAAAATGGGAAAGCCAGTTATTATTTTCCCTTGTTATGTTCCAGCTTGAAGGGGAAGAACAGCAAAAACAAAGGATCAAAAATGGGAAGTCGTTTTAGACAAAAGAACAAAACTTCAAGAATTCAGGTGAATTATATAATAACATTTTCAGCAAAAAGCAAGCTTAGGATAATGAAGAAGAGCTCCTTGGAGGTCTTCTCCTAAGATACCTAGGAGGAATCTCTGGCCGTGGAAAGGGTAACTGGTCTTAGTGGGAGCTGCCCCTTGTTCCACTGAGCCAGGCTGCCTTGCACAACTCAGCATCAACAGGTGCTGGTCTCACACACCCACTCATCTCAGTGGCTTACATGGACGGTGACATGGCAAGTGTGGAGCTCCTCAAACACTCCTGTAAAATACTGCCAGGACAACTGTGTAATGTTTGAAACAAATCTGCTAGCAAAAACAGAGAAATTTATGAAAAGAAGCTTAAATTAAAACCAAGTAAAAGATTGGTTTAAGTAATTCTTCTTGTGGCACAGAAATGAATCCTGCCAAGGGGTGAAAGTTTAAATCAAGAGGAATCAGTAAATATCGTATTGCTGCTCAGTACAGAAGCCATCCCGGAATCCCTGTCTGCTTCCTCTTTTATCTTCCTGGCAAGCACCCACTGCCCAGCGCTAATTCCACTCCCATGGAAATGCTACCCCAGGCAGCAATGAGAACCTCAAGTCTAGACCAAAATGATCTCTGGCCTCCTAAAACAGAGGTTTCCCCTCCCCGATATTCTGTGTTGGGTCCTTTCCGGTCCTCACTTCTCATTCTAGGATTCATTTCTCCCCAGAATGATTGACAGTGAGATTATCCATTAGGAAAAAACTCACTCCCATCCACGGAGGTGTGGCCTTTCACAACCTTCGCAACAACCATTCAAAAGTCTGACATTTGTACCTTTCTCAAATTCAGAATTAACCTGGTGTAAGTAACCACCATGACAAGAGTTCAATCCAGATAGGGTGTGCCAAGCTCAGAAAGGTTCCCTTTCAGCTCCTCCTTATTAATAATGAATGAGTCAAGAACTGTTACAATGAGGTTACTCTTCCTCCACTAAATTCTTCAGACTCCCTTACAAATATCCTCTTCTGCAAACAGTCCTTTCAAGGAGGGAGGAGCAGTCTCCCAGTGACTTCTTACTGAGCTGGAAGGAATGGTAATTTCCACCTAGAAAACAAAGCCCCATTGTGTGAGTGATAACTTCTTATAGTAACCGAACACAAGCCCTGATATAGGGTGAATTTTTTGTTCCCCTCATCTCAGGATCCTCCGATAATTTTTCACTTGGGTTTCCTTCAGAGTGAAAAATCTCTTCCCACTGGGTGAGGCTGTAGTCCCTCCTGCAAGTTCACATGTCTCCTGGAGCTCATTGTGTGCGTCTGTCTGTTCAAAGAGCATTGCTCAGGCATGAAAGTTACAGGTGTGAGTGGGCTGACTTCCACATCTCATGTGTCATTTATCCCGTCATCACTCCCTGATTCACTGCTCCACCACCCTTCTCTTTTCCCAGAAATTCAGGATGCTCATGCCTCAACTTCAGCCTGGGGAAGTGGCATATCCCTCAGCTCAGATGCCTGTCAACTAGCTCAGTAGCTCAGGGGTAGAGAAGCAGCTCTTCCCACCAGCTCCCTGTGAGCAGAACATCATTAATTCAACATTCATTCATTTGCTATTTTACTTATTAATAATTATGCATTAATTTTATTTACCCCAAGATTTATTAATCTTCATTTGTCTTTTCTGCCTGCCCAGTTTCCCAAACCCTTCTGTGACTAGATGAGGGAGTAGCTTTCCACCAATTAGCTATTTAGTGTTCCCTGAGCCGGCTCAATGCCACAATGAATAACCAGTTCTTTTCTTGCATGGTTTTCAACCATCATACCCACATTAGTCTTTCAGTGTTAAAATAAGCTACACTCCTCCCTAACTGATAAGCCCTAGTGTTAACTTGTACATATCTTTGTAGGGTTATACCAGATCCCCATTTCTATAAACAATTCTAATGCAGAAGTCCTGCCTGAACACTTAAAAAAAACAAAACAAAACTGAGGAGCTAGTAATATTCCCAGTAGGCATATGGGCATGTACCAGAAAAGCTATTTTCTTGCTCCTTCCTAGTAAAATTGCAGTGCCCTTGACGTGTTCAATAGGATTGGTTGCTTCTCCTAGTTTCCAAATTCTGTTTAGATGGTGGTCAAGGAAAGTACTGGACTACTATAATACTTCCCTTTTAAAATAAGACTCTCTGACCCAAATCTCCCTGCCAGGTCCCCTAAGTATTATAATAAATAATTTTATAAGCCTCAGAATAAATGATTCTAAACGTAAAGAAAGACACCAGCCAGAAGAACTTCTTTATTTCTTACTGAAGACAATACTGAGTAGTGATCAGATGGTGTATGGACAGTTTCTCAACTTTCTAATAATTAGTTATGTGACCTTGAGTGCTGTCGTCTCCCAAAGGTCTACGCAGAGCTTGGAGAACTCAGCCTGTTCCCACTCCTTGCATCCTAGGGTGGGTGGAGAAAAAGAAGTTGCAAATGGAAGAGCATGACCTCGACATCTCTTCTCCTTTATGGTGACCTGGCTTTCTGTGATATTCCCAAGATAATTGACACCAATGTTAGCCAGTCTCAACTCCTCCTTTCTCATTTGGCACACCGAGAGTTGGACTTTCTCGCTCCAGAGAGACAATGGAAAGTGATAAGCACAGACCTGTTCATGGAACATAATGTAAAATAAAGAACATCTTATTTCCTACCATATTCCCTTATCATAACATACAGATTATTCTTAGAATAAGGTGGTCTAAGCTTTGCTCTGCCAGCCTTTCCCAGTGACTGTTTTCCAAACTCATCTATTCACAGAAGAAAAAAGCATTGTATTATGGAAATTAGGCCAGGAATAGGCCATGTTTTTCTCCCAAGATCATCCAAACACCTCTAGCCTGTTCTTTCTCTTGACTTTTTTAAAAATTTTGAACAAATCAGGGAAATTTTTTAATTCACAATAAAGTTTTGTATTTGGCCATTGTTGAGGCAAAATGAAAGAGACCAGTTATGGCAACAACATAGTATTAGTAAAATGAAGAGACTTGCTCCAAAAATAGCAAGGATCCAAGTTGGCCAGACCTGGGTACTCTAAGCCCATCTGATTAGAGACTCTAACTGAAATTTTAAATTGTCTGTTGACTTTTTTGACATAGTTGCCTTGGGGTAGGTCCATGTATTTTTCAAATCTCTGGTCTCTCCATCTTGAAAAATATTTTTCTTTTTCCATTTTATCCACTTTGGTGATTCATGCACCTGAATAGGTCCCAATTTACCTTGGCCAGTTGGTCAACAATTGATACTCTTGACCTTTTTTAAATTTGTTGAGTTATAATTTATATGTATTAAAATTTACAAACCAAAAATATACAGCTCAATGAGTTTTGACAAATGTGCACATATATGTCATCATCATTCAAACCAAAATATAGAACATGTCCTTCACCCCAGTCAATACCCATCCTTACCTTGGGGCAGCCTGTGTTCTGCAACCTGTCACTAAAGAGTGTTTTTGACTTCCCTAGAATTTCACACGAACAGAGTCACACACTCCATTAGTTATCTATTGCTATATTACTTTTTATCAGTTGGACATCACTTTTGCATTACTCCAAAATTTAGTGGCTTAAAAGAAGGACTTCTTATCTCACAGTTCCTGTGGAATCCAAGCAGGGCTTAGCTAACTATCTTCACCTCGAAGGCTCTCCTAAAGGCTGAAATTGAGATGTTTAGCTGGCGCTGCAATCAACTGTAGGCTGAACTGGGCAACGATCTGTTTAAGCTCACTCTTGTGGCATTTGGCAGGCCTCTGGTCTTTGATGACTGTCGACCAGCGATATCAGCAGTTTTTGGTCACATGGGCCTCCCTAGGGCAACAGGCAATGTGGATGCCTGGCTTTCTTCAGAACAAACAAGAAGGATAGGGTTCCCAAGATGGAAGCCACTGTCTTTTTGTAACTCGATATCAGAAGTGACACCCTGTCACCTCTGCTAAATGCTATTGGCTAGAAGTAATTCACTAGGAGCTGTCTGCAGTCCAGGAAAGGGCATTACACAGGGTGTGAATACTGGGAGGCAGAGATCATTGGACATCATCTTAGAGGCTACCTGCCACACGGTATGGACATTTTTGTGCCTGATTTTCTTCATTCAACATGTTTTCGATTCGTTCAAGATGGTTGAATGTATCAGTAGCTCGTCCCTTTTATTGTTGAGTAGTATTGCATTGTACGCATTTACTAAAAAACTGCCAGGCTTATTCCTCACCAACAATATATGTGAGTTATACTTGTTCTATATCTTTGCTAACTCATTTTGTTGGTCTTATAGTTTTAGCCTTTGTGGGTATCTCACTGTGGTTTAAATTTCCATCACCCTAGTGTCGTCATTATTTCATTGTGTTTTGAATTTGCTTTTCCCTGATGACTATTGATGTTGAGCAATTTCTGGTATGTTTACTTGCCATTTGTAAGTACAGTTGAGTTGTTTGTCTTTTTATTGTAACAATAACATTTATTAACTTTAATAAATATTTAATCTAATATTTAATTTATTAATATTTATAAATTTTTCAGATCTCTATTAAAAGAAACTCAAATATTGTACACTTTGAATGGAATTATCTTTTATTTTTTAAAGCATAATTCAGGACCCTCTTTTTCCTCCTCCTTTTTGTAGGAGCCGTTGAAGTCCTTGTTTCACAGGTTGAATTTACAGGTAGAAAGAGAGAGGCAACAGTATCTTCTCTAGTGAATTATTATCTAAATTTTTGAACCAAAGGATGCTTTAAAATTTTGTTTTGGATGCTAATATGAAATTTATTGTCATGGAAGAGAAAGGCCCAGGTTGGCAAATGCCTGTAAGGTGTGGGAAGTTTCAGCTGCAACTGGGCCAGAACTGACTAAGGTTTGTTACCTCCACAAGTGAAGCCACAAATTTAGGAGTATTATCACCAAGAAGAGTAGTTTTTAACTCAGGCTGCATGTTGGTGTCTCCTGGGGAGCTTTTAATACACACGAACACCCAGGGCCACCTCAGACCAATTACATCAGAATCTTCGGGGAGAGGGGCTTTATTTTTGTATGTTTTGTATTATTTAAAAGCTTCCTGGGTACTCTAACGTGTAGATCAGGGGTGATTCTTGCTCTGGATAAGTGGTTCTCAAAATGTGGTGGCTTGTGTACCACTAGGAACTTGAAGGTTCTTTACCCTGAAATACTCTGATGACAGGGACACAACACCCATGAAATGATGAGGACCAATTCTGGAAGAATTCGGGCCTCTGAGTTTTGGTAAGAAGTAGGTTCCTAAGTAACCCTTTTTTAAAACTAGTTTTATTTTGATTTAGAAGTAACATCTGCATTCCTCATTTCTTCGCCCTTTTTGCAGCACTTATATAAACTGTCTAATCTGTATTTTAATAAGAAAAGCTTAGGTCTACTTTTGCATGTTTCATCAGGTCCTTTCATGGCGGGCATGACAAAATACATTGTAGCTTCTGCCCCTGCTATTGCCTGGATGGTTGTTATCTATACTCCATTACTCTTACTTTCAAAGTCTCTCTCTTGATTTAAGTAAATTCCAGTAGAAACCTACATCAAGGAAGTACTTCTCCCACATACTCAATCAAGTCCAGATGTTTCCTACTCTTGGTGAAGTATTTGTCACTGGAAAGACTTCAGTGGTTCCACTTTCCCATGCCAATCGAAAGTATTTATTCTAAGTCTTGGGGCTTGATATTTTACATGATTTCCAGATAAATTGTATATGCTACTAAGATTTTCTTCTGCTTGCAATAGACACAATTCTTACAGTTGACTTTGATATCCACAGCCATTGGCACGAAAAAAAATAATACTCATATTATTTTGGTATTCTTTTCCTACTTGGATAACCAAACCAACCCAACTGCCCTAGCCCTACCCTCTACGTACACCCCCACACATTTGAAATACAATATCTTTGACTTGGAGAAAGTTTGGAAATTAGCATCTTACTAATATTAATACTTAACTACCATATCACTTGTATTTAATTAACATGGATATGAAAAATTGGGTGGATATGTATATAGTCTACTCTAACTCCTTATTTTATTGAAGAAATATATACTCAAAGAAGGGATTTATGTGATTTACCTTAAGATTCAGAGAAGAGTGATTAGAAGGCTGACATAAAACCCAGAATAAGACACGTATTCCTTTCATTTAAAGAAAATTTTTAGAGACACATTAATCTTTTAATTAAAACCAAAATAGTTGAAACTGAGAGTGGTCTTTTTTTTTTCCTGCTTAAACTCAAAATATATTGGCAGGGTTTAAAGTATTAATGCTATTCTTGGAAGAAATAGTATACCTAATTATAATCGGAGAAAATGTAGTTGTATCTGCAAGTTAAATCCTGTTTTGGTCTCTAGGAAACCATCCAAATTCTTACATTGTCCTAGAACTTATTGTTTGAGGACTTGTCAGCAATCAGTGAACCATATAAAGAATTTTATAAATATTTTTATTATATAGAAGTGTTTGATAAAAAAATTATTCTCATAAGAATTCTATATGTGTTATGCAATAAAGCGGAATTTAAATTACTGATTATATAAAAACTTTTTGTGAGATAAGAGTTGCATTAACATTATTAAATATAACTGGTATTTTCTTTTTCCTTCCTTCCTTCCTTTCTTTTTCTCTCTTTCTTTCTTTCTTTCTTTTCTTTCTTTTCTCTCTCTCCAAACTTCAATAAGTCTGGTACTCATCAAAATAATTTTCTGTGGACATAAAGAAATGGAGGGTGTGTTTCACATTTGGGGTGATACAGCACAGGATAGGGTAAGCACTCTAGGAACATGTAATATGGATGAAATTGAGCTAATAAAGGGGAAGACAGAGATCAGAGCTAGGGGTTACTCAAAAAACACAATAAACTTTCTAGAATACCTAGACAGTTTGGAAGTACTTCAGTCTCCCTTGACACAGGGAATGGGACTCAGCCCATTTCATTTGAGTCAGAGTAATAGTAGGATTAACACAGTGAAAACCTGGGAGAGGAAGCTCTGGGCATTCTTCTGTGGTCACTAATAATCATCTTTATCACACTAGTAATACTGGAGCATATGAAGTTAACATGTTTAAGATAACTGCATAGTTTTCCTCACTATATCTCTCTTTTTCTATATAAAGGTCTGATTATGAGAGTTGATTCAGGCTTAGTAGAGCTCAAAGGCTGACTTATTCCAGTTTGAGGGTCAGTCTTGATTTGGTGTGATTTCTAAGAGAAACTCAAATGTTTTAAAAGCATAATGCAATTACTAGATTTCTTCTTGAGCAGGAAAACATAAAGCATAGCAAAGCTTCTGAAAGTCTCTGCATTTCAGCCACAGAAAGCAAACATGGCTATTTGGGGGGGGGAGGGGGTGGAGAATGCATTGGGGGGAATATCTGAGTCACCTGTTCCACCCAGTATTGACCTTTCTAGTCTTATCTGTCTCTGGAGATTTGACATCTTGATTTCTTTTTAATATATGCTACATAATTTGCATGCATCTTATTTGCTGCCAAATAAGATGTGGAAAAATGTTAATTTTTAGTGAATGTTTACCATGTGGCTTGGTCCTGTATGTATTCCCACCTTAAAACTATGCCTCCAGTTCACATCCAAGTGGTGAGTAGGAACATGGAGAACAATGTATATTCTTAAATACATGCTCAATTTACAAAAATCGTGAAATTTTACTAATCAATGTATTTCAACTCCGGTACATTTCTAGCATTTTGCTTAACATATCTTATATGAAAAAGCAAACTTAAAGTACTCAAGTTTAATAAACCCCCAATAATCACATAAACCCAGTTACTAAACCCCTATCAATGGTTGTCAACCTTTAGAGTATGTAAAAGTAATCTAGGAAACGTATTAAAAAGTGAAGTTTTTTACTTTTTAATAAGCTCCCCCCCTCACTACCACCACCATTAGCCTATCATTCCCGTGGCTCTGATTCAATAGGGGATCTTTATTTTAACAAACACCAAGGTGGTTCTGATGCAGATGGTCTGTGAACCACACACTAAAAAAATATACAAGCAAATATTTCAGCAAGTTCACCCTAACATTTGTTAACTGAAAAGAAATCAACATCCTGCTCCTTCCTTTCTCCTGAATCCTAACAAAATAACTAAAAGAAAAAGAAAAGAGGCAACTAGCAAAAACACAACTCTAGCCTCTTAACTATGCCCAGATTTTCTGTAGAGACATGAAAGTACAGTCACCAAGAGAACAGAGAATGGCACAAAACAGCCCTTGACATTTCCCATGCGCCAACTATCACTCCATACAGAGGGACTCCATGAGAACCTCTTTTTCAGTCTCTCACACATACCTAGAATTTAGGACATACCAAATGGCTTTAAAAGTAAAGAATATACCCAAAAGCCACAACACAGTAAAATTCCCCTAAAACAAGATTGGAGATTGTTTTAAAATAAAATGAGATCAAATTGTTCTGTTTATCCAAACTAACTAGTAATAACAAAGCACTAGCTTTCTTTTTATTTCCTGCTTTTTAGCACCATGTTGTTTTGTTTTACCTTAAGGCTCTACATTGCATCTCTAAAATTTAAGATGTCTTAAGTTTAAAATGCAGCTGCTTGATGCATTTATTTGCTTAATTAAAAAAAATTAAGCAAAAGTGATATAAGTTGTTCCTTAGCTATTCTTGGAGTAAAGGACAGAGGGACAGGGGGAGAGAAAAGATCTTTTTGGAAGGAAGATCAGATCCAACTTTTTAGGATTTCAGTCTTCAGACTTAGAAACCAAGGATTTATGGAGAGAAAATAATAAAGAAAGCAAACAAATGATCCTCTCCCCACAAAAAGCAAAACACAAAAAAACCAGCCACATAGCTGTCTTGCTATTTACTAAGCCTGGCCACTATTAGCTCCACTCTCTTACATGGTGGTCAGAGAACAGCAGGGCCAGGCTCCACCTTTTCCGTGCTACCTTCCAAGAGACCTTATCAGCTCAGGGTACACTACAGTCATTGCCTCTGAGACTCACTGCTACACATTTCTTTTCCTTTCCTCTGGTCTTTGTCTGAAGATTTTCTTCTCTTCCAGTGCACATATGAGTACTGTGGTGTCCCATCACGGAATGTTGTCCCAGTCTAACTTGGAGGAAGCTCTTAGATCTGTGCTATCTTTCCTGCCTTCTGGTTTCTCAAGATACTCCCTGAGTTGAGGGCTGACTTAACAACAGTTTGTAAATAGTTAACGGGGCTTTGGCAAACTCCTAAGAATCAGTTTCTGAATTCCTAAAACAAGCTCTTAGTTGCTTTTCCTCTGAGGGTTAGAAAGTGGCTCTTCAGTTAAAAAAAGAAGTTTCACTACGGTGTTGGAACACGATGACCATGAGTTGACAGTTACAAACACAACTTTCACATTGGCCAGTAAGTTTCACACTGAGAAAAAAAATGATTCTTTAGACAATGCTGCTGTCTAGTCCTGGTCAGGTACCCAATACGTATACAAATTCATCCATTCATTCATCCATCCATCCATACATACAACAAACATATGCAGTGTCTACTGCTCTATATGCTGGGTCCATGGTGGTGAAGAAGACAGACAAGAATCTTTGCTCTGTGGTGTAATTATTGGTGGTCACAAGCAAGTGTGTGCAGTAACTGCTAGTAGGAGGAGTTGAGCTGACCTGAACCACAATACTCACAGTACACCTGTTGTCTACCACTGGTACTACCCCAGGAGAGAAGCAGAAGGAAGGGATTCCAAAACTTAGGTACTTCACCTTCTTCTACTAAGTGTGAATGCAAATGTTTAATGTTCTATTCATTCAATGTCTCTATATTGAAAAAAGAATCCCGTGCAGAATCTAATATATAGCATGTCTATAATGGGAAATTTATGCCAAGAGAAAATAATGTAGTATGCTAGGAATCAAGAAACCTAATCTGTAGTCTTCCCTTTTTTTTTCTTTATGACCTGGGCAATACAATTTGATTCATCAAAATGTATTAATGGCCAGAATTTTATGGGCATGTAATTGTGAACGCCCTTCTTTGTCCTCAGTGAGCTTCCCGCAGGAGAGAAAACACGCACACAGACAAACACACACATATGCATACATACAAGCCTCTAAGTGAAAATTTTACAGCAATGTGCTCTAGACACACAAATGTCTAGGAGATAGTATTTGACCTAGATCTTCAAAGAAGTAATATTTTTTACAAAGGAAGAAATAGATAATAAATGAGCAAAGGCATTGCAAAAAGGGGACCCATCATGGGCAAGGAACACACAGAGTATGTGTGTGGGATACAGATCAGTACAGAAGCTCCCTGACTCAGGATGGTTTATTTATCATTTTTTGACTTTATGATGATCCCAAAGCGATATGCAGCCAGTATGCTCCTCCACTTAAGATGGGGCTCGTCCTGATAAACCCATCATAGGTTGAAAATATTGTAAGTGGAAAATGCTCTTTCTACTTAACAATATTTTCAATTTATGATGGGTTTATCGGGACGTAACCCTGTCATATGTCAAGGAGCATCTGTATTTGATTGTGATTTTGTGTTTAGAATTTATCTTCTAAAACCATAGAAAACACTTAGGCAGGAAAATGCTAACATCCTATTTGTTCTTTGAAAGCAGTTGAAAGGAGGGAAGAGGGAAGAAATTGGAGGCCCAAACACCACTGGGGTTGAGTGATGAGAGGGTTTGATCTGGGTATTGGTGGGGAGAACTGAGAGAGGGTGAAACTGATCTGGTACTGGCTGGGTGAAAAGAGAAGGAGTGGGGGACAGCAGAGGTGGGTTACACCTTGTCTTCCTAAACATTTGGTTTGGGAGTAGAGGAAGCACATTCCAGGCACTAGAGTTCTACAGCTTTTTTTTTTTACATCATCTGGAACTTCTTTTACATGTATTAAGCACTTACTATGTGCCTGGCAATGTGTGACGTGTTTTACAGGCGTTAGCTCACTCCTTACTCACATCCACCATGACTTGTCCTGCATTGCAGTATGTGGGAGAGGAGAGTGGCTGACTCACTGTGTACTTTCTCATAGGAGCAGAGTCTTTACAGCCTGTAATAAGAAGGCCATACATGATTGCACTGGGAAGGCATTAAGTGACTATGGTACAAATAAGTTATTTAACGAGTGAAATTGTGTTTAAAATTCTCAAAAGGTTTGGCAGTTTTTGGCAGCAAATAGGGTTGCTTGCAAAGAAAAGAGAGGAATCAAGTATTCTCTTGTTTCAAGCAGAAGCAATTAGGAGGAGGACACCACATAGGTAATTCAGGAAGGCCTGATTTGACGTGGTAGTATATGTTTGTTCTTTTTGCATAATGAGTTTAAAGTGGGAAGGTTAACAGGGGTCCCACAGAAAAGCTGAATTAAGAACTGTAGGTCTACCTAGTTACCATGTAACCTCTTAGGGCTTTGTGTATTTAAGGAGGTTGAAAATAGGATGATTCCAGGCATATAAAAGGAAAGCATTCTATTCTCAGGATGGCACTATAGGGGTTGACCAGAGCAAAGTCAAGTGTCAATACTGCAATCTAAAGCCCAGGTAAAGGGATGGAAACAGAAACTAAAGGGGCAGCCTGTAGTCAAAGTCAGATTTTGCACAACAGAATTGGGATCCAAGATCAAAACCAGTCTTAAGATGGGAATCGAGAAAAAAAAAAGCAGAAAACAATTACAGGGAGCCCTCAAATGCAAACTGCGCTGACCTAATAGCAGATCTCTGCTGCCTTCCTCCCGCTAAAGAGGCACCATCCGTTTCTTAGGGGAAAATCCTTAAGATTTTGCTTCCTTGAGGCAAAATATGGCTGATTAAGAATTTTACCTGACTTTTCAATTAAGTCTGAAAGTATTTATCGCACTGATTCCTAGACTATGGATGAGTAAGATGTAACTTTCTGAATACCAAGAATGAGAGACCTGGAATCTATTATGAGCCATGAAGTTCCCCAAAGGCCATCACAGGTGAAATACCAGTTAGGCTTCCGGGAAAGATGAACAGGAGCATCACGGGAAGATGTCAGCTGTAAAGCAGAGTGAAGATTGAAGCTACAATTATTCCCAACTCAGGCATTCTCTTCTCATGTAACAATAGCACTGAGTGCTAACTCCGTGCCATCTCTTTCCAGTAACTCTTTTGATTCTAACAACAGTCCTATCAAGTAGACTCCTTCACCCTCCTCAGTACAGGTCCTACAAGTGAGAAAACTAGTGACTTCTCAAATCCCACAGTTTATATAGGTAGAGCTGGGATTTACATCAAGGCACTCTTACTCTGGAGTCTTTTCAGGTAGGGTTACTATGGCAACTACCAATGAGTCTGCTAGGCAAGGACTGCTACTGCCTAGCAGAACAGCGAGGAAGACAGCTAAGGAAGGGGCCTGACGGAAGAAATCGGAAACATACATAATTTTTACAGGGCTTTAGAATTAGTGCCCATTATAAAAAGTGCATGTTCTGCTTCTTATCCAATTTGAACCTAGTAGTTTCATAGTATTTCAAACTAGGCAATCCTGTGTGGATGCTTTAGCGATCTGCACTAACACGTTGTGAACAACTGCATATATAAGTCATCAGGTGATACTACGAAGAGACATATTCTAAAGTGAAAAAACAAATCTTTCTATTATCCTGTTTTCTTAGTTGATTTTTTTGTTAACATGAAATGGGTTGCACATGTGATTTATTTAAAATCCTTTATTATTATTAGGGCTGTCTTTAGGTGGACCACTCTGGATGCCTTTCATGCTTCAAAACCATTTTTTATTCAAGCATCTTACAACCACCCTAGGAAAGGAGTTCTGTTATTATTCCCCATTTGAAGATGACAAAAACAGACAGAAAGTATGCAACTTAACGAATACCCCCTAGCATCACAGTCTTTAGAACAGTAATATTATATAAATGTGGTGGTAACAATGCACCAAACATCTCTCCAAACTAAATTTTAAATTCTAAAACATGTACAACAGGGTTCTAATGAAGGGACTCACTTCTCTAAGTCAGAAAAGTATAAGCCCTTAAACTCATATTAGACCCATGATTAACAAACTGATACTAATTTTTAAAAACTGCTTAATTTACTTAATTATAACTAGTAATACACAAAAATTTTGTACATAATTTATTAAAAAAAACTTTGGGAAACTATATTTTTGACTAAGCAGTTAATGGGACTATTGAAAAGATAAGTTGGTTATCAAATAATTACCCAATGTTAATCCTGAAAAATAATTTTTATAAGCCAAGATTGTACATTCAAGACAGGCAAATTATTAACAATCACAAATATTAGAAACATACTTAAAATGTCCATATGTTTAGTACACATGAGAAGTCATTGATTGAAATACACCATGAAACCTGGCCTGGAATTTGGTAGGCTACTAAGTTTAATTTGTCTTACTGTTTTAAAATTTAAATAGTTTGGCTCATTTCTACATTTGTTAAAAACTGTAATCTTAAAATATTAAGAAATAACTTTACAAACACATAGAGATAGCTAACCATCTCATCTAAAAAGTTATAAAATAGTTGTCCCAGAGAGCTTTCAAGATCCCTGTATTTCAAAGCTTATTTCAAAACCATTGCTATTTTGCAATTACAAACTGTATTCTTACATTAAAGATATGAACTGTAAATGTGCTATCATATATTAAGCATCCACATCCCGATTCTAATGGCACCAGTCCTTTTGTTAACATAGAATGATGTTGCTTCTAATAAAAGCATGACATAGTTCTACAGTTTCAATGGCAAAATTAAAGGTTCTTTGTTGAGATACTGCAGCAATCACCAAGATATTTGAAACAACAAAGTTAACATTACATTGATTTTAAGAAAAACCAAGATTGCATATATTTACATAAAACAAGTAATAATTCACTTTATGAGAGAAGAAAAGAGCAACAGTTCTTAAAAATATATGGATTCTCCAACCCAAGTAGAAATTTTAAAGACAGAGAGGGAAAAAAGAGAGAGAGAGAGAGAGACTATCTGGCATTTCAAGGAAAAACTTGCAAGAGTAAGACTACATTCTGAAAGCATTTTTAAAATTAAATTTTGCCAACAAAGTAGGTAACAGAGGAAACGTAGATTCAATGCAGTATTTGATATAGAATAAAACCTAAAACTGCTTACTTTTTTTTTACAACTTCATCAAAATGGAATTGTAATAACAGTCAATGCCTGGCTAGAAATTTCCCATTGCATTATGAAGGTAGTGTTATAAGAATAAAACAATAGCAAGAATGCAATATATACACTTCAGACTATCAAGGAAAACAAAAGTTTTCAAGCACCACGCAAATGATTAATTAATTCTAATTGTTAACTGGAGATAATGCTAAAGCTAGGTCTCTACGATTTTCTATCAGCTTGTACTTCAAGTAGTCTATAATATAGACTTGAATTAATTACATTTTATTGCACTATAAATTGGCTATTGTTATTATACCCAAATGTAACCAACAATGCAGACTTTCTTAAATTTTCTATTTATAGATCTCCTTGGGTGGAAGACAAGTAATTAAAAACTACGTAAAAATCGAAAATTTGTGTGCTTATTTACAGTGTCTCTCTGTAAATGTACATTTGGCCAAAGAGATTCCACCAAAATAAATGGAGAAAAGCCCCAAACATAGCATCTTCTGTTTTTAAAAAAATCCTGCTTTGCAATTACAAAAAAAAAAAAAAATGATAAAGCTACTGGCTTTGCAGACTTATGAGAACACACTCATCTCTTCATGCATGCTTCTGCTAGTGTCCTAAATTTGGGTTCCAAATTATCCAAAAATTCAAGTCCATCTTCTTCTTGTCGTTCACTGCAACAACCTACAGACCCAGCCGCCGACCCTCTTCCTTCATAGTTATACGTCAGGACGTAGTCTTGCGCATGCTTGTGATTGTCATCCTGGTTACACAGATGCACCCTCTGCCAAGGGGAAAAACACAACATTTTTTATTATTATTATTTTAAACACCAAAACTTACTAACATAAAAATGATTGCTTGGATTTACCTTTCATTGTTTAATTTTTAATCAGAGTGTGTCCTCTAATGGATTCCTACACATAAAAAATGCACATGATTGGTCTATATCATAAATCACACTATAAATTCAGTATATAGCATGTCTCTAAATGTCACACAGGTGGCAGCAAGTATACAAGTGTTCATTTTATGTCATCATTACTTTCCCTTTCGAAATTAAAGCTAAAAGTGAAATGCATCCATTAAACTGCACCCAAATTGATGTGGGCTCAGATCTTCCCAGGTGGGCACAGCGACGGTGGTACACGCTGGTATGGCTTGTACCGCACTGTTGGTTTCTAAGACAGTGGTTGCCAGATGGGAAATATTAGCACAAAGTCGTGAGAGAATAAGTTAATTATCGTCCCACATTATTTCAGTAAGAACATTAAAAGCCAAACCAAATACGAGAAAAAGTAAATAACTGCTTAAATCCGAACATAACTCAATCGGAATTAAGGAAAAATAATTTTCTAATTAGCAGATCCATAATTAATTGAAAATAGAGATCAAAATAAACACTACATTGAGATCATTTCTAAGGTTCAAAGGAAATCAAAATAGCTCTGTAGGATACTTAGGGAAAACTCACCTCACCGAGACGGGGCTGAGTGAAACTGTGCCACTCTGAGTAATTGTATCTGCAGCTGTCCACCTCCACGTGTCCTCCCCTGCAGGGATCCAGGGTGCGATGGTGCCCAGCTCCCTGGCAGGATTCCAGGGTCTGCTGCCCTCCTTTCACCATCTCAATGGTCTCCTGCCCTCCATGTCTGACTCCCGATCCTGTGGTGCCACAAATTCCCTGAGCAGAAGTGCCCACAGTATGGGTTGTGAAGGCATTCGTGGAACACTGGAATGAAAACAGTTTGCATTTGGCAAATACAGAAAGGAACAACGAAAAAGAACACCATCACACAGATAACACCACGGTTTTTTTTTGTGTGCTAGAAGGTAAGATCTCTGAGGGCAGGAACTGAATCTGTCATATTAATCATGAGCACCTAACGATTACAACCCCAGAATTTAATGTAGCATCTAACATAAGAAGCAAATCACAGACGTCAAGTGGTTAATATTTGGAGGTAAATCAGAAAGCCTGATGTGTATTCCTTCTTTAAAATCTTCTTAGAGTAGAGTACAACTTCAGTTGTTAAGTCCTTCCAGCACTGCATACCTCAAAATCAGCACTATTGTCTCACATATATTTACCCTGCTTAGTTTAAACTCATTCCCTTTTACCTAACTTGAGCAGAAACAGAAATAATAATCAGTATTTCTATTTAGCATCTAATTCAGTTGGCCTTCAACTAAAAAAAAAAAAAGAATAAAAATAAAGTTGCCATAAAAATCCCTAACTGCAATAATAAATCCTTGCAGTCTAAATAAATACAAATAAATCAGGCAGGGAAAATAACAACACTAAAGCTTTGGCCACTAATTTTCTGTGCTGTATTTTTGGAAACTCTAATATTATGTTTTATTTTTTTCAATCCCTTCCTAGATGCCATCATGCTTTTGTTTTAGAAACCTTTCCTGCCCTCGTCATCAATTACACTTTTTATAAGGAATTTACGTGTTCCTCTTCCAAACATTGGGCTAGTAAACAAAGTTGGAGCCATGTGGCCACTTGCTAGCACTGCTACGTCATGTGTCTGGCCTCAAGCTCTTTCCTAACCCCCATATTAGAGACAAAAAGAATCCATTAAAGTTCTTCCCACGATGATCAAAGCTTGTACTGATTTTATTGCTGTTGCCAGAAAAAAATTTAAAACAATTATGCTGGAGACCTGTGAATAATTAAATGAAGCATTTTTCCAGTACAAACAGCAATTTAAATATGTAAGAAAGACCATGCCTAACATTGAAACCATGGAACATCTGAAATAGAAAATAATAATGACACGCTAAAGGATTTTCACTATTAAGTAACACTATCTGGCCAAATTGAAATAGCATATATCACATGTAAATCAAAGTCATTTTATCTGTTCCATGGTACAGATGAAATTTTATGGTAAAATTACCTGGTATCAAAAGAACTTTTCTCAGAAAAGATAATTTTAGAAGAAACATACATTATAGACTAATTCATCCTTTATATTCATTTTAAAAAGAGACTTCTTACCACTTTGTCATCTCCAGGTGCTTCCGTGTTTGATACAATTAGGTTCTGCTGGGCTAAGTCATCAGGAAATACTTTTGGTTGTGTGGCCGTCCTAGAAGCCCCACAGATTAACGTAAACAGGATACCTGGAGGAAGGAAGAAATTACTTGAGTTTATCATAAAATAATGTGAAGTTATGAATTTACAATGATTAATACACAGATAAATCATAAATTAAAAAGTGTGTATTAAAAGACAGTCTTCTAGAGCACATAAATATAACTGCTTATGTCAAAGCAGTATACTATAGCAACGTCTGCCCTACACAGATACATACATACATACAATACATGTCACGTGCTGTATTTCCACACTGAGTTTCATGTCCATGCTAACTGAGAAGACACTAGAACTATACATAAATGCACTTAAAATATACAAATTAAATATGTGTGCATGCTAAATTGAAATACAGCTATATACAAATGATCCGCTATAGGTAATAGTGTTGGTTCTAAGAATTTTTCTTGAAAGTTATTCTAAAGGTTATTATTTGAATTCAAAAAAGGACTTACAAAATAGCAATGCTATGCCCAACAATATTGCAAGGATAGCCCACTTTCCAAGTTTTACTTCTCCTCCGCCAACCCTTGGACCTGCACGGGATGTGCAATCATTTTCCGTAACACAGTTACAGAGTGTAACAGTCAACGAAGTGACTTTAGACTGGCCAAGTCTATCTGAAACTTTGACAGGAACTACATATTGTCCAAATGGAGGATCATTCTGATAGGAAAGACGTGCTGCTGTATCTGAAAAAAACAAATAAATAAAACCAAGCATTATGGAATTTCATCAATTTCTTCTGAGCGTAACTAATTATTGGATAGTTATCAGACTTCCCTACAAAGGAACATTCCTGATGGGATGGCACAACTACTAGAAGATTCTAAATGTGAATGAACTAGTAGTTCTAATCTATAGCCATTGCAAACATATTGCATATAAAAGTCTGTCTATACTGCCTCTTATATAAACGTCTTTCGGCTCTTTTAATAATGTATTTTGTTTGTCTGTAAAAAAATCTTTCCTATCATAACTAACAGACTTGTTAAGAGATCATTTTTTATCGTATCTTTAAAATATTTAATTAAACCAGTCAGTGTATATTTCCTTGTACACATGATTCATCAGAGTAATAGTATGAAATTCTGGATGTTTCCTTTTACTTTGTTTTGATAAATTGTGCCAAATAAACATAAATATTTGTGACTTATTGTCAGAGACTAATTGTGACAACTTCAAACACACCTGACCATAAACATATTAGCAGGTCCTGAGTTGCACTACTGGAACTACATCTCCTGGTTCTAAAGGACACCAGGGCCAAATACACATTTCTAAAGTTTTGATGAATGTTTTTTACATCGAGGACAGAAAATATCCAGACCAAAAGCCAATATAATCTTAAGTTCAAAGCTAAAGATATAAAACTACTCTGAATGTAGTTGCCACATGCCAGAGAACAATCCTTCTCCCACTTCACTGCCCAGTGTGACGTTCTCATTTTTTGTAGTGTTTGAAGCTTTAAAAGTAGATTTAAATGTTTAGGTAAAGAAATCATTGAATTAAAAATTCACTTTAAGAGAAACCACAATATAACAAGACTGACGGAACCAAAACTTATGATTCATAATATGCCATGGTCTATTGCATTCAGTATCTCATTTACTCCCTCAAATAATCCCATTTTACACATGAGGAAATGGGCACTCAAAAAATAAAAATAAATAGCATGCTCAGATTGACATGACTATAATAACAAATGATGGAGCCAGCATTTGACACTAAGCCTGTCTGACTTCAAAGCCTCTTTAGGGTATGGTCTTCTTAACTTGGTGTTTTCCAGGCTTTTGGATGACTACACCAACCAGCAAATCTTTAAAATAACAGTTTTTGAGCAACACACTGCTGCCAAAGTTTTATTTTGCTAAGTATGAATATTGAAAAAAAAATACCACCTTATCAATACTATGTAAAAAGAAATAATACTATGACACCAAGTTGAAAGGGCAAACTCTAAGAATAAGGTTAATTATTCCCAAGAAAAAAACAATAGATAACCACACTCAAACCCACACACACCAGAATATTGTAAAAAAAAAAAAAAAACTCAACAGAACAAAAACCGAAAATCTTGTCAGTTCACAGAGCAGGATCCAAGGCACAGTACCTAATTTCTGTAGATCCTCGTTTATCTTTTCCCATCCCGTTGTCCCTCTGCATTTTCTTATAACCTTTCTAATTTGTCATAATAGGAGATTGAGACATATTCACTGAAAGTGTGGGGTTGAAAAACATTCAAGGGCATTTTAAAGGCAAATCCCATTCTAGTGCTGGAGTCATGGTAGCCGGTAGACCCTGCCCCCATGATCCATGGGCAGTGCGAGCAGGAGATGGAGAACATGTTGAAGAGTTAGGAGCTGATGCAGGGAGGGAGGCAGTGGCGGTAATGGAAAGAAGTCCCTTCATTTTTGCCTTTCTTATCACCATGGATCCTTCTGGTCTAACATCAAAACTGCAGACTGGGAACCAGGCTTGGGGAGAATCCCAAGGAGAACACAATACACACAAAATGGTCAGAAGTCAACACAGTGGCAGAGGGGAGGATAGTGTGGTAGACACTGTAGTGTTCACCATCTCCCCTTGCAATGAAGCACATACTGTCCCAGCTGCTTGGGAGGCATTGGCACCTTCAGTGATCGTGCCTTCTTGACAAAGCTCATGTCCTTCTTTGCAGCCCACATGCATTGACTGAACAATAAGAGAGAACAGGGGATGCGCTGGGGACCCTCTGAAGGGCCATTTAGCTCAGACTCCCCATGGGGTTAGCTGAGGCTGTCATTTGACCCGCACTGCAGCTTCCCTTGGTTTTTTTGCCCAATCCTGCTTCCCTTCTTTTCACAGCTATTGATACCAAGCAAATTCCTTAATAAACATTCTATTGGAGATACCCTCAAAGTCTCAGAGTCTGCTTCTGGGGACTCAGTCTGCAAGAGATGGGGGCTCCCTTATGACCTAGAAAATTATGTCAAAAAATCTATGTAGGTGAGCGGTATACAAGTTAAAAAGTGATTGCATTAGCCTTAGTCTAAGTAAGGGAACGTGTGTGTGTGCGTGTGTGTGTATGTGTGTATCTGGAGTGGGAATGAGAATGCATCACACACCTAAAGGAATCCTGGCATAGGTTGAGGGGCAGACATTGGAGAGGCCCACTTCCCACCACTCCAAAACTGAGACATTTTCATTGGTGGTTCCCATATAGTGAATTATTATTCTGTTTCATTAGGAAAAAAATGTTGCAGACATCTTAATGTTGAAAAGGACAAAGCAGTGTTTAAAAACACACACCATTAATTTTTGTCAGTCTCCACATTCTCCGTACTTCTGAGTCAGAAGTCTCCAAACTGAAGTCAAAGGGTGGGCCATTCCTGGGTTCATCAGGATCAATAGCAACGATCTCCGCAGCCGCCATGACAGGTTTGCAGATGGTCAATGTGGGTTTAGTTATGGCTGGGCCGTTATCGTTCACATCTTCAAGGATAATTCCCAGTGTCCCAGTACATGATCGCCCAACTAGAAAAATAAAAGTAATACTTTTTTTATGTTTTACGTTTTCACAAGGAAATTATACATCGAAAAAATGTTTCAATATTTATTAAGCACCTATAACTTATAAGTTATTAATATAATGATAGGCAGTCACAGGCTATGTCCTTGGGGAATGTTAAGAGAAAAATATTGCTACTTTCAAAAAGGTTGTACCGACAATGACAGCTATTTAGATGAGTTCATTCATTCACCAGATCACTGCAATAAACATAGACATTTTCATAGAGCTAAGTTTTGACTGATTTTTTAAGAGGAGGAAGGGAGTACAAACAAGGGCACTTCTGGTATATTTCAAAGTGCAAGGAAATTCAAGGAGATGGGAGAATATGCTACACACACCCATGATCTGGAGACAATGAATGGGAAGGTAGATCGATGGAAGTTGACAATGGAGGGAAGGGCTAGGGGTCTTTGAAAGGCAGAGTAGGGAGCTTAGAGGTTTTGGAGCAAAGAAATTGAATAGAAGATATATATTTGGAAGATTCCAACAAAAATAGTACATGGAAATGTTCAAAGGGTGGAACACTCCAGCAGTGGAAGCTTACTGAAACTGAAATAATCACTGTGGGGTGTAGCCGAAATAATTCATCTATCTATATATTTAGTAAAAACTTATTGGATAACTACCCTGTACAAGGCACTGCACTGGAAAATCTGGAGGATTCAAAGAAGAAGCAGTCATGGGTTTATGCCTCAAGTTAGTAGTGTGATTATGAAGTCCAAAGCCCAAATCCAGGAGTTCTGTCTCTACATCATTTATTTGTTCTGCTTAACAAGGAGGCTTGGACATTAGAGGTGGAGAAGAGGATGAAAAAACCTGTGTTACCCATTGCCTAGTTATGTCTTATATGAAGCTGCCAACCTAGGGATGCTGGGAGACCTAGGCACAGCCCTGCAGTCACAACCTCAACCAGGGCACCTGTGACACAGTGACTGGACCTGTGATAGTGCCTGGGTCACCATGGGTCAGGAGCACAAGGCCACCAAGTTAAGGATTGGTTCTAAACTGGGGCCACAGAGAAGAAGCAGGTGGAGGCGACTACAAGACTGCTAGTTAAGATGGGGTAGAGTGGGAGAGAGAAAAAACCCAAAACACAGAGCAAACCAAACACCTCTCATTTAATATAAGCCTGCAAATTAAAATTCCCAACTGAGCAAGATTAATGTTAAGAAGGAAAGGCAACAAAAACACCAGTCAAAAGATTAATTCACCCTATATAAGACATCTGTGAAACAGGTACATTTAGAATTTTCAAAGACATAAAGAAGGGTAAGGAATTAAGTAAGAATGAAATGATCGCTCAAATTCCAGTAGAAATAAAACAGCAACATTCATCTAGTAGGAATTCTTAAAAAAGAGAACAGACAGATGGCAGGGGAGCAACATTTCAAGAGATTAATTGCTGAGAATATTTCAGAAGTAAAGAAAAGCATGGCTCTTTAGATTGAAAGTATATTCTGACTACAGTGCTAGATAAATAAAAATAAATTCACAGTATATACATTAAGTTAAAACTGTAGAACTCAACTCAGGGAACTATAAAAGCTACCTGGACATATCACCTACAAAGCGAAAATAACTAGATTGACAGCGGAATAAGCATCAGCAAGAAGAGATTCCAGAAGCTAACAGAGTAATATCTGCACAATGCCAAGGGAAGGAAACCATGGACTCAGAATTTTAAAACAAGTCAAAGTATCAATTAAGTATGAGGCCAGTATTAAAATATTTTTTAGAACAACAAAACTGAGTTGTTCTAAAAAACCAGGTTTGAAAAAACTAGTTCCCAGCAAGAAGAAATGGGACGAGAAGAAAAGGAGAAATAAGAAACAATGCGACCACCTTCCATTTTGGACAACTTCAAAAGAGTTTTTATATTAGATAAAGAAAGCAGAGAAGTATGTATTTTATCTACCTGGCATACTTTTCCCTATTTATTAGGGCAGAATAATTTCTCTCTCTCAACCTCTCTTATTCTCATGCTATGTGGTGCTTTCTTGTTCTCTCTGAAAAATGGGACTGCTGGATGTGTTGAACATTTCTTTCCCTTTGGCTCCACACACAGAATTGAGAGCACATGCCTTACCCATTGAATCTGGCTAATTGTGCTGTCTTTAAAAATTGAGCTCTATAGTGTTTGCTGTTCTTCTTCTGTAATAAATGTTTCAATGTCCCTTCCATCAGACATTTAGAGTTACTCGTTAAACTCCAATTATATATTTTTTTGTACACTGTGATTAGTACTGGTATAGAAGAACATTTAAGACCTCAGACATCTAATTCACAGTGTTTCACGGCTGTTTTTCATCTGTTGATGAATTAAATACTCTTTTATTCATCGGAGTGTAGGCATAAAATGCTCATCTTCTAATATTAATATAGTTCTACATGGGTAGAATTACTAATTGCAAATATGAAGCCACATAAGGTGTACTATCCATGGTTTCGTGTTTTATGTGCATGGCACTCTTCAGTCAAATGTGGTAAAAGAGTTGAAAGTAACCCCCTCCTAAAAGCTAGACAACAATGAAAATAGAAATCTAAAACTCAACTATATAGAGGAGATACTTGGGTGAAACTGCCAACAGAATTCAGATTACAAAGGAATTGAGAAGAAAAGAGAAATTGAACTTATAGCTTAAGAAATAATCTGTGTTTAGAAGAGGGGAAGGCAGTAAAACCAGAAAGCATGCAGGAATGTGTGGGAAAATTTAGACATGGAAGCCTTGAGAGAGAAAGTTTTAAAGAGGAAGCAAGCGTTGTGGAGACACAGGAAGGTGAGGAGTGAGCACCAGCCCAAGACAACAGTGCTCAGGAGAGAGCATTTTCATTAGGAAGCAGCAGGGAGGGCCCAGATGAATTAGCCAGTACAGAATTTAGAAAAAGGTTTAAATAAATGGCATACTTTTGTATGATCTCAGTTCATTTAGTTTAAAAAATAAAACAATGCAGAATTATTGATTCACAATTCCCTCCCTGGGAGATAGCACAATGATTCCCACCCTCTTCCAAAGAAATGAATGGGAAAGGCCCCGTTACACCTTCATTCAATACCATAACGACGATTAACAGTGCCTCATCTCAAATCATAAAAATATTTGATCTCTCAACAATTCTATCTCTTCTGCAACAGAGGAGAATGTAGAATGAAATTACAGCCAAAATCTCTAATTTCAGACAGCAATTTTTATCTCATCTACACATAAACCATTTTCCAAGTGCTATTAAAAATGTAAAAATAATGAATTTTGTTTTCATATTATCTTTCTTCTTTTCATTTGCCTTTGACCAAAAAGTATTTCTTGGCAAAGAGACATGAGCAGCTGAGGCCTTAAAGGACAGTCTTCAATTGGTTGAAGATAAACCAGTCACGATTACAACTTTACCAATTCAATAAATGGATAGGAGTCACTTCTCATTAATTTAGAGAGAAATGGAATACCTAAATCGTCTTCCAAAATCATTTCTGAATTCTAATTTTCAAGCTATAGCATAATAATTTATGTTTATTATAGTTAGCATGTTTATTTTACAAAGACACAGAGTTCAAATTCAAGTTATGATAAAATTGTATTTTATGTACTAAATGGGTCTCATATATAATCACTATATTCATATTTCTCCCAATTTTATAGGATGCACAGAACAAAATTTTACATTTTATATGATTATACAAATTCATAGTATTTGTGTCTCTAATTTTATAATGTTATTAATTGTGACTATGATTTATTTTTATAATGTCTTCAATCAGAATTCTAGCCTCCAACTATATTGTTAGTTGCCAGTAAAAAGTTAAAGCTGTTTTCCAAAAGTGCACTATGTGGCAATAAGTATGTTCTCCTTGTAATGAACTTTCCTGCCAAAGTGAATATTTTAAGAAAAATGAATAGATAAATTGAAACTAATTTTACTAAAGTAATTTTCTCAATTTCTAATGATTATTTAACTTTAATAAATTATGGTTTCAAGTGTTTCTGTGACTAAATTATTTTATAATTACATTTAAAACTGAGGATGTTATTAGAAAGCAGACATGAGTTAATAAATTACAGCAAACCTTTTAATTACTTTATACATCATTCTGGAGAGATATGAAAAAACTGAGAGTATATGCAGCCCCTGGCTTAAAAATTTATGGTGCTGGTTTAAACACTGAGGATATATGTAGCTGAGGATGTATGCAGCTGGCTTAAAAACAAAGTTCTTACCTCGATCTGATGCAACGACTGTAATGTTATATATGCCATTTTTGATGAACTCTGCCTCTCTATCTAGGCTTCTGAAAACTTTGATTGATCCGGAATTTTCATCAATGGTGACCCACCCTTTTGGATCGTTCAATTTCTTGTACCTGTTAGCAGTGATGAATTAAAATAATAAAAAGTCTCATAAGCCAAATTATAATACTCGTATCAAAATAAGTTATAAATTTAAAAAACACAATAAATTTAGAGTTAACTATAACAGAATTATAGATACCTTATGTCACTGCTACTTCTTGTTTCTGGGTCATATGCTTTATATCCACTGCTTGTTGTTCCCACTGGTGCATTTTCACTAATTCGAACAGTTTGCGCTGAAGGGCTACACTCAGGGCCCTCATCCTGATTTTTCACACTAACAGTGACTGTCGCTGTGCTCATGGCAGATCTGGAACTAGCCTCTCTGGAGTATGGAGCTTCATTAACTACGCCAATTTGTAGGATCACTTGTTTTCTTTCTTCATAATTCAATGGCTGCAAAAGCAAATGTGTTCAAAATCAGATCAACTCATTTGATATTTGGCAATGCTCAATAGCATATATAACTTGTTAAATTTGGAAATACCAAGTGCTGTATTGGAAATAGTCATGAGAATATTAAACATACACCCAGAAACTGGTGGTAGGAGAGGGAGGAGGAATCCTTCCATTGATTCAGTATTTAGGTGGAACTGGCAAAAAAGACCAAATACTTTTCCCTAACTCTAAATTTAAGTAAAGTAGTATAATAGGTACCAATGAAGATTTTGGAAAGTATTTATTAATAATAAATGTGCCTGGATGTTAATACACGAGATACTCTTTTAGGGGGTTCATAACATAACCAATAGTTACTTACTACACCAAAAGTTTTCGGACATCTTGTCTTACTGTTCTGAGATGAATAAAATTATTATTTGTATCTGGTTTGAGGTAGAAAAAGTAGGCGAAACTTTTTAAAATGCTTTTAAGAGGGGAGGGACAAAAAAAGAGAAAGCTTATGGACATTACATTTTCTTTCTTTTTTTGTGTGTTTATTCCATTCCTGTTCTTTTCTTAAAAACTGGAAGTACCAAGTTTGAGAAAGGTTTCATTTATTCTCCTGATACATAGTTGTAATGAGAATTAGTAAAGCCATGTTCTAGAAGACAGAAATGTTTTCAGGTCTTGGACTTCACAAAGATCAATTTCCTTCTGAGAATACCAAGGATTGAGGCAGGAGTTAGGTGAAAAAAGAGACAAGATTGCAAGCATATTTCTTTGCTGTTTTCAAACAGAGAATTTAATCCACAAACTGCAGCTACTTTTCATCATTGAAAGGAAAAAAGATTCATCATTTGTGATCCATGCTCCTTGTGAACATGGACAAAAGGAAAACTGTATAGACCCACAGCAGAATCACGTTCTAGTCAAAGACACAGCAGATATAAGCCTATGACTTTGTCCAGGGCCAAAAGAGCTCAGAACACTTTATGTGCTAACTCTGGCTTCTTGTGAATTAGCAGTAGGTTCTTCTCAGATGCTGGGCCATGGTATTAGAAACAAGTTTTAGAAATATTTACATCTTTGAATGGTTGAGGATTCTCATTCTGAATCTGGATGCTAGGAATGTAATATACAATGAAAATAGATGAGCAAACCTACGAATAGCCTCTCTATGGGTCCGACCAGGAGTAACACATCATTTGGGAAATTCAGTAAATAAGTGGAGGCTCCTTGACCCAGAAACAGAAAGAACTGGCTAGGAAGATTTGGTACCATCCCACTGGCATCAAAACTGTGCTTATTTTTGAATTGTTAAGTGGTATTGGTTAATTGAACATACACATATGTATAATATATTTTAAAATCATGCCTTGACAAAAGGTTACCAAAAATGAATATATTCTTTCCATTATATATAATGGAAACATGGCATTTACATTTACCTATATATCTATTTTATTACTACATTTACCAGAATATCTTTCTCTACATTAAACTCTAGTATGCTATTATATGATATCATAAATAGCAAATAACTAATTTACTAATTTATTCTTACCTTAACTACACATAGAACTCCTTCATTGGTTTTGGGATCTGTTACAATTTTAAAATTCCCATTTTCATTGCCCTTTAAAATGGTATAATTAGCTCTCCAGTTAGCAGTATTCACTAAATCTTTATCCTCAACAGTAACACGTAAGATTTCCACATCAATTGTATTTTCTTCCACTGATGTCACATACTAAAATAATAAAAAGAAACAAAAGTCTCATTAGTATTATAACTCTCACAAAGAAAGAACACTGTGTGAAGTAAGTTCTATTCTTCTAATTTCCAAAGTATTATGTTTACATGATTTTAAACCCTAATATCAAAGAACTGTGATGTCTTGGGCGGGGGGGGGGGGGGGTGGAGAGTACTTCATTTGAAAGCATGAGGTATGGATGGAGAGGTGCATACTGAACAATTAACACTGGGCTATACATTTTCCTTTAATTAATATCACATACTTACAGAAGTGCGGGTAAATGTTGGCAAGTTGTCATTCACATCTCCAATATTAATGATACAAGTAGAAGTTGTGTACAAACCAAAATGTTGACCATCCATGTCTTGTACTTTTATTTTCAATTGGTATTTATCAATAAACTGAAAACAAAGAATTTAATTATTCAGTGAAAGCAGCAACATTATAAATGAAATTTTAATTTGCACTCTATAATTTTCTTTGCATTAGTAGTTTAAGGGATACATTATTAAATTTCATGGTGTCTACGTACAGAAGAATAACTTCCTCTCACTCGTAATTTTTAATTAACTTATGAAAACTGAGTAGTTTCTCAAATTTAAAGTGCTGTCAATTCATAGAATATAGAATCAATTGGTTTTATCCTTATTCAACAGAAAGAGAAGGGCTACAGCCATAAGTGCATTTAAAATTGCCTGGTAATGAATCAAAATCTTTATCTCCTATCCAACGTACATTTTGATGTTTAAAAAAATATACAGCAGCATTTTAATGAAACAATAAAGTGAAATATCCTCTTGTGAAAAAATATAGATTTTAAATATTTACTTTACGTTTATAAAAAGGTCATTAAATATGTATGAAAATAAAGGTCTGGGGCTATGTAATTTTTTCTTTCCAAGGAAAATAAAATCTGGCTCTTAGGGCTTCCTGTTCATCAAATATTATAGAACACTGATCATTACTTTAAACAAATGTGTTTCTCATCATAATGCTTTCATTTATTATAAGTGATTGAGATATGGAAGGATTAAAAACAACATAATAATGCCTTCCAGACTAAGCATTAGGAGATTTGGGTTCCAACCCCAACTTCAAAAATAACAAATGCAATCTTGGGCAGTTACGAAATTCTCTTTTCCAAGGTTTCCCCTTCTATAAAATGGTGATGATGATTATCTTTCCTCATCTCTTTTCACAAGACAAAATAATATGTGGAAACCTATCCTAACCTTCTACCTAGAACATTCGTCCTTCTTACAAAGCCACCTTCTTCCCCTAATTCCATCATCTTTTAAACTTTCTTGTCCTCATGTATCACCCAAAATAAAACTCAAGTTTCTTTCTATCTCTGTGCTTTTTATACACATAATTTTCTTGATTTACTCCTCCCTCATAACCTGCCGCATGTGTAGATTTGAAAAATAATGGCCTTATTTTTATTGAAACTTTTAAGAACTTCATGCTACTATACTTATAAAAGGTAATATGTATTTTGTTTGTAGTGAACTAAGATTTATTGGAAATAAGTGATTGGCTGAGAAAACAAAGCAATGAAGTTTTGTTATCCTAAATGTTAACTTGTAAAATCTTCAGATGGGAGAGAAATTCTAACATTTGAAGGGCTTAATAGGCTGTAGGCAACACAAGAAAACTGGAATTGTGGGGTCAAAACGTTACCAGAAAACACTATTGGGTGAACTTCATTGGTCAAATGTTTTCAACTGATTCTATCAGAAGGATCTATCCAAGGAAAAGTACTCGTATAACTGATTTGTGAGCTAAACAAGTTATTGAGGTTTTTTCTTTTTTTTTCCATAGAGCACCATTTTTACATGAAAGACAGCTATGGTTATTCAGACTAGAGTATTTGGAAGACATGTTCTCAAACACAAAGTGAAGTTGTCACTTCAAGGAAAACAACTCTTTGTTGCCAATGATAAATTGGAGTTTTCAAGCAAAAATGAGAATTTTGGATAATTTGTATCAACCATTGTGATATCAGTGGAGGTGAAGAGGTGATTTTTTTATATTGTTTAATGAAATATGTCAATATTTGGAGGATCTACATAGCTGTGAATTAATATTTTCCAAATGACCAATGCATGATGTTACAAAATCCTATGTCAGTAAAATATCCACTCACAATACAAGACAGACCAATGGACTTTAATGTAACAAAGTACCGAAGTTCACTGGTAAGGCTTGAGTCCACACCGCAAAAAACATTTAGCAAATTGCCACTTGTCAAGCTTTGGTGTACTATCAAAAGAAGAATATCCACAATGACCTGAAATTACTACTAAAATACTCCTGTATTTTCTAACTTCATATCATGTCAGATTTTCTTTATATACTTCAGCTAAAATTACATATTATAACAGACTGAATGCAGAAGGAGATAAGAGAACCCACGTCTTATATTAAGCCAGATATTAAAGAGATTTGAAAAATGCATAATAATGCCACTCTTTCATTAATTATTTGTTGTTTTGGAAAATGGACTTACTTTATATAAAAATTTTATCTATGATAATATATAATGCATTTATTATTTTAAATGGGTAAATTAATACATATTTTGAACGTTTCTCATTTTAAATACTAATAGTAAACATAGATAAATGCAATCCTCATAAGCAAAATATCTTTGGGTTCCTCATCAATATTTAAGAATATGACTCTGTCTCAAAAAAAAAAAAAAAAGAATATAAAGGAGTTCTGAGACCAGAAATTTGGAGGACCACTTCTCTAATACATGAGGGGAGGGATAGGAAAAGGGAGAGAAAATTAATCTAATATGAAGATTTAATAATTAAAGAAATATAAACATCTATTAATATTATTTTAAGATTAAGGATTATAAATGTAGTAAGGGGAAAAACAAACTGCTATAAGAATTCGGATGAATAATGATTGGTGGAGAAGGTAATAGTTGAATAACTAACAGAATGAATTACTAAATTAGGATATTGCCATGGAAACAGGCAGACTATAGATATATTATAAAATAATCTCAGAGGTAATATCAACACTGCTTTGGAAAGTGATTTGATGTAGGGGAGTAAAAAGCAACATCAGCCGGGTGCGGTGGCTCACGCCTGTAATCCTAGCACTCTGGGAGGCCAAGGCGGGCAGATCGTTTGAGCTGAGGAGTTTGAGACCAGCCTGAGCAAGAGCGAGACCCCGTCTCTACTAAAAATAGAAAGAAATTAGCTGGACAGCTAAATATATATATAGAAAAATTAGCCAGGCATGATGGGACATGCCTGTAGTCCCAGCTACTCGGAAGGCTGAGGCAGAAGGATTGCCTGAGCCGGGAAGTTTGAGGTTGCTGTGAGCTAGGCTGACGCCACAGCACTCTAGCCTGGGCAACAGAGTGAGACTCTGTCTCAAAAAAAAAAAAAAAAGGAATGTATTAATATTATTTGAACTAGAAAACATGGGAAAAGAATATGTTTGGCAGGAAAGACAGGTTTTAGATGTATTATTAATACATCTTAGGTAACTGTGAGACATCCAAATTAAGACTTCTAGCAGTCAATTAAAAATGGCAAACTGGAGATTAGAGAGAGATAGATTTCCTTTTCATCTACATAAGGGCAAGAATGTAGATGAGATTGTTGAAGAGATGACAGACAGAAATAGAAGCATTTCTTTCTCTGTGGATAACAAATTTCTGCATATTTCCAAAAGGTTCACTTTTCATATTTGATAGTTATTTTTAATACCTAATAGAAATATGTTTATATTAGGAAATTTGACTATACAAAACATACAATTCAAGAAAGAATGAATTAATAGTTCAAAGTTAGCATACACCAAGGTTATTTAATGACCTCGATGAATATACTAAAAATAATAATTTTGCTACAACTAGATTCACAACATGCTTTTCAAAAGCACAATTACAGGAGATATACAAGTACTATTAAATAGCCATGTTATAATCAATTTTTATTTATAAATATTTATGTTACCTCTCTGTCCAGCTGAGAGGATGTTGTGGTGATCACACCTGTCTTCGGATGCATGGAGAATAGTGTGGGTGACGCTGGCAACTGCTCAATGATAGAGTACTTCAGGCGTGTGTGCATTGTGTCAGGCTCATCTTTGTCAGTTGCGCATACCTGTCCCACAGTAGAACCTACATATGGAGAAATCCTTAATTTCCAAAACTCTCACATTTTCAACCTCCCATTTATCTCACTCCTTTCCACCCACCTCAGAAAAGTTGAGGACCACTTTATTATATATCAGAGCCATGGCTTTTATAAAGTTTGCCAATCTCTACGTAAAGTATCACTTCCTTTTAAATACTGTAGTGTTCTAACATTTTGGAATTTGGTGATCATACCCATACTTACTGCATTTAATGGCTGCTTTTATAAATGTTGATATTATCCCTCCATGATTTTTGTATGTCTAAAGAATTCTAATTACTCTTTAGCTTATTTCTATTTACATGCCGATACTGAAATTGACCATATGAGTTATTTTCCTCTAAAAATTCTTGGCTCACTTAGACATTTGTAGAGGAAGTTTCAAAAACTGCATTCTGACTTCCAACTAAAATGGACCATTTTCACAGGATTGCAAAAACATTTGTGTTATTCTCAATGACTTATTAACGATCATGCCCAGAATACTGTCAATCATTTACTCACTATAGAACATGAATAGATATTTCCAAGACTAAATCTCCAATTGTTCAAAGACATTCTTTTTGGACTATGTTCTCTTAAAAGCACTATTTGACCTCCCATAAGAAGGTAACATAACATCTATTAACACCTATATTTCAGGTACTATGCTTGACATCCCACGTGTATTATGTTTCATTTAATCTTCACCACAATCTGGTATATTGCTAACTCATTTTACAGGTGGAGGAACTAAGGCTTGTCAAGGTTAGAGAACTTGTCCAGGGTCCCACAGCTAGTGAAAGGCAGCGTAAAATTCAACCCAGAGTCCCTTGTTCTTGCTACCAGGATATTCTGCTTCCCAATGGCGAGGGTGAAACTCAATTTATGAAATGAAACACATTTAAGTTGCCAAATCTTGTTAAAATAGGTACTCACCAACTCTGCAATTTTCAGATACTGTAAAAATGTAGGTTGTTTCTGTAAAAATTGGGTAGTTATCATTTTCATCCTCTATTTTGATTACCATGGGCAGCGGAAGTTCTGGGGTGTACCCATCTGGAGTTGTGGCAAAGGCAACTATCTGCAAAGAGAGTAAAATAAAGAGAAAAGTGGAAATAATCTTTTAAAATAAGAGAAGGCTTCAAACTCGCTTTGGCTTTAGTTTGGAGACTGTTTGGCATTAAGTCTCACCATTTGTTATTGTTTTTGAAGGTGGCTGTAACTTTAGTGCTGAAGGAAGTGACTAATTTCATGGAGCAGCACAGTAGTCTAAGTTTAAATTCATCTAATATAGTAACAGATACTTTTAGTTTCCTCACCATTGCTGTTTTGTTGCTTATGACTGTAATGAGTGTAATGGCTTTTATTATTATTTCTCAAAACACTCTTGAGGACCTTTTTTTATTTTGTTTTGTTTAAAAGTGTCCAATTAGAGGCCGGGCACGGTGGCTCACACCTGTAATCCTAGCACTCTGGGAGGCCAAGGCAGGAGGATTGCTGGAGCTCAGGAATTCAAGACCAGCCTGAGCAAGAGCGAGACCCCATCTCTACTGAAAATAGAAAGAAATTAGCTGGACAACTAAAAATATATATAGAAAAAATTAGCTGGGCATGGTGGCGCATGCCTGTAGTCCCAGCTACTCAGGAGGCTGAGGCAGGAGGATTGCTTGATCCGGGAAGTTTGAAGTTGCTGTGAGTTAGGCTGATGCTACAGCACTCTAGCCTGGGCAACAGAGTTAGACTCTGTCTCAAAAAAAAAAAAAAAAAAAAAAAAAAAAGTGTCCAATGCATCCAACTTTCTGGATCTTTCTTAACTTTGGATTCTCTATAAACACAAATTCTCCAGAAGCAGTTAACTGGGACATTATCTTATTTTCTACTAATTAGAATTTTAGGCACACATATGGTTATAGTGAGATAAGTCTTTTCACACGAATTTTTTTATTTAAAAAGAGGGAGTCAGAAACAGAATAAATGAATGGCTGTAAATTTTGTGTGGAATATAATTTATTCCCTTTGACTTTATATTATAAATTTCAATTCTAATTTTTCTCATAGCAACTATCATAGAGCAGAACATCACAGGTACTCAGAAGGCCATGTTGTAGCAATTCTTAACCTAAATACTTTATTATAAGCTTGATTAATCTGGTCTTCCAATGAATAATTAATTCATCCAAAATAGATGTACAATAATTAAAACTGAGTAAAGTAAAATGACCGGGTCCCGTTGAGAAATCAAACCAGCATTAAGCTAAATTCTTACGTATTAACTCACATTCCACCAAAGGAAGTCAACCAGATGATTAAAGGAAATGACCTTAAACAGTGTCCACACTCCTTACCTGCTCACCGTAAGTTAACTTTTTCCCACTGCAAAAGTACTGAGGTTTATTTAACTTCTGAACCTCATTTACCTCCTATGCTATCTCTGTACCATAAAGAGGTTCACAGATCTTTTCTGCCAACTAAATAATTACTCTTCAAGGTGGTACTCTTTTTTTTTCTTAAAAAAAAAAGCCTAACAGTAAAACCATGATACCAGGAACAATTTAATAGAATCTAATGGTATTTATTCTATGAAAATTCTTTTTGCATCACGTCAGTTTTGTGCTATCAGATAGCCACAGCATCAGTGACAAACTCAGAAAACAGAAAAAGGTAAAATGAATGGAGGAGAGATAAAATGGCCAAGCTTAATCATTACAAATATAGTAAATACACTTTAGGCCTTACCTCAAAAGATTCGTACTGTTCACGATCTACAGCACGAGTACAATACAGGTTTCCAGTATCTCTCTCCACATAAAATAAATTCTTAGGTTCTTGGTCAACTCCAGGACCTTTTATGGAATAGTATATGGTGTAGTTTTGTGCTGTGTCAGACTGAACCTAGAAAGTAGATATTACATACGTAAGACAAATTATTATTTCAGCAGAACTTTCATCTGTATATTTGTGCAATCACTTTGCCATTTTATTACAATAAATAATTGCCCTCTTGATTATTATGTATAAATAAAAAAACAGCAATAGAATGAGGAAGCCCAACTGAGAACTTTCACGAGAGTAAATTAATGTAGTGTCTTAGTTTCCCAACGGCTAAGTGGGGACTACATGGACCAAACATTTAAGATTTTTCCTGTCTTAGAAAACAAAGTATTCTGAGCATGAAAAATTATTCTGTTATCAATTTTTTTAAAAAATGGAGCTTTTATCATATGTAAAATAATATTTAAGACATTGGATTTGAAGTATACTGTCTGAAGGTCAAAAACTTGAAAAATACTTTCCTTAATGAGTTTTTGTTGTCAGCGTCTTCCTTATTATAGGCATTGATAAAAAAAAAAAAATACGAGTGAGAATAGAAATAGAATAATATCCTGGCATGTGTGATGTTCTGCTCCTTGATTCAAAAAGCAAATTTCTCCCAAGCTGTATTCATCCTCTCAGTAAGATCTTTACATCAGGATGACTAACACAATTATTTTCTGACAACTTCTTACTCAACTTTTATATGCTGTTCTCTCGGCTACATTAAATTTGTTGGTGGGGTATAAAAAAAAGGATTCTCTCTCACCATTTTGAGAACTGAGGGAAAAAAAAACCCAAGTCATAGACTGAATGGTAGTAGCCACTGACAGCAGAAGAAGGTAAGAAGATGTGTTGGGGTTTCCACTAAAAGTTAAAAAAGAGAGAAAAATGTGGATCCAGTGTGATTTCGGATGTGGATTTGAGAACAGCAATAGAAAAGCCTACGTGTCTTTCTCCTTCATGGCATTTAGTCTTTCATCAGCAATTTTATCCTTTATCATGGAACATATTTTGGGTTTTCTAGGCCTGCAGTCCCCAACCTGTGGGCTACAGACTGGTTACCGGTTCGTGACCTGTTAGGGACTGGGCCGCAGAGTCTCAAGTCACAGAGTTTCCCTGCAACCTCCGTGGAAAAACTGTCTTCCATGAAACTTAGGAAATGGGGGTTGGGGCACAGCAGGAGGTGAGCGATGGGCTGGCGAGCTTCATCTGTATTTACAGCCTCTCCCCATCACTGGCATCACTGCCTGAGCTCTGCCCTGGCACCCACCCACCCCATCCGTGGAAAAATTGTCTTCCATGAAACCAGTCCCTGGTACCAAAAAGGTTGGGGACTGCTGCTCTAGGCTATGCCCAGGCTCTGCGATACCTTGGCTGATTTGAAAATTCATTAAGGAACCATGTGTTTGAGACTACTAGATGGATTTGACAGTTTTATAATGGCCTTTTCATGGCTAAAACTTCGAGAAGCGTATGTAGTTATACACAGATATATTTATACCCATATATTGAAACATATGATACACATATTCACTCATATGGTCACACACACCTATTTTTAAATAACTGTATAGTCAGTGTCAAAATTTTTAAAAGATGGAAACCACAGACCTCCACAGTGGGAAGAAATTAAACTGTACCTGTTGAAGGAAAAGTGGGAAAGGACCTAAGGAATTCTCTAGCATTGAACAAGGAATAGGAGCCCATCTTCTCTTGCCACGTCTTAGAACTTTTTCTTTAGAATGCCTTTTCTTCAATACCTCAATTCAGAAGACAGAAAAAAAATAAATAAATAAAGTCAGTGACTACTTTATTCTCAAACATTAGAACTCTGATATATCTTTCTCCTCTCATGAGGGTTAGCTGGGGCAGGTATAAGACAATAGTAGTGCTTGAAAACCAAACTAAATGTTCAACATTGCAAAAAAATTATGAAGAAGTAACTGCCCTAACTGTTATCACAGCAATCCTCTTGAGAAAATGATGTGGTGGAAAAATGGAGGAAAGAGAGATGGAATTGGAAGCCTGGAAGCAAAACTGAAAACAAACAAAAAAAATTACTGTTGCCACATTGCCATGCAAAAACATGGGAGGAGAGATATGCAAAGAAAATAAGTGAGTATGTGCCCTTCTAAATTTAGCACAATCATCTTCCACTCACCAGCAACTAGGCAGAGCCAGGGGACCAACAGAGACATCTGTGTCAGAACGAGGAGAAAAACATGGTGACAACTCTCAAAACTACCGCAGTGAGGAATGGCCAGTGGTTGAATAAAAGTCATTTTGATCTTGGGTGTCCCAACACAATAAGCATGCGTGTGGTCCAAACCTCCTCCTAAAATTGTCATCTATTTCCTAAGACTACAAATTATGCTAAGATGCATGAGAAAAAGTTTTCTTTATCCAGAGATAGAGTTCCAAAACTTCTTTTTGGAAATCCATTCTATAGTAAAGATCAAGATATGCTTCTTTGTGTCTGATCTCAAGTTCTCATGCTATAATTTATCCCAAGCTCTCCTTTTACATCCCAAATGAGAAGGCCCTGTAATAACGTATTAATAGGTTGCACAATCCTTTTCTTTCCTTTTAAACACTGTTAAGTCATCTCATGGTTTTCATTCTTCTTCAAGACAAACTATACCATATCCTTTCTGAGTCCACATCTTCCCTGGTAATGTTAGTTGCACCTGAAGAAAAGACAACATGATACTTCATTTATATAGTCTTGTATACCTTTGTTTGATGCTCTAAAAGGACAAATATTTTCTTCTCTTCTTGGTTCTCAGTGTTAGAAAGTGATATGGTAAAGCTTCTCTTCCCCGAGGACAAAAGAATAGCATTTGTTGTATAGACTGAACCATCTTCTAAAATTTGGAAATCAGGATCACTTGAATGAATTAGATTTGCAGATTTAAAGCACTCCTTCAGGTTAACTGCAGAAAATACACATAGCAAGCATTTGTAAGGTAAAACATAATAATCTGTAGTTTTAACAATCATCTATGCATGTGGGGGAAGGCAAAAACTTAAAATTAATTATTGATACTTATAAACTTAGCATTTTTAAAAGAACATATGAAACTATATGGTTGATTAAGTTGTGCTTATATATCACTTCTAATAACTACTTTATATCCTCTTGAAGAACAGACATTTGCCCTGACATAAAGGGATGTGAACTCATGTTTGAATATTTAAACCAACACCAAAAACAGTTTTTCTTTAACTGAAATTAGCTATAGAATAACACATAAGAATACTTGAATAAGTTATAGAAAATCTAGCAGATTAAAATTGGCAGTTATTAAATTAAAATATTATGAACTCTTTACATCTATTGTTAAATCATCATCATATTTTGTGTTCTCATTGGTTTTATCTTTCACATGTTGCGTATGTGAAAAAAATTAATTGATAAGAAACAATATGTGGAAGTAAATGCAATAAGATGCCAAAATGTTAAGATGAAAATCCAAAACAATACCTTTAAACTCAAGAAATAGTTTCAATACTATTTCTCAATATTTTAGAAGCATGTTAAACATATTCCATACTTTTCATCTAATGTAAATATTAAGAATTTATTACTCAAACTAAACCTTTTTATCTACTCATATAGTCATGTTTTTCAATAAAGAACAATATCCTTTTCATTTGAATGACACCATACCACATGTATTACAAATGATCATGTACTATATTCATTTTAACTATTAGTCCCAACACAGTTAGTATTCTAAAAATTATACTAACTTTTAAAAGATCATACCAAATTAGGATTTATTATATATTTGGCAGTTTCTTACCTCTCCCAATAAATTTCTCAGCGTCTAGTTTGGAAGGAACATGTAGTGTTACATTTTTGCAGGCATCACTGGCAAATGTTAAGATCTAAAACATTAAAAAAAAACAACCAAATCAGTATCATGCATTACAAAAAGATTCTTTTTAATGTGTATATGGTTTGTATAAATATCATTTAATATTTATATATACCAATTATATTCTAAATTGATTAAATATATCGATTAGATATATTATTAATTAAATTAATCGAATAATTTATATTTATAATCATATAAAATTTATATACAAATATATTTAATATAAATATATTTATATAATATATAATTATATTATATAAATATATATTTAATATATACTTTTAATTTTAAATCAGTTTATATAAACAAAATAAAATTATAATATACTGGAATAAGAAATCAGAAAAAAACTATTGCAAGAGGATGGCTCTCTCCTTCAAAAACCATGTGAACTCAGAGAATTATGTACCTTCTTGTGCTTTGTTTCCTATACTGTAAAATGGATTTCATAGTAACTTTACTGACTAACTTAGTGGGTATACTGAGGATCCAACAACAATCTGTGTGAGAGAATACTGAAAACCGTTAGGAAGGCAGCACAGGTTCGTAAATAGGAAAGAGAAACAAAAACAAATTTATTGAGGCAGCAAATTGTTTCAATATATTTTTTATTGTCTGTGAGCCATGGAACCGAATCAGTAATATCCTAAACAAAAACTCAATGCTGGAGTGATTTGGAGAGCATTTATGTATTATTCCACTATAAACAAGCACATACATAACTTTAAAATATGAACTTACTTTGAAGATGCATCTAATCATAAATGAAATTTCAGGTCAATTTACAAAATAGTTCACTTAAAAATTTTTTAAATGATTTAGTGATTTAAGGTGAATCAATTCCAATACAACATATATTTAAACACATTGAAATTTAATTCTGTTCTCTCTGAAACTTTACAGTAGATGCTTCTGAAAGAGTCACATTCTTTTTTCCATAGTTTGCAAACACCTTCAATCAAAAGCAAGATGGCTAATTAGTATTTACACTGTTATTTACAAAGTTTATAAACACAAACTAAAATCATCAAAATTTGGATGAAAAGTTTCATTTTTAATATATATTAAAGAATTTTAATTATCTAATTTAAAGGACATATGAAGGATCAGGTAAGACAGAAATTATGTTGCTTTTGGATATTAGGGACAAACACATTGAAGAGACTGTACCTGAATTGGAAATTAAAGGATAAGAAGAATTATCCTTGGCTGTATAGTCAAGAGAGAATAGAAGTAGAACCAGATGATTCTGAGGATTCCAGTTCAAGGCGACTGAAAGAATACATCCACTAGGTGCTAAGCAGATTCACAGGCCACAGGAGTGAACCAAGCAAAGTCCTTGCCTTCATGAAGATTACATTATAATGAGAGACAAAAAATAAACAAACAAATGCATAATGTCACAGAATGCCAAGGCAGAAAGAGATAAATGCTATGAGAAAAATAAAGCAGGGAGAGAGGATGACGAAAGGAAGACCACAGCCCAAATGAAAGGAGGAAGCAAACCCATTTCCTAACTGGGGAAGAATCTCCCAGGTGGGGCAAGAACCAGAATAAAGGCCCTGGAAGGGAACTTCACCAGGTGGACTGGAGGAACAACAAGGTCATATTAGTAGAGCACAGTAAGGGAAAAGTGATAGGAGATGCAAACAAAAGGACAGCCAACGGCATATCATGTAGGGCTTAAAAGGCCATGGTGAGAAGCGCAGATTTTGTTCTTGTTCTGAGTACAAAGAGAAGCAACAGCACGGTTAAGAATCTGCAGAGTGGCATAATCACTCTGCTAGCTATGTGGAGAACAGGCTGTCGAGAAGCAAGAGTGGAACTCTGAGACCAACTGGATGCCGACAGCAGAAATCCAAGAGAGGGATGATGGTGACTTGGACTAAGGTAACAACAGTGGAGAAGGTGAGAAATGGCTGGTAACAGTATTATGGACATCCATTCATTCATGTAGTCAAGAAATATTTATTGAATGTCTACTATGTCCCAGACACAGAACAATAAACATTCAATCCAAGGGTAAGACATGTTTGTAACTACAATGAAGTTGGATAAATGCAACGACAGAGAAGTACAGGGTGCTATGGGAGAGCAGAGCGAACCAACCCTGCCTAGGAGCCAGGTGAGATCAGGGTGGCTACAAACCAGCCACGTTCAGAGGAGGTGGAGCTTAAATACTCCAAAGGAACAGCATAAGTGAAGACCCAGAGATGACACAGACCTAAAAGAGAAACCTGGAATGGCTGATGTGAATAGCACAAGGGGACAGAACTGAGGTTTAAAATGGCTTTAGAGAAGTAGGTGTGCGACAGACTCTGAACAGCTATAACAGAGTGTACAGATCTTTTTTCCCAAAGACATAAGGAACCAAAGCTTTATTTTAAGCAAACAAATAACATAAGCAGCTTTATATTTAAATATAGTAATCTGACCAATGTGGAGAATGGATGGCGGGGAACCACTTTCATTTCCAATAATGTTAGTCTAGTTAATGCAGAAAACCCTATGCCAAAACTAACTAAAAATGATGCATACTATATTTTTTAAATATCCTAAAAGCACAAAAAAAGCTAACAAAATAGCAAGGAATTCCTATGCAAGAGCCGAAGATAAAGCTGGAACACCAACTGGTTAGAGGAAGCCAGGAAGGACTTCTGCCCTGCAAAGATTTGAGTCTGGTTTTTGGCCCCCACAGAGAAGGAGAGTGACATCAAAGCATGGGGCCCACCTAAGATCGAAGAGAAAATCCACTCCACATTCATGTGGGACCCCCAAATGCTGAACCCTCATTATAAGTTTGAGCCACAAAGTAAACTGGCCCTGGCATGGATTTGTGGCCCTCATTCATATGGTTTGCTTGGTGTAGAAACCTCAAGCCATGAATCAATTCAAAGAAGGCCTGGCATGTAATCACCGCCAAAGATACTGAAAGGCGCTTAATCAAATTCAATAACCATTCCTATTTTTTTTTAAAGCCTCACAAATTAAGAACTGGTAAGTACTTTTACAATACGATTTTTATATATTATAATCACACCACGAAAGGGAAAGCACTAGAAGAAACCCCACTAAACCTAGAGACCAGATAGGCTTTCCAAGGTCATCATAGGGAGTTTATATCACATCGAAGGCATATTAGCAAGAGGAATGCATTCGATGGCATAGGAATTGAAAAGGAAGAGGTAAAAAAAAATTTCTCTATTTGTATTTTATATGACTGCTTACCTGGAAAACCCAAGCAATGAACCAATAAAGTACTATAAAACAATGAAAGACTTCAGTGAGGGTACAGAAATAACCATAAAAATATAAAAATCTTGTGTTTTCATACCCACAAATAAAGCCAATTAGATAATATAATAGAAAAGAGAAGAAATTATTTTAAAAAGGAAGAAAAAGTTAGAATGCCAAAGAGTAAATTTAACTAGATACATGCAAAGCCTATTTGAGGGAAACCTACAAACTTTTCTGCTGCACACAAAAATAGACTTGCAGAAAAAGACAAAAATCAACTTTCTCTCTCTCTCTCCCTGTAAATATGTGCACGCACACACCCATCCTTACTAAGTTAAAATACACATTTTATGATACAAATAAAAATTCCAACAGAATTTTTCTGGAACTAAACAAGCTGATTCGCAAGGTCATAAGGAAAAATAAAAAATTAAGGATAGACAGGAAAATCATGAAAAAGAAGAGCAATGAAAGGATATTAGCCCTAGCAGATATTAAAACATCTTATAAAGTTTCAATAATTAAAATAATGTAGTATCAGTACATGAATAGACTGATAATAGATACATATGAAAAGCAAAGGAAGAGGTAAACAATTTCCATTGGCATTTGATATGAGTGCATACAGTCCACAAAGGTGGTAACTTTTTTATTATACCCACCAACAATTTATCCACACTCTTGCCACTACACAGCATGTTATCAAAATTGTGGATATTTGCCACATGTGAAATGACATTTCGATGTCGTTCGTAATTCATTTTTTCTTATGAGTGAGGTTGACATATTTTTATATTTCAAGGCCATTTTATTACTTTATGGGAATTTATCACATCCATGTTCATGCTGGACTTCTTCTTGAATTATAAGAGTTCTTTATATATTAGATTAGCCTTTTAAAATATGATCTGAAAATATTTTTTTCCAGTTTACCAATTACCTTTTGACTTTGCTTATGGTGTTTTGTTTGGTTTAGTTGTTTTCTTTTCCCATGGAGAAGTATGTGCGTATGTGTTTTTATATAATTGATTTTCTCAACTTTAATAAATTGGCTTTTAAAATCTGAGTCATAAACAGGCTTTCTTGACTCCAGATTTGTACAGCAATTCATCATGTTTTCTTCTACTACCTGTATGGTATTTTTTTTTTTTAAGCATTAGAGACAGGGTCTTGCTCACTCTGTCCCTCAGGCTAGAGTGTAGTGGCCTGATCATAGCTCACTGTAACCTCGAACTCCTGAGCTCAGCAATCCTTCTGCCTCAGCCTCTCGAGTAGCTAGGACTACAGGTGTGTGCCACCATGCCTGGCTGATTTTGAAATTTTTTTGTAGAGATGGGATCTTGCTGTGTTGCCTGGGCTGGTATCAAATTCCTGGCCTCAAGTGATCCTCCCACCTTGACCTCCCAAAATGCTAGGATTACAGGTGTGAGCCACCACACCAGCTGGTATCATATTTTACATTGAAATCTTTCATCTGTTTGGAGTTTTCTGTGGTGTTCTGCATGAAGCATGGATTCAACTTTATCTTCTGGCAAATTACTGCCTAGTTCAATTGGTCTCAAAGTCATTCTTATTTAATACTATCTTATAATAATATGTATATCCTCAATGATGTGATACGCCATGTCATACGACAGCTCTCTTTCTAGGCCTATACAACCTTTATGTAGAGAAAAGCAACATATACCAAAATTATATAGTCATTTACACTTTTATCAATCCCATTACTGGTAATCTATTCTATTGATACACCTGCCTATATATGAAATGCGTATATCCAAGTTTATTCATTGTGACATTATGTGTAATGGAAAAGAAATAGCAGAAAATAAGTAAACAGATCCATGAGATATCTTTGAATGTAGATTTAATGGGACTTAATGATGGATTAGGGAAGGGGAGCAGTGAGGAAGGAAAAACAAACAGCTTCCAGACTTCCTTCTTGAGGAACAGACGTATGAGGGAGCTATATATTGAAACACAGGTCACTAAAAGAAAAACAACATTGTTTGGGAAGACAACAAATGTGTCACACATCATAGTAGGTAGGGAGATATAAATGCCTATTGTTTGGTGGAGACATCTGAACTAGCAATATTAATTTAGGATATGTTGACATCTATGTAATATTTCAAGCTATAAAAGTGGTTGAAATGGCCTGGAGGAAGGATGTCAACAAGGGACAAGGCCTAGAACAGAGCCCCAAGGAACATCAGCATTTCAGAGTAGAGGAAAAAGTAGTCAAACTCATAGCAGAAAATAGAATGGTGGTTGCCAGGGGCTGGGGATTGGGGAAAATGGGGAGTTGATGCTTAATGGGCATAAAGGTTCAGTTATGCAAGTTGAAAAAGTCCGAAAGATCTGCGATACAACATTGTGCTTATAATTATTAATACTGTACTGTACACTGAGAAATTTAAGAGTATAAATCTCATATCTTTTTTAACCACAATAACAAAAAAAAAAAGTGGAGAAAAAGAAAGCAGATAGCGAATCAGATTCTGAGTGATCAGAAAGGTCAAAAAAAAAAAAAGTGAATGTCAAGTAAAAGGGCACAATCAACAAGGAAGAATTGTATGAAGAATGAAGTGTTGCTTGGATTTAGCAAAGGGGACTCCCTGAAGATCTTAGAGGTGGTTAGGCAGAGAAGGCAAGAGTTCAAATGGCTAAGACACGTGTCAGGTGAGGCAATATTAGGAAGTGAGGAGAAGCTGATTGTGGAATGGTGAAGGATTACTTGGGTGTATGGGAAGAAGGTAATTTAAAGGGCACCCCCCAAAGTCACTCTGATTTAACAATATCTTACACTTAAATAGTTGCTACACATTTCTCACGCTTGAGGCTTACAACCACAACAAGCACCTGCGCCTGGCACGGCTTTGCACAAATAGGCTTTAGAGTTTCAGAGCAATTTAAGGGACTCCTGCTAAGCTTTCCAGCTAGAAAGTGGCAGAATGAGGGTGTAGCCAGGGCCAGCATTCTTTTTCTCTTCACCCTACTTCTGGCCTATCACACTCTGAAGCTAAGGAAGACCAGGGAATGGGGATTCAATTCCAGTTTATTCACTTATACCTTGCTCTCTTCTAAAAAGGATCAGAGATGCGCAGCAGGAAGTTTTGTATGTGAACACATGCAGAACAATGCTATGTATTGCCAGTGCCTAAGCATGCCTTTTCCTTCAAAGAATAACCGCCACTGTTTTAAAACGAAATAGCAACTTTATTAGGACTCTAATCAAAATTCATCTGTCATCAACATCTTTCGTGACCGTTATTTATTCCATTCTCAGTTTCTTCAATTGTAAAATGTTAACTGCTGTGTACCTGGCCCTTTCTGTTATTAACATGCCCAAGGAATTTAGTTAAGGCTTCGAAGTGCATTGAGTTCCTTGGCAAAGACATTCTAATAACAGTAACGATTACAATTTCATTGCTTAAAAATTTAGGAATCTATTGTGAAATGAGAGCGGAAAAGAAGGGAAAATTATCCAACTATTTCAGAGTCCGGTTCCACCACTCCTAGGAGGAATCATCCCTCCGGGTTCCTCCCTTTGTCCTTCAGAGCTGACTAGCGCCCAACGCCTGAGGCTCAGCATGAAAGGATCCTACTGAGTTGAACACTTTTTTGCACCTGGTCGAATTAACTTTTCTCCTTTTCCGGGGGCGGATAAGTCCAGTATGGGACACCTTTGGCCCCAATCTGCCCCCGAGGCTGCTCCCCGGTAGTGGACTCCCATGCCTTCGGGCTCCGCAGCTAGATCTCGTCTTTTATGCCTGGGACGGGGGCTGTCTTGCCATACATAAGGCCACCTCCGTTGGCTCCCAGCTCTGGAAAGGGTAGGTTCGTGGCTGTTGTGTTCTTTAAAGTGGGAAAGAAGCTGGGACAAGGCGGGAGGACGGGGGGTGGGCAGAAAACTGTGGACGCCTTTGGGGACAATAAATCAGGACAATCATTCCCCTAAAGATTTAGGGGACGGAAACCTCTCACACTCAGAAACAATAGAAATGGTCACCTGGGGCCCGCCCATCTACGGGAGCGGAAGGTCGAGACTCCCCTCCCCCACTACTCCCACCCCAATCCGACAACTCGAGCAATCCCACGAAGGCGAGTCGTGAGTAGTCCCCTCCTTGACCCAAGGACACTCGCGTTAGGTCCCGTACGTCCAGCGGCTCCCCTTTCCGTGGCCTGAACCGGACACTGAGGCAGAGGTGGCCGCACACTCCCAGGGAATGTGCGAGAGGCGCAGAGGAGCTGCCCCCGCGCACCCCGCGTCCCGGCGCGTACCCAGCGGCCACGGTTTTGCCCGGGCGCTGACAGCTGCTTTCTCTGCCCCTGTCTGCCAGCGCCGATTACATCTGCGGAGACACCCTTCCCTCCCCTTGGGGATCCGGGAGCCCAGGTCGCGATCCTCTTCCTGTCTGCCCTCCCCCAACCCCCGGCACCTCCATTTTTCAGCCATCCGGAGGCCCCTTAACCCCAGCTTTGCTCGCCGCCCCCACCCACCCCTGCTCCCCAAGTTTCCACTCGCCTCCCCAGGCGATCGGGCCGCTAGCCCGAGCCGGTGGCCCGGGCGACACTCACCGTGAGGGTCAGCAAGAGCTGCCGGCAGAGGGCCCCGCTCCGGGAGCCGGTGGGTCGCGCTGCCGCCATGGAGCGCACTCGGGGACAGGTCGCCGGCCGAGGCAGCGGGAGGCCGGTGGGAGGGCTCCGCGGGGCGAAGGGCCGCGGCCGGGGTGCAGGCTGGGCCGCCGCGCAGAGGAGTGCGAAGAGGAGGCGGAGCGCGCGGAGAGGCGCTTTTCTTCTCAGTTTCTCTGAAGCGCCTGCCTCTCACTCCAGGGGCTTTTCCTCTGGCCGAGGGTGGGGCTCCAGGCGCGTCCGGAAGACACCGATCGGCCCCTCCTGGCAGTTTTCTTAAGTCTTCATTTCTTTAAGAACGCTACAAGTGGGAACTCCCTCTCGCCGCCACCCTTTTACCTGCGCTAGGTGTTCCTCCCCAGCGGACGCCACCTATATGTCCCATCACCCCCCCCCCCCGCCCCAGTGTCCGCCCGGCGAGATTAGCAGCCGGCCCTGCCCAGCAGAAGCCCTGACTGTACAAAGACTCACTCCGGAGCGCGCTCCCCGGCCCGGGCTCCGCCCTGACCGCTGCCCTTGCCGCCTGTTGTGGTCCTTGCCCTGGGGTCAATTACAGTCCCACAGAGACCGCCCAGGTCTGAGCTATAGAGGTTGCAGTTTATGTCACAGCTACCTAAGGCCCACTTGTTAGAGGGCTGACTCCAGGGAGACTATTTTACACACTCTACTGGAGTGAATTTCCTACAGACATCCAAATGCGGTTTAGACAGGATTTTCATCTGTAGAACACCATTTTTCGGGGTCTCGTGTTCTTAGAAATTTGCTGGTTACTATGACAACGATACAAGAAAATTACCACAATTTAGGAACAAACATACATACATACATACAAACATATAGTTAGGGAATCAAGGCTATGGGAAAATAACAAAGCCCAGGGTGCGTTACTATAGAAAATGAATCGATTGAGGTCCTAGACGTTGGCTAAATGTGGGCTACTGATTTTCTCCAAGAACCTCCCTTGCAACAAATAAAGCTAAGCAGAGGCCTTCTTTTTAACTTATTTCCAACACTGGACTCCTGAACATCTCCTGGTGGAGAGTTCTCTTTCTTTACAGCCATCAAAACCAGACCTCATGGTGAGAAAAGACTGGGGTAATTTACACTTCTATTTGAAGTGCATTTAAACTGGATGAATTATTCCAGCACTTATCCTGGAAGATTAAAATATAAAAGCTGTGTGCTTTGAGCTCTTCAGAAAGTAATGACAAGGCATTCTGACTCATCCTCTTGTTCCTCTTGTTCAATTACTGGGTTAAACCAGGTTAAGTCTGACCACAAAGGAGAAACTTGTTTTAAGTCTCCTCAAGAATGTTGGGAGAAACCTGTCTGAAAAGCCAACCATGACACTCACACCATTTTAATTCTTGAAAACATTTACCATCTTAATATCATTACATACCGATCCAGAGTTATTGCAATATTGAGCATATATTGAAATCAACATTAATGTCAAACAGTGCATGCCATACATTCTCTGTTAGTCCCATGCTCTGTTTTATTAGTGAATACGGCACAGTGGTATTCACACGGTTCTGTTGTCTCCATGTCCATAAAATTATAATTGACCCTTTGCTAGTAAAATAAGCCTGGGTCATCAGCGTGAGACTGCAGTTGACAGCCTTCCTTTTCCATATTTTTAAACACCCATGTTTTTCCAGCAATGATTTCATAAACACACCTAATCCTATTCATGATGACATCATGATCTCTAGCGTGAAGTTTTCAGAGGACAGAGACGCAAGCTAGTTTCAGGTTCTAGAAATCTACTCAGACTATTATCATAGCCTTTGACAATAGGGCATTTCCAAACTCTGGTCTACTCTTTAACCTCTAATGCCTTAAGGGTGGCTCGTGTTTTTCCTCATTCCGGAAAAGGGCGGGAAGAGCAATTTGACAAGAATTCATCTTAGATTTTTATTTTCATTTTTTACACTTGGTAACTGATTGAGGCGATTAAAATCATGATTTTTGTTGTCCATTGCATCATGAAAAATTTTTAAACAAAGGAATAAAATATAAACTACTCACTCTAAATAAGCGGACCAACTTATTTAATGTATTTAGATTAGATATGGTCGTAGAAATGGATTCCTCTATAAAATAGATTTGAAACAAGAGGCATGTATTTAAAGAGGCAATGAAATGTGGGTAGGTGTGATTTTTTTGAAGAATACCTTCTGCCTATGGATGTGATTCTGCTGACATGAACTGATTTTTCATTGCTTTATAGTAAAAGGTGCCCAAGACCAAAAGCAAGGAGCAACTTCCTTTATGTTCCTCAAGTCATCTGTCAGGTCTCAGCATTCTCATTTGTTAAGATAATCAAAGTAATAGTGGCTACTGTCTGTGGTACTTTCCACATCTAAAATTAAACTATTTAGACTGCTTGTGACGGATTTTGGAGAATCTTGGCTGGAAATAGGTCTTCATGTCAGACACAACATAGAAAGTGAGCATCAGAGCGGTCCTTAAAGAAATGAACAATCTGTAACCGAAGGTCCATGGGCCAAATCTATGTAGCTTAACTTCACAGTTTTCTAATTGCAGAGGCCGAAACTAAAAAGATATTAAGTAAAAGGAAAAAAAAAAAAAAAACTCCCTTACGCACTGGCATGCCTACAGAGACAGCTCTCCCTGGGCTTCAGGCTTCCTGCCAGTCCCCACTGCCAGAGCGTGAGGAGGGGTAACCCACATGGGCAGATGTGATCTTTAGGGTGATTCCATCTCGGCATGGTATATGACCAAATGGAACTCAAAAGCAAGGGAAACATAGACCCAATTGGAAAAAAAAAAAACGAGATTAAAGGACATTGTCTAGTTACTTTATAGGTGGGAATAGAAAGAAAAACATCTGCTTGTCACAATAAAACGAGCACAATTCTTTACCTCTTATAGTTGTTGCAGGGATTAAATGATGTGATGCATGAAAGACACTCAGAACAAAGCCTGGCACATTCCAAGTGCTCCCTAAGTGTCACCTATTACGAGCATCTCTCTTTTCCTCACTGTACTACCGCATCGCTGTGACACATTCACCTCATCCTTATGACAGCTCCTGATTTCCTGTTCTTCCAGCACCTCTCCTCAGGTGGCTCTCTGTCCTGGTCTCTGGCTGAATGCTAGTGCCAATTCACACACCACTCCCAAATCCTTCAACCTCCTTCCCTTCCACACCAACCCCAGATTTTGTCTGACGCAAAATGAGTTAACTGTGCACCACTAAGATGACATGCTGCAATTTGTGTCACTTGTGTACTTTCTGAAAATTTGGACCAATTTTTAAAAAGGAGTCCTCAATGTGAGAAAAGTTTTTAAAATTTTCTCTTTCCCAATCAATAAAATATTTACTTTTGTAATGCTGCACATATTTCTTTGTAGTTTACTTTTCAAAATTAGCCTCAATGAAACATAGTGCACTAATCAAATTCAGTTTCTATTACATTTCAAAGTATTTTTTTAATCATGGTAGAGTATAAAATAAACTATAAATTAATTCTTATTCCAGTACCTTTCTTTTAGCAGACTGTCAATAAAATGAAGCCAGTGGATGAATTCCGAGGCAATTGTGGTGGAAATGGCTGGAGACAGTTCACAGTGCCTGGTCTGCCTTTAATAGATGCTGCTGACAGGAGCCCCCCAGGAGTGCTATACAAAGAAATGTATCCTTAAAACAACAAAACTTTCATTCATTTGCTTTACTAATTAACTAATTCGACAAGTATTTATTGAGCACCTACTATGTCTTAGGCATTGTTCTGGACACTGGGAGTGCAGTGGTGAATAAGATGGAAAGGATGTTGCTCAAGGGAAGCACTTAAGGAATATAAAATTACTAGGTAGGACAAGAAGTACTCTCCACCTGAGATTTACATCATGTTGACTTGTTTGAGAAAGAAAAGAGAAGGTAGATCTCAGAGTAAGTGAAAATAAAATATGAACTCTGTCCTCTGAGGATAAAAACTTACCAATATAAAAATTATCTGATCATATCTTTTCACGGATTATGAAATGTTACTCTCTTCTTAAATGGACCTAGAAAGAAGAAACTCACTAATTTGTGAAATAAAATAATCTGGAATATATATGCTCTTTGCTTGTTTGACTGCAACACTCTGGTTTTCTTCTTCCCTGTGCTGGCTGTGTTTATGCATTGTTTCTGGCTGGCTTCTTCTGCTCTATCTGACTTCTAAATATTTCTTGGCCTCTAAATATTGCTGTACACAAATACATCTGTATTGTTTTCAAACCCTCACACTCGTGAAGCTCCTTCTGCTACAAGTGTCTTGTACATACTCTGTCCTCTGCCTGGCACCCTCTTCCATCCCTCTGGTCTGGTAAACTCCTACCCATCCTACTTTTATTTTCTTCCCTACCAGGTCAAATCTTCCTGGGTCCGCCACTGCCTCTCATTTAGAGCATTTGTCACAGTTACAATGTTAAGTTTGTTTGAGCAACTATTTGATTAATATATGTTTCTCACCAAAGATGGCATTTTCATGGCTGGAGTAATCTGTACTTTTTTTTGCTTCATCCTTGTATTCCCAACACTATCATGATCCTGATTCATAGTAGGCACTTAATAAATATTTGTGGAATGAGTGAGAAAATGAATAAATAAATTAATGACTTCTGAGCATTGTTGGCAAGTAATTCTTTGCTTTTCTTTTTCAATGTCTATTGGCATATTAAAGTGATATCTTAGTTCATATTTGTAGGGTGAGAGTTCCTAATCTAATCTCAGATATGCTGGACGTGTATTACAGTAATATATTTGATAAAATTTGAGATGGGCCTACCAAAACTTGCTAGTGTGGTTTTTGCACAAGAACAGACAAATACGCTAATGAATTTTAATTTAGAATTCAAGAGAGACCAGTGTATAAATGGAAACTTACTATCATGGTAGCAGACACCATGAAGAAAAGGAGAAACTAATCCCCAACAGTGTTGGCATTGGGAAAACAGACTCACTATTATAGAAAAATAAAACTGGTCCCCTGTTTAATACCACATACAAAATGGCCTCCAGATGGATTAATCTATACTGTGGTGGCAAAGACATAAAGTTAATGGAAGACAATATAGAAGAATATCTATGTTACCTGGAGGTAGGAAACTATTTTTGAAATAAGACCCCAAATGCATACACCTACAGGAATAAAAAAAAAGATATGTTTGATTACATTAAAAGTCAGTCTTTCTATTTAACAAAAGACACCATGAATAAAGTCAATATACAGATGATAGACTGGGAGAAGGCATTTGATATGACTAAAACAGACAAGGGAATAATATCTAGAACATAAAAGAACATAATAAGAACATGACAGTACGTCGACAGAAAAAAAATAGGCAAAGGGTATGACCAGGCATTTTACAACAGAAGAATCTAAAAACCTACAAAATATATTTTAAGAAATGAGAGAAAGGCATATTACATTCTATGACAAAGGTAGCAGATGGATTAAGGTTGCTTATCAGCTGGCCTTCCAAAAAGGAGATGATTCCGGATTATCTGAGTGGCCCAATGTAATCACCAGGGTCCTTAAATGTGGAAGAGGGAGGCAGAAGAATCAGAGCCAGAGAAGATGTGATGATGGAAGCAATGTCAGAGTGACAGGACATAAGAAAGACCTGGCCCACTTTGCTGGCCGTAAAGACGGAGAGACCCCATGAGCTAAGGAACATGGGCAGCTTCTAGAAGCTGATAAAGGAAAGAAAAAGGATTCTCTCCTAGAGCCTCCAGAAAGGAACAAGCCCTGCCAGCACCTCAATTTTAGCCTCACGAGATCCTCGTCAGACTTCTGACCTGTCAAATTTTAAGATAGTAAACTTGTGTTGTTTTAGGCCACTACATGTGTCATAACTTGTTACAGCAGCAATAGAAAACTAACACACACATACGTGATCATTCTAAAAACTCTAGTCCCCTGGTTCTTTGAGTTCCTCCCATTCAATGTCTTATCCCCCACCACCATCTTAGCTATTCACCGCAGGATCCAACTCTAGACTTTACCATTATTAAGCCCTGTAACTACTCCACAAATCTCAGTCTCAGGGATTCCACCCCATGACCGCCATCTTCTACTTTCACAGCTCCCTCCCTCTATTATCTCAACTCCAACAAGTATTAGACAGCACCAGTATCTATGTCTGTAGTTTCTATCTCATTTTTACTTTTTCTCACCCCTTTTTTTGACCCCGTGTCCTCCTCATCCAGCTTAAGTTCCTGATAATCGTTATAGTAATTATAATCACCTTTTGCTTATACCTCTACTCTATTATTGTCCCTAATAGCTTCATTGTTCTCCATTGTCAAAGTTACTCCCACAGCTGAACGTGGCTAGAGATAAACTCACGTCCAGCCTCAGGAGTTTCACTGTGAGGTGATCAGTATCTCAGGTGGGTCTTAATACTGCCCTGCAGTTTTATTCTATCTGTTCATTCATTTCCCCATTCTCCTTGGCAATATTTTCATGCCCTCTTCTCTCTCCTCAAACCACCTATACATCTTCTTTCATTCTCATTGCTGACTTTGCTTTCTATTTCACAGAAAAAATGGAAATGATCGATAACTTCTACAAGCTTTTCCACATCTACCCACCCACCTGAATCTGTGCTGTCTATATGGCCTTTCCTTCTGTACAGTGTAAGAACTAATTGCCCTGTTCTTGGCTAAGGTCAATCTCTCTACCTGTGTACTCATTCCCATCTGCTCAAGGACATCGATCTAGCAATCTGCTCCTTCTGTCCTACATTATCAGTTTAATCCATTTCTGTTTTCCCAACAGTGTATGAACCAAACCAGCAGAAATACCTACCTCTCTATATCCCATGTCTCCCTCTAGCTATCACATCCCATTTCTCTGCCCTCCTTTACAGAAAAAAATCCGGAAAAAGCTGTTCTATATTTAGTCTTCAATTTCTTTCCTCTCATTACCTCCTGAGCATCTTCTAATCAGGTTTTCTCCTCTACCTCTTCACCAAAATTGTTCTTGCAAAGCTTACAGAGACTTTCATTTGTAAAATCTGATGGTTATTTTTTAGCTTCATCTCATTGTCTCGATTGCAGAAAGTTGGTACAACCATCATTGAAACTCATTCTTCACTTGACTTCTCTTTTTCCTTCTCTACCTTATTAATTTATTCCTCTTCCTTTCCATAATTTCTTAATATTGCAGTGCCCCAGGACTCAGTTGTTGGACCTTTATTCTGATTCTATCTACCCGCACTCCCTTATTGCTCTCATTTAACCTCACTTTAAACACTATGTCTATACTGATGACCGCAAATCTAAAGCTCTCTTTCGGATCTCTCCCTTGAACTTCAGGCTCCAACTGCCTACAAGCAGTCTAGTAAGCATTGCAAAATAATCTTTCCAATTCTGAGTGCCTGATCTTCTCCATTAAAAATGTCCACCCAAGAGTCTTTTCCCTTTCAATTAACGGCAACACCATCCTTTCAGTTGCTTAGGACAAAACCTCTTGCAGACTTCTTTGACTCCTCTTTTTCTCTTATATGTTCTGAATCCAATCTGCTGGCAAATCTTATCAATCTACCTGGAATCCACCCCGTTATCACCATCTCCATCAATACCATCCTGATCCAAACCACTGTCGTCTCTCACCTGCCTTGTTCCAAAAACCTCCTAATTGGTCTTTCTGCTGCCAACGCTCCTTGCTTTGTGCTATTTTCGACCCAGCAGCTAGATTGCTCCTATTAATAAATAAGTTGGATCATGACATTTCTCTATTCAAACTCTTCCAGAATTGTTCTAAAATAAAAAGATTTTTTAAAAAAATACTCCCAAGGATTCTTATCTCGTTTAGATCAAATTCAAAATATTTCCAATGGTCCACAGGGCCCACACAATCCACCATGCATCTCTCTGGCTCAGACTCTGTCCACCCTCCCTTCATGCACTATGCTCCAGCCATGTGGGACTCTTTGCTGGCCCTTGGCGATGCTGGCACACTCCTCCCGGGCCTTTTATTTCTCTATAGATTGCTTCTCCCTCAAATAGCCACATTGTTTCTTCCCTGTCCTCCTTTAGGTTTTGATCCTTCTATCAAAGAGTTTTCTTCTCAGTGAGGTCTTCCCTGAACCCCTAATTAAAATCCCAAGCCTCTGATTACTTTCCAGGGCTTTTAACTAAGAGCCTGGTATGTTTGCTGTGGCTCCTTCTGCCCCCCACCCCGTGTGTCTTTGTTTCCTGCACTGAGACCGGAAACCGCTTTCTGTTTATCCCAGGGGTTTGGCTTAGTTGTTAGCTTCGTGCTCTATAAATCTTTAGAATCTAACAAATGTCTTGAAGGAAAAACCGGAAGTACATGAAATCCCTCACGTCTCTAATTTTGTGAATCCAGCCCTGCACAATTGCTCGAAGCTCTGCTACTTTCTCTCTTGGCTTTCTGCTTTGGCCAAGCCTGGATTCTAAGCACCTAGCCTGTGTCCGGTGTCTTCAAATGCTCCCTGGGGAAAATGTGGCTATAGCTGGTGCTCTTCCTTTTGGAATTTTAGTCTCTCTAGTTATTCTTGATTCTGAAACTTTCTGATAACTCTAAACAGATAAATTTTATATTTTATCCAGGTCTTCTTGTTGGTTGGTCTTAGCTGGAACAGTGGTCTAGCATAAACTACTGCTTCCCTCACATTTTTCTTTTTCGGTCTCTCTCTCTGTATTAGAATATAATTTACATGAGGTCTTATACCAGCCTCTATTTTCAGCTCCTATAGCTATATCTGCCACACTGTGGGCCCTCAGTAAATATTTCTTGAATAAACATATATGTGCATATATAGTCTATGCTATCCAACTACTTATAATCCATATACTAATTATTAAGAAATTGTGATATTATTTTGAGATGACAATATTAATATGCAAAATATTGGCCATAAGCAAGCCTGGAATTTACACTAGGGAATCTGAGAAGGAATCTCATATAAAGGTGGTTATCCTTCCTAACAACTAGAAAATGAAGCATGAGAGTTTTATGTAATTTCCAGTTGCAAGAAGTATATGAAAAACATTAAAATGGTGATCATAAACATGAGACTCAAACTAAAAATAACAAATTCTGTAATTCCTAATTGCAGGCATTGATTTGGTAATTAAGCTACATTTAATATAGAATAGATTATACTATGTAGCTTGTTTTCAGAGGAAGTAATAGTAGCAATTAATTTACTTAACTATAATTATTTTTTTGGCTAATCAGTTTTAGGGAAGTCATCTAATAAATATGGATAGCTATAGAGATGATAGGTAGAGCTATACATACATACATATAAAGATAGATAGATGTATAGAAATAGATATACTGAAGACAATTAAAATGTGGCCTTTTTGTTTATTTTATCTAGTCAGAGAGGGGCTGGGACATCATATTAAAGGCATGGATTTGCATGGAGAGAAAGAGATAGTTGGTCCAGATCAGCAAGGGATGCTTTTTCACGGTACCCTTGGGGGTGGATGGTTTTGAGAATGGCTGCTTAGGCACCTGAAAAATGTGAGCACTGCAAGCTATCACTCTAGGGTAATGAGTTGAAGCTACTTATCCTCAGCTGAAAGAAGAAAAGATTTGAATGGAAACATCAAGAGCTTCATTTTGGGCATGTTAAGTTTAAGATGTCTAATGATGTAGTGAGTGTGTGGTTGACTAAGTGGATAGAAGGGAAATCTCAACCCAGGACATAATTTTTCAGTTCAGTCTAGATTTTTGCCACCAGTGAAATTATGCACAGGTCTGATATTGCTGTCAAATAAATGACAGAGGGAAAAACAGCTTTGAGTTTCTAGAACTTTATAGGTTTTAGAATTTTGTACTCAGTATGGTGAATGTGTTACTCAGTTTGGGGAGGAGGTAGTTCACACTTGTAACCTATATATTCCTTCTTAAAGTAGGAAGCAAAGTTTTCTGTTCAATGAGAGGGAGGTGTGTGGGATCCGGTGGGCAGGCTTAAAAGGGTATCAAAAATTTAGAATAGCTTTGATCAAAGTTATAAATAGATATGACTAAAACTCCATAAACAGATTGCTAGGAAGTGTTAAAGATGCAACTGGCATTTGGTATCATTTATATTAACTTGCAGTGGCTTTGCTTGTCTCCACATTGTTGTTAATGGTTTCATGGTCCTCCTGCTCTCTCAAGAAAGAAACTAGGGAGTCACCCTAGAAGACACTCTATTTGTTGCCCCCTCGCACCTTGTCAGTCTCCAGGTTCATTGCTCTCTTCCGTTCGTCATCTCTCTGGACCATCTCAATTGGTCTCCCAGTGGCAGCTCTACAACTCCTCCAACGCAGCCTTTATTTATTTATTTATTTATTTTTTGAGACAGAGTCTCACTCTGTTGCCCAGGCTAGAGTACCATGGCTTCAGCGTAGCTCATAGCAACCTCAAACTCCTGGGCTTAAGCAATCTTCCTGCCTCAGCCTCCCGAGTAGCTGGGACTACAGGCATGTGCCACCATGCACAGCTAATTTTTTCTATATATATTTTTAGCTGTCCATATAACTTCTTTCTATTTTTAGTAGAGATGGGGTCTCGCTCTTGCTCAGGCTGGTCTCAAACTCCTGAGCTCAAACGATCCGCCTGCCTCCACCTCCCAGAGTGCTAGGATTACAGATGTGAGCCACTGTACCCTGCCCAATGCAGCCTTTATAATACTGATTTTCAAACAGTGTGTTTGGGAACTCTAGTGGTTCTTGTTTGTTTGCTTGTTTTGTTTTGCTTTTTTTTCCATGGGATTGAGAGTCCTTCTATTTCAACTAGAATGCCTCCTTCTGCCTTGCTTAGGGTGCTATACCTGATTTTTCCGTGTGCTTGTGAATTTCCCATGTGCACACAGTCTTTGATATGTGCTTCTGTTATTCCACCTGACCAAAGTGTTGTAATTATTTGATTTATAAATCTGTGTCTTCTAGAGTGCATTATTAATAATCTTTTCTTCTCCATATGCTCAAATAATTGCAGAATTCTGAAATGGATACGTGTTTGGACAATTGGTAGATGATATTGTTAGTAGCAGAGAAAGAGACAGCAGAAAATTTCTAGTTTGTGAGGTGGTTAAATAAATTGCTTTTGAGAATACTGAATTTGAGATTTCTGTGGGCAATCAAACTGGAAATAGTAAGCAATATGGGTATAGAATTCAAAGAGACATCCAGTCTGCACATATAATAATCAGGTTATTGATTATTATCAGTATACAGGGTAACTGCAAATGAAAGCAATTCATCTTTATTTATGGGGTATAATGTGATATTATAATACATGTATACATTGTGGAATGACTAAATCATGCAAATTAAAATATCCATCACCTCACATATTTATAATTTCTTTGTGGTGTTAACCCATTAATTATTTTGTCTTTTTGTTTGTTTATTGTATATATTTAAGGTGTGCAACATCATGTTTTGATACACATCTACACAGAAAAATGGTCACTATGGCCAAGTAAATTAACTTACTCATCACTTTCCATAGTTTTCTTTTTTTTATTTCAAAATACAAGTGTTTCTGTTACATGGATATACAGTATAATGCTAAAGTCAGGGCTTTCAGTGTGCCTGTCACCTGGACAGTGTTCATTGTACCTGATAGGTAAGATTTTATCCCTCACGCCCTCCCATTTCCCCCCCTTATCAGTTTCCAATGTCCTTTACAGCTGTTTGTGCCCACATGTGCCCAATGCTTAGTTCTCACTTATTAGTGAGAACAGGTGGTGTTTGTTTTTCCACTCCTGAGATACTTCACTCAAGATAATGGATTCTAGTTCCATTAAAGTTGCTGTAAAAAGACATTATTTCATTCCTGGTTATGGTTAAGTAGTACTCCATGGTGTATACATATATGCCAAATTTTCTTTATCCATTCATGAATTGATGGGCATTTAGTTTGATTCCATATCTTTGCAATGGTGAATTATGCTGCAATAATCATAATTATCTTTTCTTCTGTGTGTGGTAAGAGCATCTAAAATTTACTCTCTTTGCAAATTTTCTGTGTATAATACTGTATTATTAACTATGGTCACCGTGCTGTGCATCAGATCTCTAGACTTATTCATCCTAACTACAAATTTGTATCCTTTTGCCTGCTTCTCCCCAATTCCTCCTTCTCCCTGCCCCTGGTAACCATTGTTCTATTCCCTGTTTCTATGTGTTTGAATTTTTTTTAGATTCTACCTATAGGCGGGATCATGTGGTATTTTTCTTTCTGGGTCTGACTTACTTCACTTAGCATAATGTTCTCCAGATTCATACATGTGGCAAATGGCAGTATTTCTTCCTCTCTGAAGGCTGAATGATACTCCATTTTATGTGTATATGTGGGTGTATATATACCATATATTTGTGTATATATATGCCACAATCTCTTTATCCATTCATCCATCGATGGCTACTCATGTTGTTTCTACATCTTAGCTATTCTGAATTATGCTGCCATGAATGTGGGAGTGCAGATATCTCCAATAAAGTGCTGATTTAATTTCCTTTGTGTATATTTCCAGCATAGAAATTGCTGGGTTGCATAGTAGTTCTATTTTTAATTTCTTGAGGAACATCACATCGTTTTCCATAATGGCTATACCCAGCTACATTCTCAGGGAGAACTTTGAGAATGGAAGGAAGACTGTGTTGTATCTTCCTTCTTCCCGTAGAAATTTATCAGCTGAAGATCAAAATTTAGCCTGTAGAAGGATGTGAATATGTGAAATATTTAACACAAATTTATAAGAAGTATATTTTCTTTCATAATTAAGAGGCTATAAACATTTTCTTCCATTTTATTATGGATATGAGAAGATCATACAAAAGAAATGTTCAGATGGTAACTATTGGTTAGACTTGCTTTTAAATCCTGGCTCTTTGAAAACCTAGCAGTCTGATCTTGTTTAAGTCAGTTAATGTCTCTCAGCCTCAGTTTCCTTAATAGTAGTAGAAATAATAACACCTAAATTTGGAAATATGTTATTAATATTTTAAAAGAGATAACATTTGTGAAAGCATTCTATAAAGCTTGTACATGGTAGGTGCTCAGTAAATGACTTCAATAAGTATTTGTTGAGTTCCCTCCATGTGGCAGGCATTGTTCTAGGACAAAGATCCCTGCTGTCACAGAGCTGATACTCTAATGGGGAAAGGGAGAGGAAAAGATAAACAATGAACATAATAAAGAAGGAAATATCATATCCCAAATGGCAAGATACCCCATTTTACATTGAAAATCCAAGTGGACGTAGTCACAAACTTCAATACCCTCAGGGACCAGGAAAGTAATCAAATTCACATCAAGTTGGTTGAATAGAGCAGCCCTTTTTTATTATTCTACTTCTGAGAAAGATAGTAGCACTGAGAATACGTCTCTTTTTTCCCCCTTGAATCTACCTTCAGAAAACCATTGTACAAGTGTCACGATGCAATGACAACTGACAGCCTTCCTATCTGAGACATGAATGGCCAGCTGCAGATGGAATTGTCTAAAGGGAAAGCCTCTTGTCACCTCCAGACAATTGGTGGCCTTCAGGAACATGAACTCAATGTTACGAGACTTTCCAATTTTTCAGGAGAAGTCACAAATTTACATTTGGGGTGAAATGTCTTGATTTTTAATGTAGCAATTTAGTCATAATTTTTTTAACTGTAAAAGCTCCTCCACCTAAAAAAAAAAATAGGGTCTATATCTGGCCTGGTAATCAGGTTTTAATCTCTGAAAAAACCTGAGGTTTTATTTATGTGACTTTTTGAATAAGGTTTTGCTCTGCTATATTTACGAAAACTTAGCAATTGAAAATGCGTGTTTCTCCACTCTAAGTATGCAATCCCTTATAGGGAATAAATACCTTTCTACAAAGCGTATTGACCTGGACAGGGTTACATTGGTTAAGAATAGTTACATATTTGCCCACAGATACCTGACATCATTATTAAACATCTTCCATAATTACAATACCCTGATTTTGTTCAGCTGGTGTACTCAGATGAAAAACCATATTCCTCACCTTCCTTTGCAGATAGGGATGGACAAGTGACTAATTTTCCCAAAGGTAGACAGCAGGCAGAAGTTATTGAGGAGAACTTCTGAAAAAGCTCTCTAAAAACAAGGGCTTCCCCTTTCTCTCTCTCTCTCTGCTTTAGACACAGATCTGATGGCTAGAGTTGTGTTAGCCATCTTGTAACTATGAAGCAATTTGTACAAAAGATCATTGAGCAGAAAAAGAGAAGATTCCTGGGATTAGAGGCCATTATCCTAAGTGAAGTAACATAGGAATGGAAAATCAAATACCACGCATTCTCGCTGTTAAGCGAGAGCTGAGCTATGGGTGTGCATGGTCATACAGACTAGAATAATGGACATTAGTGTCCAAAACGGGGGACAGGGAGGAGAGGAGGAATAAAAAATTACGTATTGGGTACAATGTACACTATCTGGGTGATGGGTATGCTAAAAGCCCAGGCTACACCACTATACAATATATCTTTGTAACAAAACCTGACTTATACCCCCTAAATCTATTGAAATTAAAAAAAAGAGGGAGGAGCCTCAATTGAGTCCAGGGCTCTGAACTTGTTTTACATTAGAGAAAAATAAGATTTTATCATGTTTAAGCCACTGTTATTTCTGCCTAATGCAAGCCCTGCTGATTCATACAGCAGAATTCCAACTGAGTCAATTAGAATATGGCATCACCACTTGTCATACAGCAAAACCATAAAATTGTCTGCTTTGTCACATGCTGAAACCTCCATAATTTTGTGTGTGTTGCTAACCCATTCTGTATGTGTAATGTTTACCCATTCTGAAATCTATCCAAGTAGGCAAAAAAAAAAAAAAAAAAGTTTCAGATTGTGACAGAAATTCATTGGATTAATTAATAAGAAAAAAAATTTATTTGATTTTATTTACCTTTATATTGATTAGCTGATAAATGAGAACATGCCTCAGGTTATTAGAATGCAACCAAGTACTGAATCTCTCAAACTTCAAAAACACATCTAAAAGATCACACTTCCTAGGCACACAGGACAAATGTGGTTTACTCAATTTTAAAATATGGGTATTTAGAGAAGATTTTTCTAAAATATTTTAATTTAATACAACAATTAAATATTAAATGCCATGTATATAAACAAACAAAAGACTGTCAAGCACAGGTATGAAGAAGAATACATTGATGAATGCAACATCATATCATCCCTACATTAAATAACATCATAGTTTGGTTGATATCACCAACAAATAAAATGCTTTTTAGAGTTGAAGGATTGAAGTAAACAAGAGTCAATGACTTGATAAAGATCACATAGCAAGTTAGTAGAACAATCAGGTCTCCTCATTCCTAGAACAGTGGCTTCTTACAAAGTTGGACTCTGACTTTGGAGAAAATGGAAGAGAGCATTTTCAAGTTACCCATTATTATACCATTTTTAATTTCTATGGAAATTAAAATTGCTTTGAGGCTGCTCAAAGAACCCTGGAATATCTTCAAGGATCACCATATTTGAACTCTTAACATAAAGAAAATGAGTTCCCAAGGTAGATTAACTTCACTGAATTGTGACTTGGGTAAAACAATTATTTCCATTCAATCTCTGTTTTCTTCCTATACCAGATTAGATTCAGCTACATGTAACAGGAAACCAAAAATTTTATGGTTTAAACACACAAAGGTTAATTCACTCCTGTGAACAAGTTTAGAGGCAAGAAGTTCAGGGCAGACTGGAGGCCCCACGAAGTTACCAGGGATCCAGGCTCTGTCAATCTTTATGCTCCAGCATTTTCAGCACATGGCTTCCAAGCTGCAGCTCACAAAATGGCTGCCTGAGCACCAAGCATCACATTGATGTCCTAAATATCATGAAATAAAATTGGGAGTAGTAGAAAAGAAAAAAAAAAATACATCTTTCTGCTTAATCAGCATCCTTAGAGACACCTACCCAGAAGTCTCACGCATAGCATTCTCACTTGCTTCTTACTGGCCAAAATTTAGAACACATTTAGTTCAAGATGGTGTGAAATAATGATCTTGTAGCTAGGCATACAGACACTTTAAATGAAATCAGAGCTCCACCTCTAAGAGCGAACAAGGTTAGGGGATAGTTGGTAGAGCTAGAGGGGTCTCTGCCACAAGTTCCATAAAATACCAAGGGACATTGGCTTGTCAGTGGCAAGTGTCCTCTTAATGTTTAATTACAAATATATTTAATATTAAAACATTGATATTAAATGTATATTTAATACTTATTACTAATAAATGTATATTTAATAATTATTATTTTAAACAGTAATTCATATTAATGGTAATATTGCATTAAAATATTAAAATTAAAAGAACTCTAGGCTGGGCGCAGTCGCTCACGCCTGTAATCCTAGCACTCTGGGAGGCCGAGGCGGGTGGATCGCTTGAGCTCAGGAGTTCGAGACAAGCCTGAGCAAGAGTGAGACTCCGTCTCTACTAAAAATAGAAAGAAATTATCTAGCCAACTAAAATATATATAGAGAAAAAATTAGCTGGGCATGATGGCATATTCCTGTAGTCCCAGCTACTCAGGAGGCTGAGGCAGGAGGATTGCTTGAGCCCAGGAGTTTGAGGTTGCCGTGAGCTAGGCTGACGCCATGGCACTCTAGCCCGGGCAACAGAGTGAGACTCTGTAAAAAAAAAAGAAAACCCACAACCCTCTAAAATTTTGTCTTAATTTTCTTTTATATGAGTTCTGAGTCTAAAACAAACAAAAAAAACCAATAATGACAGAATATGGTTACAAACAAGTGATTCTGATAGCTTCTTAGCCACACCTATGGTATTTGAAGTCAACTATACCCACAAAAATAAAACTTTTAAAACATGCATGGTGATAAACTGACTCAGTAAGAAAAGGCTACATCTAGACACTTATTTGCCAAAATGATCTCAGGATATTTGCTTAAACTATCAGGTATATTCAAGTTGTCTTTCAAACATAATTTGGTATGTTTCTTGGATAGGCCTGACCAAAACTAATGTTATTTTATCAAAATGTGATTTTTCACAATTATCAGTTAGCAAGGTAAATTTAGTAAGTAGAGTGGCAATGAAAATGTCATTTATCTAAATTTGGTTACATTATATGTCATTGTTTACCCTCCAATATATGGTACTGCTAGGTACAGAGTTCATAGAGAGTCAATTTTCCAGGTCCCTAAAAATATTATAGAGTCAGGGATTGGTGCATTGTGGGTGGTGAGAGGCATAATTGAATTTGGGTCACCAGCTGGGCCGGGACAAAATTTCTTACCATATGGTGGCCATAGATGCGCTGCCTAAAGCTTCTTGTGTTGCTCACTCTACTTGACTAATTGTGTTGTTCACCGATGAGTTTTTGCTACCTTTCCTCTTGCCTGATCATTCATGTAATGCTAATCCAAGTTTCCTGTGCATACAGATCTTCTGGGGGGTGGGTCTCATTAAAACGTAGATTCTGATCGAATAAGTCTGAGGTGGAGCCCGAGCATCCACTGTCTTCACAAGCTCTCAGGTGATGCCAATGCTGCTGGCCTTCAGACAGCACTGAACATCAGAGAGCTAGTGCTGGGGTGGAGAATATAATAAGGACAGACATTCTCAAACTTGACAGTACATCAGAAACACCGGAAAGGCTTGTTTAAACAGCTCCATCACTGGCTCTCACCCTCAGAGTTTCTTATTCCATGGAACTGGGCTAGAGACCCAAGAATTTGCATTGCTGGCAAGTTTCTAGGTGACAAGATCCTGCTAGCGCAGGAATTACATGTGGAGAACCAGGGATTTAGAATATTGTACGGCTCTCGATGAGGTGAGAAATATGGCAGGTGTAGACAGAAGCACATTCCTCTTGCAGAATACCTACTATGGACGGAATGCCTTATGAACCTGGATTTTAAGGGAGTCTTTGAATTACGTAAATGTCATCTACCACTTAATTCCTAATTTTCTACAGGTTTTAGGAGAGGCAAAACTAAGTAAGTAAATCCTTCATTTCCACTTCGACTTAGAGGGTTCCTTTTAGTTTTTCTGGTAGAAAATAACACTACATGAAATTTCAGGCATGCATTCTAAGAAAAACCTCACACATCTCAAATAGAGCCTTGAAATTTCTTTTTAGTATTAATAATTCCATGTTATATCATTTAAGTCCCTAAACATGGGCAAATAAAACTCCACAGTTAAGAGATTAATTATTGCACAGTGAAAAAAAATTTTGAAATCCTATGTATTCTCAGGCAAAATGTAGACCAGAAGAAGGCCACACTTGTTTTTAGTTGTTTCTTTTTCCTCTAAAAATAATAAACAACTTCTAACTCTGTAGGTTAGTTTATCAAAGAATATTTTATTTTCATCAATCAAACTTGAAGATGTGAAGATTTTAAAATAACTCATTTATCTTCATAAAATGTATATTATAAATGTATCTTACACATTTGTTTGCATAATGCTTCTTATAGGCTTAAATTAGTCTGTTTAGATATTTTAAAATGGTTATTTTACTGTTGGTAGTAAGGATTTAAGGTAATATAAGTGTAGTTTTTATTTTTTTATGCAAACACTATCCTTTTGAAGAGTTTTTTAAAAATATGCTCACTTAATTTTATTGGGCTCTGCAAAATATGCAAGAGTCTATCACATGTTCTTAGTAATGCTTTCTCCTAGTATACTATTTTGTTTTTCCATACACAGTAGACAAATGCAGTGTCTGGCCAAATACAATGTTCCTTCAGATTTATTAGAAAAGGAGATAAAAGAGATTAGAAAAATGTAGCAGTATACACTGTTTCATTACCCTAATTGTATTTAGGATTTGCAACTCTTACAGGATTTTTATAACTAATATACTGTAAAAGAGGAGTTAGCTTTTCTGTGAAAATAAAATCCTCAACTCTAAAACATCTATTTTGAGCACTTTCCAAATAACATATCACATGACATTTTCTACAAGTTAAAATATGCATAGATATCAAATTTTATGAAATGCTTTTAATAAACTCAGGGAGAATTAGAAGTTCAGTAAAGTTATGAAGTGTTTAATGAAGCTCAGTTATAAAATTACATAGGTTTTCATCTATCTTGGTGTTCCCATAAAATTATTTTCACATGAAATACTAATATTTGAGATTTGAATTAAGAAAAGGTAAATTGAATTGTATATTTTTCTCACTATAAATTTAATTATAGAAAAATAATTCATAACTATTAACTTACTGACAATTAACTTAAATCCACAAAATATCCTTTATTAACAAACTAAATTTGTAAACAGTAGAGTTTCATAAATTTCATCAATCATACAATTAACATTTAATTGGGGTATAAATAGAGAATGACTTTAAATTGTCTAAATAAAATACAGTCAAAGTTTCTCTGTGAGATAAATTTGATACTTTAAAAACATTTTAAATAGCCCAAATTGCTTAACACAAATTCATTTCCCACACTTTCTAATAATTCTTCTAACACTTTGAGTGTCTTTTCTTGCTGATTGAGAAATCTACCTTTGGACATTAATTGTACTTTTATGTTCAGATATCAATTTTCTCTTCCATACCTAAACAAGTATAAGAGAAATATGAAGACAGACAAACACATATACATTAAAGTTTGGCTAATGATTTTTAATTGTTCCAGGAACACTCTGTACCTACATTCAAGAATATAACTTATGATATTTTAATATATTTCCAAATTTATAATGTTACATTTTAAAAATTTTAGAACTAGGATCATTGCCAGAGTAGCATGTACATCAGACGACAGAAACTGCATTATCCCCCCCAAATTATTTTATAATAGCTATACAAATCATACATTATGGACATCTTATAAAATAAAATCTGACTTATTAAAACTTTTTTCTTTTGTTCCAATATCCCACTTCATATCAAGAAGCACCTTTAATTAGAAAACATAACTGAGAATAAGACATCACAAAATTTAAAAGAAAGCACTCATTGTTTCCAAGTTAACTAGTTAATAGATTTTTTGAAAAAACAATTTTTATCTAGATGAAAAATTTCCATGTGACATATACTATTGTTCATATATTTATAGACTTTGCCACAAATGACTATTAAAATACTATTTAATTACATAGTTTCTTTTTAGAGTAGTAAAATATAATATCCTACTAAAACATTATACCTTCTAATAATTTATTCATCATTCAACAAATGTTTGGTCAGTGTTGGTTTAATAGGCTGTAATTTTATTCACATATACATTCCCGTCACTATTTCTGATTTCCCACTTTCTCAAAGTAATTGCAAATGTAGACTGAGTACTAAGTTCCAATATGGATGGTAACTCATTTTTTAGCATATTCAAAGTGCTAATCTCTATGTGTCAGGGTTGCAGCCTAACGCCTTCAGGGCTAGTTGTCCAAATGCTTGGAGATGCCAGGCAACGGCCGCAGAGAGAGTGGGCCTCTGTCAAACTGGAGAATGAATGTTCTCAGCAAGGTGTTTATATTTCAAAAACAATAGTACATCATGTTAAGCAAACAAAACATATCTGTGAGCCAAAGTCAGCCCATGGGCCTCAGGGTTGCAATTCTTTCATGGAAATACTCTCATATAATCTCTGCAGCTCAAGTTGCTGTGAGCTTGTTCTGGTCCTTGTCTTTCCAATAATCCTAGAAGCTGTAGAAACCTGATAACACACTCACATGGGTGAGAGCCAAGGACCAAGCTCTGAAGGCTCCTGAGAGAAAACAGTGGTGGGGGCCCTCCTTAGAGGAGTGAAAAGTGTAGTGAGAAATGAGCTTATTCACCAAAACCAAAGACTGCACCTAAGAATACTTAAAAATCCTTTTTAAGCCCACTCTGGTAGAGAGGATGCAATTCTCTGGCACCAAAGAAAATGTTTCTGAGAGCATAATTCTCCCCACAGTTTTGAAGAAAATATTTAATTTGTACATCTGAAATGCAAATTCATCTTTCATTAGCCTCCACAATACCCATCTCCCACATGCTTTTCCATAGCACAAAAAAAATTAGCTTTCAGTTAGAAGGTGCGAGAAAGCATACAGCACAGTCCTGGAAAGGGCAATGTACACATACATATGAAAGACAACAAACAAAACCTTTATTTCTAGAGAACATGGAAGTTATATCAGACAAGGAGAATTTAGGGGAGCCTCATAGTACCCTCATCTATACCTGCAATCAACAAAAACATTAGCAGATGCTGCTGTCATTGTACACGCCATAAACTTCTACGTATGCACTTGTAGATGTTACTCTATCAAAAGCCACATTTATTTCTTTACGCATGTCTTTGCCAATGTCCTAAATTTGGGTTCCAGATGATCTAGAAACTCCAGCCCCTCTTCCTCCTGCCGATCGCTGCAACAGCCCACCGAGCCGGCCGCGGACCCTTTGCCTTCGTAGTTATAGGAACGAACGTAGTCTTCAGAGTGTTTATGCTCCTCATCTTGTCCACACAGATACACCTTCTGTAGCAAAAGAGAGCACATTTTATTATTTTTTTAAAAACACCTAAACATATTAGCATAAAAATGATGTCTTTGATTTACCTTTTACTGTTTAATTTTTAACCAGAGTGTGTCCTCTAATGGATTCCTACATATAAAAAATGCACATGATTGGTCTGTATTATAGTCATTCTTAAAGTATAGCAAATAAACAAATGCTCCTAATGAATACATTTATGAAAATTAAGGCTACACATATAGCACAAAACTAACTTGTGGTTTCCCATTTGACCAGAAGGTATGTAGAGTTGAAATTTACTTCTGTAGCTTCCTCACATATTTGAGGAAAACCTCAAATATGACTCAAATCAGACTGTGATTCTTATATTTATTCATTATTGTATATTAATAACTATAATAGCATAATATATTAAACTGGTTAATATCAACCTATACTGATTCATCTGAACATAAAACAAAACTAGTAACTAAAATAAAAAATAAAAGCTTAACAATTGCTATCTAGTTAATTTTGGTAGCCAGGACTTCATAACCACACAGAGAACTCAAGTACACCAAAAAAATGTTTATAAGTTATGATCCATTCGTTCCTTTATACTAAATATTTCACTCCAGATGGTTTTCCTGATACTTTTTAGGGAAGAAGCTATCAGTCTTTTAACTTTTCTAAATACATCCACATATGCCACTCCTAGATAAAGTTTTGTAAACCATATTTTAAAAGTAAACTTTAAAAGCTCATTTTCCTCTTTGAATTTAGACCTGACATCCATATCTATGATAATTCAACGTTAAAAATATGATGAGTTCTAGGTGTATGAAGAGTAAAACTTTTGGGAAATCCTGATTTATAACTAGCATTTAACTTTCATGTAATGTGAGCTTGAAGACGGTGAACTTACTTCGCCAAGCCGAGGCTGAGTGAAACTCTGCCAGTCCGTGTATGTGAATCTGCCGGTGTCCGTTACTCCCTGCCCTGCTCCCTTGACGGACTCCAGGGTCTGATGTCCACCTCCTTTGACCATCTCAAAACTTTGCTGTGTTTTGATTCCCTGGCCACCAAGAGTCCCGACAGACATGCTTGTATCACAAATGTTAGACGTCTGCACGGGGAGTCTAATATTTGCTTCCTAAAAGTGAAGCGAGAATTACAAAATGAATAAATAAAATTGAAACTAACAATTTGCTTTCACTTTTTTTCCCCACCCTAGGCAAATCACTTATCTGCTGTGCCTCTCAGTTCTCTATATATAAAATCAGAATAATAGTATCATAGGTGTTATGGGTTCAATTGTGTCCCCTAAAAACTCCTATGTTGAAGTCCTGACCCCTAGGACCACAGAATGTGACCTTATTTGGAATTAGGGTCATTGTAGATGTAATTGGTTAAGATGAGGTCATACTGGATTGGGGGGGGTCTCTAATCTAATATAATCACTGTCCCTATAAAAAGGGAAATTTGGACACAGACGTGCACACAGGGAGAATGCATGTGATGGTCTGATTTATGCTGCCATAAGCCAAGGCACTGCCACAAGCTAGGAGAGAGTTCCGGAACAGATCCTACCCTAATTCCTTTAGAGGAAACATGGTTATGACTGCCCTAGCCCTACAATAGAATTGTGATGTTTAAATTATTTAAAACATCAGGGCTATTGGAAACTGTACTTAGCATAGTAAGTGCTCAGTAAACATTAGCTGTCATTATTATTGCTATGATTATGGAATAATTGAACTGTCATCATTGGTTCACCATACAATTGAAAGGGAAGTGAAATCTGACTTACCATCACTTCTTCTCCAGGTCCTTCAGTGTTTGATACAATTAAATTTTGCTGGGCTACATCTTCTGGAAAACATTTCTTTACTGTTCTCTTAGCAGTAACACAGAAACATGTAAACAGAATGCCTAAAAAATAAAAAAGGTTGAAGTAAATACAGCAGTATTTTTATGCTGATGTATATTACATTATTTTTAATGATATTTTTTAAGTTTCTTTGTAAAACTTTTTAAAATTTATTTCAAAAATTGAGAGGTCTTTGGGTCATGCAATTTAAAATAGAATGGTAAAAAAATGTATATAAACTATCTCTGTCTTAAAGAGATAAATAATAGCTCTAGCTCCACATCCAGAATTAACTTATATGTGTTTTTATTTCTTCTACATTGAAATGGTAACTTCATTTGACTGAAATTTAGGATAGCATTATTGGTATTTAAAATCATATGATATACATTTAAAGGGCTTAGAACAACAAACATTAGGCATAAATTCATGCAAGAAAGGCAATTACACAAAATTCATGTCTGGTTTTGAAAGTCTCCATTAAGTAATATAGTGCTAAGAGGAATATCCCGTTTAACCTGAAACTCAAATCAATGAATTAGGACACAGTAAAGATTATGGGAAAAGTTTATAAATGCAAATGTGATCTTTGCAATCAAGAAGTCTGAGAAAAGTTGAGAGAGAGAGAGAGAGGATGGGGGGATGGAAGGGGGAAGGAGGGAGAGAGAAAGAAAAGAAAAAGAAACAGTGAAAAAGGAAGGAAGGAACAAAGGAAGGAAGGAGACAGGCTTAAGTGTGGACAATAATGCCATTACTCTTGCAACTCCAAGTAACAGTTTGCAGAACGAAAAATCTTAGCATCCTTTGCATGGATTACTTTTCTTGGGTGGCTCATATGGCCATTTTCCACTCAGGGGAGCTTTTTTTACATTGTATGCTAAATCACTTTATTAATAATATGAAACACAAATATCTGAGCAAATTTTACAACAACCTATTTTCACTAATTCTTTTTATATTTATATATTCCATAAATAAACTTGGCTGGTTAAAAAACTATAGTATTTTATATAGGACGGAATCTTAATTTTATCTGACCTCTTCAATTTACATATGGAAAAATGAGTTCAAATAAGAGGAAATGATTTACCTAATGTCTGACAGCTAATTATTGAAGAACTCAGGCAACCACCTCGGAAACTTACTTTAATTTCCTGTTACTGATAAGTTTCTTCTATGATTCAAGACCCCAAATCATAAAGTAAATCCAAAATTTGTAAAAGCACACATTTGCCAAAGGCTATAAATATCACTGATTATAAATAACTGTCATTTAAAAATATTAGATAAAACTTCATCTAACACAGTCTAGATAATTATATTTAATATACTTACATAACAACAATGCAGAACCCAACACCATGGCAAGAATAGCCCATCTTCCTAGTATTACATTGGATAGTTTCACATCTCTCTCCCTTTTAGCAGTCATTCTACACTCAGATGGAGTCGTACAGTCACACACTCTCACTATTAACTCATGTTTTGCAGCTAAACCATGTCTGTCTTTTATTTGGATAGGCACATGATAATAGTCATAATCAAGATTTTGCCGTTGATGAAGAATGGCAGTTTTACCTAAGAGGAAAAAAGAGAGAATATATATTGATAGGACCTTTCAATAGCAATATTATTCCTACTTGGTATTCTTCTGGAAAAAATTAATTTAGAATACTCTAATGGTTCATATTTCTTTCTTAAAAATGATTTTGATTTCTCAGAAAACCTAGAAAAATAATTGATAATGTTTTATGCTCATATTAGATGTTACTCAAGGGTTAACTTAAAATGGACATACGTTTTCTTAAAAGATATTCAGAATAAGAGTCTAAGGTTTACATAACTATATTACTTTTTTTAAAAGCAAGTGATTATCTTTTTCTTAGGGTCAATAAAATAATTTCCTAAAATGAATATGTATTTATTATGATAAACTAAAGTGAAAGTTAAGATCATCACCCATCTTGAGTCCCTACTGATGACAAGATTTAGCATAATTACATACCATCCTTTTCTTGTAGAGTCCATAGTTTCCTGGCAGAATTATCCAGAAGGAATTGAAAAGGTGGGCCATTTTCAGGCCCATCTGGATCTACAGGTTCCAGAACAGCAAAATTCTTATCCTGCTGACAAATGGTCACTTCTTTTTCAATTTGTGGCGGGTGATCATTACTATCTTCCAAATGAACTACTAATGTTCCAGTGCAAGATCGGCCAACTAAGATAAATTACAAATAGGTTATTTCTTCACTTAAAAATGTGTTTATATTCAACAATTTATATAATACACAGTTGCCACCTGCTTTCTACTAGCTGTCTGAACTTGAATTTGCATATTGCATACATGCTTCCTGGATCTCAGACACCATTACTACAAAACAGTGACATGCCATTCTTCCTTGAAGATAGGGGGCGGGATCAGATGAGCTCTTCAGGTGCTTTCCAAAACAAAAAGGTATGAGATTATTGGGAATGTCACTACAGAATAACTTGTTGAAAATAAAATTGGTTTTTTCATCTTTCTTTATGAAGAGCATATATCACCCTTAGAATACAAAGCCTTTACATTTGGCCATCAACCACCCTCTCAGCTTCTCCTTTTCCTCATGTACTTTTTGCTCAAACCTTACAAAACTTCTCATTAAACCCACTAGGTGCACTCCTGCCCATCTGCGTTGGTTTATTGTGTTGCTGCTGCCAGGAATACTTTCCTCCTCTTCTTTGTCAGATAAACTCCTATTATCTTCAAGAATCCACTCAAATACCACCTCCTCATGAAACTTGTGACTTTTACAGACAACGGTAGCATGTTCTGCTGTTTCCTCAGAACGTTTTGCTCATACCTTGGCTCACACACTGAACTATGAACACAATAGTAACATAGTAACACAGTAAGTATTCCTCTTGACAGCCTAGTGATCTGCCAAGTGTTTCTTGGCTGACTACAAATTAATATTAACACCTTGAACATAATACAGTTACTATTTGTATACTTGAAAAAATTTAATTGACTAGGCTAGAAAAAAAGTTTGCACCGCCACCTTAATGCAATTAATATGTTGTTGTTTTTTTTTTTTAAGAGACAGGGTCTTGCTCTGTTACCCAGGCTGGAGTGCAGTGGCATGATCTTAGCCCACTGTAACCTTGAACTCCTGGACTCAAGGGATTCTCCTGGGTAACTGGGACTGCAAGTACACGCCATCATGCCTGGTTAATTTATTTATTATTTTTTATTTTTTTATTTTTTAAAAATGGGGTCTCACTTTGTTGCCTGGCTGGTCTTGAACTCCTGACCCCAAGAGATCCTCCTGTCTCAGCCTCCCAAAGCACTGGGATTACAAGCATGAGCCACCACGCCCAGCAATATGTTCTTGACAATAAGAACTGTCTCTTATTCATGTGTTCATTGCCACTATTATTGGCCTAAGGTTTCACAAGTAACTCTCAATAAATATTTTTAATTAAAATAGTGCCCATTGTTTGTGTTTAAGAGATAATAAAGTTTAGAAACATGTTCAAATTCTACCATTTGTAAAAGGATAATAAACTATAGTAAATGGTAAGATAATGAAAAAGAAAGAAACAAAAAAGTAATTGATGCAGTTTCTCATATTTTTTTTTTTGTTTTTGCTTTGGATTCTGGTCTAAATTTTGAAACATATGTTGAATTTATCCCAAAGACTACTATAAATTCTATGCAAATATGATCCCTTTTTTTTTTTTCAGTTTGAGATAAGCCATACCATGCACTGTATTTCGGGAAAAGTTTTTTTGTTGTTGAATAATTACAAAATTAATTTATTCAAAGTGACTTTTAAACTAATTATTTATATAAAGTAACTTCTGTAGATACCTATTTTAAAACTATATCTGAACAAGTTTTAAAATATCTAGAAATAAAAAAATAGCTACTAGGAGAAGAAATGTGCAATAGCATATAAATATTTTGAGACTGCCAGAAAATAGTAAATAAATTTGAATAGAAATAACAACTTTAAAATCAGCAGACTAACAAAGAAATGGGTAATGTAGAAAAATGTAAAGTAAAGTAAAAGTAAATATGTGTACTATGATTTCACCTTTTACAATTTCAGCAGTCTTTCTCTTTATGGAAAAATAGAAAGAAATCACACTTTAAAAATCTAATAAAATATGGCAACTATAGGAATACAAATCAAGATTCCTTTAATCCTATATTTAACCAACATTTATCACATAACTTACTATTTTGTATTACAGTCTCTGTTTTCATGTTGGTAAAAACAGAATGAAAGATGCTTGAAATTATTTCAATGGATGGCAATCAAAGCCAGAGCTGAAAATAAAGTCTTAGAAGATTTCTAAAACTACAAGAGGCTGCTGGTAAGTTTTCACCTTACCTCTGAGAAATAGAGCCCCAAATAAGTAATTTTTGATAATAACTGAACATTGTGAAAAGGTCACTGGGTATGTTTGCCTACTTCTAAACCCTACTTTAAGCACATAAGCAAATGTAAAGGATCGATGAGTAAGGAATATCAGAATCACAGAGCTGGAAAGGACACCTTGGGTTAACTAAAATCCTCATAACACTGCAACAATGGGTACTCTGAAAAGCTATACACGTCCTAGATTATAGAATGGTGGCAAATTAACTACATTTCTCAGATAATTTATTTCTCTACTTCCCAGTTTTCAGTAATTGGAAACTCACTGCATTATAAACCAGCCCACTCCATATATGCGGTTTTCAAATTAATTGTTAGAACGTTTTTAGATTCTTTCTTATTAAGCTACTATATGCCTCCTAATAATTTCTGACAATTTTTTTAATGTTCTTTGTGGGCTATACACACAAAATGTTTACCACTTCCACCTGGCAACCCTTACGTATTTGTTATTTAAGACAATTCTTTTTACAGAAGTCAAAAATAAAGAAGCACTTAGTAGACTTTTAACCTCAATTTTCCATATTAAAACCAATTGTTTCAAGGGTCAATTATGCCCCTGGAATAGTGAAGGTCTTTGTAGGGAAATTTACAACATAGATCTAGAGATTCATGGAACTGAAACATCAGAGGAGTGACAAATATCAGGATCTGCAAGAAGCACACATATGCCAAATTCTCTGCCAAGTGCTTTATAAAGGGTCCTCATACAAAATTGATCTCACATGCAATCTAGTTAGGGGAACAGAATATATATGCGAAAGAATGAAAGCATCCTTTTAAAGAGAAGACACATCAAATGTGACAATTAACATATTATTCCCAGTGCAGGAATACTTAAAAAGTATCGAGAGAAGAACTGAACAGTGGAAACAATCACAGAAGTTGTCATTGCCATGCATTTGAAGAAGTCAAGGGACCTGAATTTCAGATGGGGCAATGCTACTCTAGGCGGAAGGTATATAAAGCAGTGCTTTCTAGGTTGACAGCGGAAAGCCAGCCTTACCGACAAAGAGGATTGACACAAGAAACATAAAACAGTAAGTTGGATTCTAGGAAAGATAGATAGAATACCTAGATCATCATCCCCCAAAATACTTATGGGCATCAAAACAAAATGTTCATATATATATATATATATATATATATATATGGATTAAAGTTCAAAGAAACAAAATGCTTCATATCACCATGTGGCTTTCCATTAAGATTTGTAAGATCCTTATTTTTATTTTTTCTTGAGTACATGTAGGTTATCTATAACCCTGGGACATAGATTTGTACAGTCAAACTTTGTTTATTTCTTTGTAGTATGATCACTGTGCTTACAGACATCGTCTCTTAGCACCAAAAGGCAAAGCTAATTTTTTATGTTGTGTTCTCCATAATTTCCTCCTCTCCAAACAGTATCTCATTTTCCTTTCATCAAGTCTCTGCATTTCTGTGAACTCTCCTCTTTTCATCCTTTAATCTGGGCAAATCTAAACTGATCTCCACTTCTGACAATATCCACACAACCTTTTATGAGGAAGATTTTCATACCATTGAATTTCTTATGAAGATATAATAATTCTTTAATTCATATCATGTGAGGACTTAACCTTATCTTATGATTCCCAGTTTCCATGGCAACTTGTGTAGTACTTGGAATTTAACAGACAATCAACATTTGAGGAATAAGCTAGTAATGTAAATGGCATGTTTGCCATCACGGCTGTGTTCTTCAATCATTTAGATTTCATTTTTACTCATAAAAGAACAGCAAATCACCCCAGATTATAGAATGGTTGCAAGTTTTAACTGCATTTCTCGGCTAATGTTTTCCCCCATTGTTTAGCAGGTTTTTTTTTTTTCTCATATCTATTGAAAGAACTACGTTAAAAGTATGTGTGAGAGGTATCAAGAGAAAAGAAAGATCACGTGCAGGTGATTAACTACCAATATTCACATGTAGGTTTTCTTTTGGAGGAAGTTTCAGATTTTCAAAATCCAAATGTTTTGGGCTCACGGGAACAATTCCTAAAACTGGTCACCTCACTAATTAGGATGTGCAACACATTATTTTCATTCCAAAGGCAAGAGGAAGGGGTAAAGGCTGAGAGAGAAGGTAAGAAAAAACCTAAATGGGGTAGATTCATGTATGAATCAGCTTGCGCTTCCCATATAAATAGTAAGCAAGTGGCACCTTAACCCTTTTTGTCTCTCTTTTAGCATATGTGGCTTCTGTTTTAAAACATAGAAAAATGTAGAAGTATAATATCTGAGAAAACATCTGTATTTTATTATAAAATCTCAAGGGACAAAATGAATAAACATGAAAATTATCACTACTTATTTTCAACTTGTGTTAATTTCCATGGAATTTGGTATGTATTTATTCATACCCTTACTCATTCCTTCTAAAGAAATTCAATGATTCTATAGAAGAAAACTATGGTATTGCTGTGTCAACGAGTTTGTTCTGAACATTCAGCAAATGTAGATAAAAACAGTGGAAACCTTCTTGGATTAGACAGAAGTCAAAAGAATAGGTTGTGTTATAAGAGCCCAAGTTCATTTATCATTATTATTTTTGGCAATTTGTCTCAAATGGGTAACTATGTAATTGATATGACAAAATGAAATAGCGTAAATTTCATTTTTTATCACCCTCTTTTAATATCTATTTTGTGTACTTTTATGATGCATACAATATATTAGCATAGCAGTACGTGTATATAAACATACTAGCAAATGTTTTTAAGCATACTGATAAGTACATATTTAAATACGTATTAAAATGGTTTTCTGATAGGAGTATATGTTTAAAAGGGTTTCAAGATCATGACTTTACTATATTTGGAAGACATTCTTCACAGAATAAGGTCTAGTATTAACATTGGAGAGAAACTGCAAACCACAGCAAAAGACTTGAGTCATTATTAGATCATTTCTTTAAGAAGTAGGATAAATGATTCGTTCTTCATTAAGAGGAGCTGAGAACAAACCTATCTTAAACCCAACTCCTTTAGGTAGGTTGAACCCTTTCAGCAGGTTCAAATCATAATAATCTAAACCTGTAATTCTGAAAAACATGGAGATCCCTGAGTACACCACCTTTTCCTCAGCAGAAATTAAATAACATATAAGGTCTTCGAAACCTTAGACTTTAGCTATTCACCACCTCATAGCTTTGCATTACTGATGCACCGGAGCCTAAATTGGGTGGTGTCCAAGAAAAAGAGCAATAATAATGCAAATATTGTTTGAATTAAATATTGATCTGAAAATAAACAGATTTCACCCCAAGGTTTCTTAAAAACATATCATATAGTTATATTTTATTTCTAGAAAATGGCACTCACCTGCATCCATTGCAACGACTGAAACATTGTATTGGTTGTTTTTTACAAATTTTGATTCTCTGTCTAATATTTTTAGAGTCCTCAAGTCGCCAGTGTGTTCGTTAATTTCAAACCAGTTATCCACATCATTGAACTTCTGATACCTAATTTTTAGAAATCAGATGTAAATGATCAAACCAAAGAGGGAACATAATCTTAAAATTTGTCATTTTGAAAAATACATAGAAACTTTCCTAAATTTAAAATCAACTTACATCACAATTAAAATTAAGGAGTTTTTGGAAAAGTAAGTTACCTTAAGCCTTCCCCACTGCGTGATTCTGGGTCCAGGGCTTTGTATCCAAGGAGTTGTTGGCCAGCCGGGATGCCATCTCTACTCTGAATAACTTTCACTGGTGGATTGCATTCAGGGCCTTCGTCACTGTCTTTAACTTTAACAGTGACAGTTGTAGTGCACATTGTAGGGGTTTGTGAGTTTGCTGCTTTAGAGAACTGTGCTTCGTTAAGTACACCAACTTGTAAAACAACTTGGCGATTGACTTCATAGTTCAGTGGCTGTTCAAAAGCATAATTTAATCAGTCAATATATTACATATAGAAGACTTATGATTTCAAGTTTTCATACAAAGGGAATATAATTTTTGTGTTAAAAATGTAACCAAAAGTTGGATCTAATATAGTTAAAGACTATTAATTAGCTTCTTAAAATGACAACACTGTCAAATGCAAAATTGTTGATTTTAAAACTCAACCAATTTTTCTTCTCACTTTACCTTCAGAAGACCCTAACTTCATTTTTTTCATTACAAGTTTAAATATTAGTAGAGATACAGGGTAAGTGTTTGAAAAAAATTCAAATTATTTTATTAGTTATCATAAGGGGTAACAGCGTTAACTAAAGTTCTTCCAAGTATATAAAATACTTAGATACAGATGTGGCTATAACAGAGCAGTTACTCTATGTATCTGAGTCAAAATATATAATGATATTATTTAGCATCATCTTTTGAAAGCATGTTAGATTAGGGTCTGTTTAGTTCCTGATCAAACTGCTTAGTCCTAAACTGTGTAATTAGAAAGATCCTAAAACAACAGTTAAATGCTGAAAGAAAATCATGGGAAAGAAATTGGGAAAGCAAGGAGGGGGAAGAGGGGAGAAAGAGGGAAGGGAAGGGAAGGGAAGGGAAGGGAAGGGAAGGGAAGGGAAGGGAAGGGAGGGGAAGGGGGAAGGGGAAGGGGAAGGGAGGAGATAGGTATGGGACCGAGATTCCACCTGTTGACAGGAGGTGTGTCAAACATCTGCCAAGGGACCACAGTCCCTTAAGTTCTGGGCTTAGAAATGGGCTCAACATTACTGTCACTATAATGTAACTGGGATTACAAATGGACTCAACATTACTTCCAAAACATACTGCTCTGACCAATAGAATATAGTGGAAGGAATCTACCCCCAAGATCCAAATGTAGGAGACAGAGATAATTATGGTGGAAATAATTCCCCCAGATCCAAAGGTAGGGGACAGAGGTACCACTTCTTGACAGGAGGTATGTAAAAGAACAGCCAAGGGACTGAGCATAGAAGGGAAGGGAAGGGAAGAGATGAGAAGAGAAGCGAAGGGAAGGGAACAGATGGGAAGAAAAGGGAAGGGAAGGGAAGGAAGAGAAGGCAAAGGAAGGAAGCAAAGGGAAGGTCAGTGCAGCTCTGACCAATAGAATACAGTTCTATTCCGTATTGTTTTACCAAAGCTTCTGTGACCAGTGGAATATAGTGGAAGTAATCCCCTGGCCTCTGCAAATGTAGGGGACAGAGAATCCACCTCTTGACAGGAGGTGTGTTAAAGAACAGCCAAGGGACTGAGCAGAGAAAGCAAGGGAAGGGAAGAGAAGAGAAGCAAAGGGAGGGGAAGGGAAAGGAAAGGAAGGGAAGAGGGAAAGGAAGAGAAGAGAAGCGAAGGGAGGGGAAGGGAAAGGAAAGGAAGGGAAGAGGGAAGGGAAGAGAAGGGAAGGGTAGTGCAATAAACAAAGGACATTTTCTAAAAATCTTATCATGAAAACAATTTCTGCATAAAACTTCTAAGATCATATATTGTCTCTAGGAATTTAGCAGGGGAAGATATGCAAGAAGCCAGTGACAACTATGGATAGATGGTCTCAAAAGGAATAAGGTCCAGTTAATCATCCTTGGCGCTAGTAATTGCAATTAAATTTTAAAAATCCAAAAGTACCAGCCACCTGAAGTACAGGGGGATTAATACGAATAGCTGCTGAATATTTAGTAGAACGATCTCCCTTATAAAATACATTATAGAGAGATAAAAGTAAAATATAATATGAATATGAAAGGAGTTGAAAAGTCAAGGTTTGATTTCAAATAGTGATTCTTCCATTTCTCTCTATTGTGTGTTCTTATAAAATAGGGATTTGGACAAGTGAGTGTCTAAAACTCTGTTTAAAGCTAAAATATGATTTATTAGTCAATAGTCTGTATTTCTCTGCCTTGGTTTTCCTTATATATATAGAACAATGAGTTTTGTATCTGACATGACTTTCCTCTAAGAGAGAAAGTGAGCATAGAATAATAGGAAACAAAAAGTTTACATAAACCAATCAAATCATTTCAACTTTGCATTGCATTATTCTAGTCATATACATACGGGAATTATTTTTTTAATTCAATGCATAAGTTAAAATGCTTTAAAACACGGCTTGATTGCTTTGTTTACCTTGACAACACACAACACTGCTTCATTTGTATTTGGATCTGTGCTAATTTTGAAGTTTCCATTTTCATTTCCCTGTAGGATCTTGTACACAGCCTTTGAGTAAGGAGTGTTTGGCAAGTCGTGGTCATGGACCTTCATTCGTAAAATCTCAACATCAATTCTGTTTTCTTCTACCTCTGTAACATACTGAAAAAAAATTGCCTCTTATTATTATAAATTTACAGCTTTCACAAGGTGGGTTTTTTACTCTAAAACTTGTATTTAAAGAAAAAGAAAATAAAGTGGTGTGGAAATGGGCACTAATTGGGACAGATTTTACAAATTTAATGCATCGCTTCTTCTTTCCTAAGCTGCTTCTTCATATCTTTTCCATCCTTCAAAGGCTATCTTATATCTTAACTCCTGTACTTCTCTGAGGTGATTTCTCTAATCATTCCAGTTCTTAGATGTGTCTCTTCTCTGAACCTGTACAATATTTATACTTCATTTCCAATTTTTAGACATAGTAAGCACTTAACAAATGCTTTGCATTAATATATTAAACACTCAGTATTTGTAGATAATTATAGCATACATTGAATTCTTACTTCTGGATGACTGGTTTTCATACCAATGGTTTGAAATTTACTTCTGATTCATGGGCAAACTCTTAAAGGGAAAAGTTGTCCCTTTTTTGAGAAATTAAATCACATTCCCCCCTCCAAAAAAGAAAGATGGTTATAAAAGCATAAGATATTAAAAGACTAAAAAGTGGTAAATCAGAATTTGCTAGAGATGTAAGGTGAATTCCTAGAAAGATGATAGACACTGGAACCTAATGGATCTAGATTCAAATCCTGGTTATTCCTTGTACATGGTCTATATGTGTGAGATCTTGGGCAAGTTACTTAACAGAACTTCCATTAACTCATAGGAAAAAATGGGATAAAATACATCCTCACACATTGTAAGGATTAATGCAGAAAATTACGTGAATGTGCCTATCACTATACTTGTAGGTTTTTCCTTTGTTGATTTGTACTCTGGTGTCAATTAATCAAAAAATGGAAGGTTATTCATCAAAAGTTCAGGAAAGGCGAACCATCTCCTGGAGGTATCATCATAAATACGTATATTGTTTACTGCCTAGGGGAAAGTGTTCCCATGTATGATACAAGAAGGGCTTGCATGGGGTAGTGGTGGGCTAGTCTGTACTATTGACCCCACAGTAGGACAGTTGAGCAGAGGATATTAAGCTAGTCCCTTTTTCCTGTTAAGAAGTAGAAACATAAAGGACACCAGGGGGAAGGCCTCTTCTCCTTCACCCCATAAAACAAATTTAAATCCAAGGAATAGAGCTTAACAACCAAGAAACCACTGGACACATGAACTATGTCAAGGGCTAAGGAGCCCTTCAGTAACCAAGAGCATGGTTATTTTCCTAGCATCCAGAAATAACCGACATTTCAAGTATTTTTACAGAAGGCATATTTTTCTCCCTATGTTATTTGTAGCTATTTAAATCAAAATGTGTGATCTCACAGAACTATCAAATTCTACATTTGACTTTTGAAAAGGTAAATGAATCTAGATGAATGAATACAGACATATACTCACAGAAGTTTCTGTGAAATATGGTGCATTGTCATTTTCATCCGCAAGTGAAATAGTAATTGTTCCTGTATTAAATAAACCAAAAGGTTGGCCTCCCATGTCTCGCACTTCCATTATTAGCTGGTAGGTATCACATTTCTGAAAAAAAAGGGAAAAGGTATATTTGAGGAACACTTCTATTTCCTATAACTTACAATTCTCATAGCCACTGTTTAGGCTATGATTATTTGACAAATACTCTTTTATATATATATATATATATATATGTATATATATTTAAAAAACCATAAATACAAGTACAGAACAAGAGATTGACCAATCAGTACTGTGAGAAGCTGATATGTCCAATACAACATTTCACAATTTAAAGCCGCTTTAGTTATGACTGCCCAAACATGAAAGCAACCAAGATGTCCTTCAGTAGGCAAATGGATAAATAAACTGGTAAATCCAGACAACGAAATATTATTCAGTGCTAAAAAGAAATGAGCTATCAAGCCATGGAAAGACATGGAAGGAATTTAAATGCATATTGCTAAGTGAAAGAAACCAACCTGAAAAAGCTACATACTGTATGATTCCAACTATATGACATTCTGGCAAAGGCAAAACTATGGAGATAGGAAAAAGATCAGCAGTTTCCAAGAGTTAGGGAGGAGGAAGGGATGACTAAGTAGAGTACACAGGATTTTTAGGGCAGTGAAAATACTCTGTATGATACTATAATGGTGGATACATGTCATTACACATTTGTTCAAACCCATAGAATGTACAGCACCAAGAGTGAACCCTAACATAAAATACATAAATTATGGACTTTGGGTGATAATGAAGTGTCAATGTCAGTTCATCAATTGTAACAAATGTACCACTGTGGTGCAGGATGTTGGTAGTAAGAGAGGCTGTGAGTGTTGGGGGACAGGGGGAATATGGGAACTGTCAGTACTTTCCACTCAATTTTGCCATGAACCCCAAACTGCTCCAACAAAATTTATTAATTTTTTAAAAATTACACATATTGGAGTCGGATAAATGCATCTTTATAAAACAAAAATAAAATAAATATAAAGCAATTTTAGCATCAACAGATCAAATCAGGTCATTGATCTCAAGTGTGACCTTGTCTAATACCTTGTACTTTCCCAACATCTCTATAGGGACAAAGAAGTCTCCAGAGAAGCCCTAACCATGGCATACAGAAGCATACTTAGAGACAAGGCCACAGTGGCCGTATTGTAACTTATCTTGGGAGTTCATTCTCAGTTTAAATATAGTTTAAAGACTGGAAAATAAATTAATGAATTTATTACTTCTCTATCCAGGAAAGGTGTAGTTGTAGTGATGACACCTGTATCTGGATGTACGGAGAAATGCTTTGGATGATCTGGGATTTGCTGCAAGATTTTATATTTCAGACGAGTATGTAGAGTGTCAGGTTCATCGAGGTCTATGGCAGTCACTTGTCCAACTGAAGTTCCTGTTTAGATAAATCCAATATTGTCAAAAATTTTAAATTTATAAAGTAATTATAAACAAAAATAAAATCAAGGCATTGCTGTAGCAAATCCTCTTAAAAAGCACAAGTAGTTTTATAGATAAGTTGAGGAAATTGTAAATGCTCTCCCAAACTTCTCCAAGGCCTCCTTACTTGGGAACTTAAATTAGATCACTACTGTGAGTTTCCACCCTACCATTGGGAATAGTAGTTTTCAAATTCTTTCCCCAACCCACCATCCCAGTTCATGCACTATTTTTGGTTGGGACCTTTTTTGTGTGCCATGTTTCTTTTGTAGCCCACTTGATAGCGTTGATCAGACAAATAGCACATCTTTGCATATGACAACAAAAATTTTACATTTTTACAGTTTAATAAATGTGCTGGATTATTAATATATGCAAGTCATTATTAGTATATGCAAGACACACAAACATTATGCATAGTCTGAGTATCACTTGGACAAGTTTTAGGGCCCAGCCATGAGAGTATTAGAAATGTTGCTTTAGCAATCCACTTATTGTGAGAGAGTAATATTATATGTATGTACGTACATGGCAACGGAATGGAGGAGGCCATAAAAACTAACAACATTTCTTGAAAATTTTAAAAATAAACTTGACAGTGCTGTTATGCCCCTTGGTAAACCTAGGTCACAATCTTGGCTGCACATAGCATTAAATCGGTTTAATTTTTTTCTCAATTTGTTTGGAAGATATGCCAAGAAAAGTATATGTTGTCATAAATCAGTGTTTCTATGCCATGATATATTTCTGGGTCCTTGAAAGTGTATTGAAACTTTATAAAGATTCAAATTATATGTTGTTTTATAAATGCACCTGTGACACATCCTTACATGGTAAAAATAGAGAATATAAACAGCATTTGTTGGTTGAATATTCATATTCATTGTGGATTAATCTAACTAGTTAGTAACTTTATGTATCAGTTAGCTACCTTCTATATGTGGATAGCAAGATGAGCACTAAAAGGTTTGCCTTTGAAAACTGTAATATCTTATGGAACTAGAAAGTTCTATATAGTATATCCTTGAAAATCAAACATTTTACAATGTTCTACATGATTGTTTTTAAGACATTACTGAGGAATTCAATTGAAGCAAAAAAATCTAGTGTTTTCCTAAAATTGCCATCATACTAGATAACTGATTACAAGCTTAGGCTAAAATGAAATTAATATCCAACAGTCATGTAATTAAGAGAATTCAGAAAAGCAACACTGATATGAGATTTCAATAAAAACTAGTACTTCACATATATAGCCTAGAAAAGTAAAACCCTTTGAATTTGAAATGTTTGTTAGAAAAATATCCCTTGACATCATAAAATGGACATTCCCACATTTTTTGTTATATCAGTCTCCTTTGGAGTATTTTCCTTGCTTAGAAGAGAAAGTTGAAGTTTTGCTACATGTAGCATTTCTCATATCCTTAGATAAATAATTTTAAAAACAATGAATAAATTAATGAAAAAATAATCTCTCATTTTGCTGGAAGATAAAATGGTTTTTGGCCCACTTATAACTCCCTTGTTATATTCTGTACAAATTCCTGGCTAGTCCCTTCTGTACTGGACAACTGGACAACAATTCTCCCAATGGAAAACCTGGGCAACTCTCCCTCCACTACAGACTTTCTAAGCATGCACATGTAAACCAAACACAAACTTCAACAACAACCTCAAATAACTATTGCCAGAATTATAAAGTCATGATATAAAAGGTAAACTGTGGGAAATTTCATCTTTTGAATATGCTTCAAGTTAAGCAAATTTGCTCAGGGTAATTTAAGACCCTTCATAATGATGTCATATAAAATGGGAAAAAATGTATATGTTATCAGAAATACCAAAGAAAACCATGAAATGCAATGATAAAATTAAACTTTCTTAATTATAATACTTATTATCAAATAATCTTAGCTATCATACCATTATAGAATGTGAACTTACCAGATCGGCAATTTTCAGGCACATCAAAAATGGTCAGTTTGTTTTCAAAATATGGGGCATTATCATTATCATCTTCGACTTTGATTAAAAAAGGGAGTGGATACTCCGGTGCATAACCATCTGCGGTTGTTGCATAGCCGTATAGCTGAAAGGAAGAAAAACACCATCAACTTGTTCCCAAATGACAAACTATGCACAAAAGGAAGCCTAGCAGTGGGGGAAAATGTAACATTTAGAAAGTCATCCAGAAAGGTATCTGTAACCAAGAAATGATGCAATAGAGCGATAACACACAGGCACAATCTACACCCGCCATGTGGCTTTGATCCCCTCTCAGCGTTCTCATTCTTCTCCCAGCAAGTCCCAGCACTCCAAGCACCACGCACTCCAGGCATTCTCTGGATTAACAGCATGCTGTTCGACTTGTTAGAATGCATGTAGTCTTTCCTAGTTACGTTAATAACAAGCATTTGTAACAGTTTATAAAAAATACGATACTATTTATTTATAGACTTATATATGTATAAATATGCACCACAATTATTTCTGGGTGATTCAACTATGGGTTATTTTCTCTATTTATCCGAATGTTCTCATTTTTCTTTCATAAGCATGTATTTCTTTGTAATAAAAGTGCTAATAAAAGCATATGCATTTCACAAGCTCCAATGCAAAATGATATCTCTCATTCCCAACTGCCAGGATTTAATATCTTTTCCCTTTAAACTGCATCAAATTATTTCTGCAATCTCCTTATGTGGTTTGTGCATAGTAAATGTTCAATAAATGGGTGTTGAACAGATTTTGTTCACTGACAGAACCAATTAAACATGCCCAAAGTGAACTCTGTATTGACTCAGTTCTTTGCCATAACTAGCTCTTCTTCTTTTCCTACTGTAACCATTTCTAAAAATGAACTAGGATTAAAATCTCAGGTATCAAACTCCTCCTCTCTCTTTAGCCTTATTAGTCAGTTACCATGTTCTAGAGATTTCGGTATTTTTGTGTTTCTATCATCCAATTCTCTCTTCTATTCCCATTGCCACTATACTCACAACTCCAAATGTATCCTACATGTTGTTTTACCAACTTTCCTGCACTTGTTCTAACTGACCTTCTCTTCTCCAATCTATGTTGTACTCAAAAGACAGATTTTATTTTCATAAAGCACATTGTAATCCTGATACTTCCTAATCAAACTCTTCATTTATCTATTTATTGTCTGCTAAAGTAACCACAAAATCCTCACTATTGTGTTAAAAGGCAACATTTCATCCTTACTATTCATGCTAACCTGGACAGGAAGGAATTTCCACTCCAATATTTGGGAGGAAAAGTATTAAAATAGCCATCCATGTTCTCTCTGCCCTCTTATTCACTTTTCCCCACATAACTACCAGGTGGAGTTAGGATCTACTAATTCCCAGGGGAATAAACCATTCAATATTTTTTTAAAAAGTGAAACTAGATTTGATAGAAAATTATTAAGGTATATTATATTAAAGACATATTGTTTTAATTTTAGCCCCTCCACTGACAGAGTAGTCTTCTAGCTTATCTCACCTCAAGTGATTTTATAACTGGGCTTCATGTTTACATCCTCTTGTTGTACTTCACTTAATGAATTTTACTAATTTGCAAATGATGTTTCTTAATGCCAGTTCCATCTTAACCATGAATGGTAACTAAAGACATAGGGGTAATTCTGAAGGGAAAATTGTGCAAAGGCCTCACTTTTAGCATACATTCCAAATGATTTTACTCATTTTCCTTTAAAAATCTGTTTAAAAAATAGCAATGTAACTTATTTTTAATTTGAGACTCTTCTCTCTCCTTGCCTCTGGCAATGATCACAGTAAGAAGCAAAGATAGACAACAGGTTGACAAACAGGACTCTCAAATGATCCCTCAGCAGAACAGAAAATCAAGTGCGTATTGCAACATATAGAGTAGGCAGCTTTTTATTTCTCCATGAAAGTAGCTTCTAGTATTAGATCTTTTCTTCCTGTGAAGAAGTTGTAAAAACAGCAAAGAAGTTATATACTCTCTATCAATTATTTATTTTGTTTATGGATATAAAGATCCAAATTATTGCAACAGTGCTGAGTTTGCGTCTCCTATAAGAGCTTGTGTAAACTATCTTTTAAGTAACAATTTTATATTATTAGGAGTAAAATATGTTTAGAGAATTTGTGAGGGAATATGAAATTACAAAAAGCATATGTCACTATAATCCCATCATTTGTTTTGTATTTAATTATGGAATGTCTAAAGTAGAAAATTTGTGTTGTTTCAAAAATTTCACTACCTTATAGAGTGCTTTGGTGAACACCCTTAGGATAGAGTCCAGTCTCCTTAGTATGAATTTTAAGGTCTTTCATATGTTGGTCTTTACCTACCTCTCTAGCTTCGAATTTCACACTCTTCCTTAGCATCAAGCTACACCCTAGCCAGGATTTGTTGTTGCTGCTGTTGTTGTTGTTGATTTCTTTTTACCAAGTAAATCTTTCTGTTGTGGATGCCCCTGCCTGGAACACTTAGCTACCCATCATTCCATACTCCAATTTTTAACTTCTTGCACAGCTGCCTTTATGTGGACACCAACTCCTACTCATCTTTTATGTCTGCTAAGATATTACTCTCTGTATTGCCCAAGTATGAGACAAATTTTTCTTTTATACACTCCTTTGGCAGAGAACTTTACTCTCTTATAATTCAAGACAATTAGCGCTTAACTGGTTTCATTCACCATCATCCCCAAAACCCATCGTGAATTTCTTTTTCATATCAGATTAGATATCAGAACACCAAAGAGATGTGTAAAATTTGAAACAAATAAACAAAAATGGACTTGCTTTACAGAAGCGTTACAATTGCTATTGGGTAGGATAAGATAGAATAAGATAAATTGGTAAATTTGTTCTGGATTACTAAAGAAATAAAATGGTACCCAGGGATCTCATTGCTGAAGAACAGAAAGAGAAAGAAAAGAAACACAGTGCTATCAAGGGTCTAAAGCAGTGGATCCAACCCTTATATACTTAGACCTTGGATGACTGGGCCCCATCCCAGAACAATTAAATTAGAATTTCTGGGCATGAGCCCAAGTATCAGTACTTTTTTTAAGTTCTCATGTGATTAATAATATACAATTGAGATATTTTATTATAAAGAACTTAAAACTTAATAAAACTCTTTGTTGTATCCCCAGGATTCCACAGATCAAAATCTGTCCTTTAAAATTATGTCCTAGTAATATTTTCTACACTTTCAGTTCACCTTTACATCCCTTATTTTATATACTGTCTTTGTCTATTGATGGCACCAATCAAAATTAGAAATTTATATTGCACACAATATTTTAAATATTATATCAAATATTTGATTCTTATAATATGCAAACAAGCAGAATTGAAAATATTAATAAACCAGTATAAAGATATAATTCGGAATTAATATTTCAGTAATCCTACCGAAAAGTGATCATATTGCTCACGGTCCACACTTCGTGTACAAAAGATATCCCCAGTGTCTTTCTCTATGAAGAACAAATTGAAGGGCTCTTTGTCCACGCCGGGTCCACTTAAGGAGTAAAAGATGGTGTAGTTTTGTGCAGCATCAGATTGAATCTACAGTGACAATTTAGGGATAAAACAAATACGTCATGATAAATATCTTCAATTTAACCTCTTGTGATAGTTTATTTTTTATCACTTGCGTTCTTTCCCACTTACCTATTCTTTCTTTCTTCTACTTATCTACCCTCCATCTCCCATGTTTCCAAATACTTATTTATATTTTGCAATGTGGAAAGCCACACATTCTGTCATTTATTTCATCCCAACTTTTTTTGTTATTTGCATATTTATAAAATTTGTGGATTAATATACCTTACAATTCCTATTTTGTTAGTCTCACTTTTACATAAGTATAGTAACAGTTTCAGTGATTTAGAATTATTTGGAATTGAAAATCATGTGATTAAAAATAATAGAAGTAATACAACTTTCCTTCCACAATTAATTTTTCAAGAACTGCATAATTTCAAAACTGACTTATGTTTGCATTCCAGCAATGTGGCAGTAAGACAATCTTGCCTGGTAAACAGAAATATTGGCTATTTTTTAATTTATTTTTATTTTAAATGTTAATTTAAGTGAGAGTTGAATTATGCAAAATCTGTAGGCTACCTTCTGTATATGAGTGCTAAAATATCTAGCACGGTAGTCAGGTGAATTTGGACATAGACCTAAGGGCATCAGAAACTCAAAATATAAAACTTGTTTCTAAACGCCTAAATATGATTTCTTGAAGAAAATGATAAAATATGCTGGATCACTTCTATGTGACTCTAGCTCTGGTGAACAGATGATCCTTACAAGTACCAATAGTTTAAAGCCCTGATTCAATATACTGTGCAATTCAAATGGAAAGTTGTAGCAACAGAAAAATCTCTAACACGTATAAAATCAAATGAGATGAAATGTACCTGCTGAATGTGTTGTGGAAATGGCCCCAGTGAGTTTTCCATCAGTGAACATGGAATAGGAGCCCATCGCCTCTTGCTGCGCTTAAGTGCTGTGTCTTTGGTATGTCTCTTCTTAAGGGCCTATATTTGATGAGAAATAAAAAATATATAGTATAGCTTATCATTCTTGGAACTGGAATTTTTCACACATACATCGACACCGAGAGAATAAGTAAGGCTTATACATAACATCATGGATAATCCCCAAAGCATTTCTATTTATAACACACACACACACACATACACACACTAAAACCTCAGACTGCACTGCATCTCCCAGTTCCACCTAATTCCTGCTTTAATTAGTTAACCAACAAGAAATTTATAGGGCATTGGGAAACATGCCACCTTCAGAAGGTATAGACCCCCCTAAAAATAGATAACCCATTAATAAATATTTAAGAATTGATTTTATTTCACTAGGAATGGTGTAACCAAAATCTGTTAAAACACTCGCTACAATACAACCATTTATATACCTATATAAAGACACAGGTCAGCATTTGTTCAAATATACTTTATTTTATATAATGTAGAGACTCTTTACAATTTAGATATCAAATATTTTGTAAGCCTTAAGCATATTCTAAATTCAGTAAAGAGGAGTTCTCGTAATCAAAATGAATTTAGCTGTCAAATCCTCTTATAAATTGAATCGCTTATTAATACATTATTTTATAAGACCGAATCATTGGGCTGAGTTTGATTAGAGTGAGATGTGAATTTCAGCAACCTTTTCTCTTCTGCCCCCTGAACCAATCACCACCACTCACTGCAAGAAAATGAGCCTAAACTCAAACAATCCTGTGGACTGGCTGCACCTCCACTCTTTGAAGAGAGGGACTCAGTAGGATTTTAGATTAAGATAGGAGTAAGCTTTGGATGATCTCTTCTGCTTTTTAAAGAGACACTCAAACCCACAGTCAGTTGGGAGGGAGCCACACACAGGGTGGTGTGCCATTTCTCCAGCTGCAATCACTCTTCTCTGAGTTTTAGACCCGCCCCTGTCCTGTCCCGGTTCCTGGGGTTGGTTGTTTCTATTGCCACACCTAAAAACACCCTCTGAAGCCTTTGATATTCTTACTTTGCTCCTTGGCTGCAGAATTGTTCATTTTATACAATTAAGTTAATAGCTCTACCACTCCCTAACGCTGTAGTCTTTATTTGTATCAATTACAAGTGGAAAAGACAAACAAATGATCATTGAAGAACAATGATTTTGACCTGAAAGGAAATATATGAAATGAAAGACTCTTTGTAAGCAGATTAGGCAATTTAAGTCCTTGCCTATTATACCTTGTTGTCTCTTGCTGACAGTACAACTTCTATCTCTTTTTGTTCCTGCCTCTGACTGTCTGAGAGAAAAATGGAAAACCTCTTCCTTTCAGAAGACAAAATGAGGTCACGTGTTGTGTAAATTGAGCCATCTTCTAGAATTCGGAAGGCAGGGTCGCTGGACAGGATTAGGCTGGCCGACTTGAGACACTCCTCCAGATTCACTGCAGGGGAGAAAAGGCACAGCAATTTGTCAGATGAAACAGGAATAGAACAAGTTTTACAGGAATGACAACCTCAAGTCAGTGGGTGAGAAACAGAAGAGGGAAGTTACACTCTGAATGTGATGCTATTCTAAAACTTAGAAAACGTATGAAAATTACATAAATTAATAGAATCACATTTTCCACCACTTTTATCATAAATTTATTTAAGAAATTAAATATTTTCCTAGTGCCACTGGATTTATTCTCATTACTTTTAACTCTGATTTATGGGTTTGTGTGTGCATTTAAGTAGTATAACTATCTGATGTCGGTAGATTTTGAACTTGTTTGCAATAATTTTTGATAGTTAAAATGATCTTGCCACAAATAAAACTAGTCTATTCTTAAGTAATATTTCTCAATAATATTGCAAATAATCCTTCTGTAATACCTTTTGGAGGTTTAATAAAAGCCAATGATTAACATGCATTGTGGTTGTCAAAATATTTACTTTATAGGTTCATATTTAACATATTTAGTGTATTTATTATGTGTGTTTAGAGTGTGGACTGTTTATATTAATTTAAAACCTTAGAGTATGGGGCAAAATAGTGTCTGTCTTAGAAAAGATACTACTTCTTTATTCAAGGTGCATTCTTCTAAATGTGAACTCAAAGCCAATGAAAAGCTTTGATGAAAACAATGTTACCTTTGGACTCAGAACAACCAACCTATACTTCAGGGATGGCCGTGGTAAGTAAGATCCACTGAAATTTTGATTGCTTTCACAAGCTATTCTGTGAAATATATCACATCCATTCTTGGTAGATAATTGTTCATTGTAATCAACCTCAAGTACAAATTTTATTTGGGATATTTAACTTTTGATACATCCATTTTACGTTTAATCAATTAAAGAATCTTGGCTTTGGAATTTTGGCAGCAGATTAGTTTATAGTAATTAAAATATGCTTCTGGTGTTGGTGTCTTGCTTTGTTTGAACTAAACTAAGATAATTTAGCCCTCTGATGTTCGCTAATTTTTCTGGCAAGAAAAGTATACAACTAACTTTGGAATTTTAATTATTTTTAACCACTACCAAAAAACAAGTAGCCTATCTTTTGTTGTATGTCCAATTTTAATGCCAAGTAGCTACTATGTGGCTTTTATCCCAAACTTTATAAGAGCAGCCTAAAGCTAAATGTAACAAGTTACAACTAAAAATTCTTAAGGTAGTTTCTTACCTCTGCCTACAAGTGTTTCAGCCTGAAGACGAGAAGGAACTCGAAGAGAAATTTTCTGACAAGCATTGCAAAATAGTATTAGAACCTCAAAAGAAAGAAAAAAAATTCAGGAATTACATTGGATCATAAATTCTCAAAATACAGTTTTGTCTTAGACAAAAATGTTGTCAATTTTGAAAACAAATTAATCTTTTAATCTCTTATTTTTTTCATATTCATTTTCAAAGGAACCAGCAAAGACAATGGCATAAGGGACATCACTACCATTTAGTATGTATGAAAAAATTAAGTGAACAGTAGTTCTTAGGACCTAAATCATTGTATCATTGTAAGGAAATGTGTTACAAACCATTGGCTTTATATGTAGGTTATATATCTCTAAGACCATTAATAAATGTCATTCTGATTTTTTAGCATGAAGAAAGTACTTAACTCCAGAATACAATAATCACATATCTGTAATAATTCTCAAATCATCATTTTCACTATTTGAGGGTATAGTTGATGAAATCTAAAAAATATTTGAGCCTTTTTTAAATTCATAAAGAATAATGCCTATAAATAGTCATGATTTTCAAATCACTTTTTCAGACTGACTTGGCAAAATCATCAAAGTTGAAATGATCTCAAATTACATAACTAGTCTAACAAGAAATATATTTCAAAATATAGACAGTAGTTTTCAAATGGGTGAAGATTTTTAATTAACGATGTAACTATTGTTTTTAAAGGCTAGGTAGTTCAAGGAAGAAAGATACTATCAAAAAATAAAAGAAAAGCTAGCATTTCAAAGGTATCTATAAGTGAAAAACATATCTTACTTCTTTTTCTTGGCATTTTCTGTTAATTTGCTTTTTATTCTCTTTATCAAAATTACTGTTTTTAATTATTTAAATATAAAGTAGAGCAGAGCTAGATTTCCCAGAAACACATCAGCCAGTTTTATGATCAATTTCTCTCTGAAGACATTTCTAGAATTATTGGACCCATATTATTTGTGAGCAGGAAAGAGAAGGATATGCACTTCTTTTCCAACTCAAGTCTATTGAATATATTGTAATAGCCTTTTTAAATAGTTTGTAATTTCATAAATTTCTGTCTAGTAGACAATATGAAAAGCTGAAATTTTAAAAGTCAGACTTGTGTTCAGTTTTAATTTAAATAACCACCTTTTAAAACGTGAGACATTCTCATTTATTTGACTTTTTAAAATGTGTTCTTCCCTAATGCCAGGAAATGCACTAAATTATATATAAAGAACTTTCTGAGCATAAAGCATTCCATTAGTAGTGGTCTAAATATGTAATGTGGAAATAGTATTTTGTAATTAGGAATATATTTATACACATACATACATATATACCTATATATGCATATACCTGTACATACACCTATATATGTATATATGTATGTATTTATACAGCCATGTGTCACTTAACAATGGGGATATGTTCTGAGAACTGCCTTGTTAGGCGATTTCTCATCGTGTGAACATCATAGAGTGCACTTACACAAACCTAGATGGTAGAGCCTACACACACCTAGGCTATATGGTATAGCCTATTGCTCCTAGGCTACAAACCTGCACAGCATGTTACTGTACTGAATACTGCAGGCAATTGTAACACAATTAGTAGTATAAATAAATAGTTACAATGTGTGTATCTAAACATATTTAAACATAGAAAAGGTAGAATAAAAATACAGTCATAAAAATAAAAAATGGTACACTTATATAGGGTAGCTCCATTATGATCTTATGTGACCACTGTTGTATACGCAGTCCATAATTGACTGAAAAGTAGTTATGCAGTGCATGACTACACACACACATACACACACACACACACACACACACACGCACGAGACATTCTTGACATTCTCACAGGATATACATCCACACTCCCACTCCCACGCTCATCTTCTTTTCTCCCTGTCCTGGACCCCACCTGGATGGTCCTCCCTGTGCAGGCAGAGCCACTGGAGGTTTCCACTCATTAAGCACTTACTATTCCAGTCTTGAGAGGAAATCAGCAGCTAAGTGACTTGGAGGGAATTGGGGTCAGACACCCTTTTAGCCAGTATGGGGGGCAGTAATGAATGGGCAGGGCAAGATGGATCAAGGGATGCTGGACAGGGCAGGAATCAAAAGCAAGATAAATCTGGCTGAAATCCCTTGGAAAATTTGTACCACATTTGACCTAAGTAATTACCAACTCAAGATGGTCTGACTTCTCTCCTCCTCAAACAGTTACGGGATGAGAAGTTGACTTGCATCATATACATGGAAAAAATGTTCATTCCCCATACAGTAAAACCTTCACATTCTGAACATACAATTTGAAGCTAAAATATTTTGCTAAACAAAAAAAAAGGAAATTCACAGCTCAGAAATGCCAGATGGACATGTGAGACAATTCCCCTCTTTTCCTCTCTCCACCAAAGAGAATATAAAATCTTATACACAGTTCTAAAGTTATTAAAAACCCAAGCGGAAGCCAAGTTAATGGTATTTTCAATGACTGTCACACTTCTATTATTTTTCTTAAGTTAAAACACTTGCTTAACTAAGAGTTTTGTCCTTTCTCTTGGCCCTTCCTGGTAAAATTTAAAAAGTCCTGGATAATTTGCAAACTCACCAAGAATCCTTTTCCTCTTTTTGCAGCTCGGGGGAACTATGTTAAATAACATACACATGCGCTTATGTAATGACTAGTAGCAAAAGCAAACCTCAGAACCTTCTGGACTGAATGCCTAAGGAATGAATTCATTTCACCACTCCTTAGAAAAACACCACAGTAGCATCCAACAGGGGATCCCCTTCCAAAACTTTAACATCCTGGCGGTGGGTGCTTGAGAAGTAAGCCAAACACTTCCCATCCTGGATCCCAGATCTCTCAACTCTTCCCTGAACTGTCCTTGGATCTGTTTTGGTTTTCCCAGTCTGTCTACTCTGCCTCCCATCCCCACCCCGAGTCTCTTTTGAACCCAAGCTGCAAGGAGGAAGCAGGTAGTAACACGCTTGAATTCCCTAATCCTTTGGTTGTTACTCACCAGGAGAGAGAAAAGGAGCTGCTTACAGAAGATGCTCCCTGGGGCAGCGGAGGCCACAGCCATCAGAAGCAGTCCCAGTGGCCAGGGACGGTGACCAGAGAATAGGGCAGCCTGGGACGCACAGAGCGGCTAAGCAGATGCTGGCACTTGGGCAGGATATGCTGCTGACACCTTGGCGCAGCTGCGCTTGGTTTGGAAGAGAGTCGGGAGGCAAGAGATAAACGATGGGAGGAGGAGCAGCAGAAGAATTGCTTTCCCCCCTATTCCCTGGCCCGTATCCTCCTTCCAGTTCAATTACCTCTGAATGCAAAGAGGTTTTCCTACAAGTGAGGAGGGTGGGGTACAAGACACCCCAAAACCCAGTCACTAGCTCCTCCTCACAGCAGCTTTCAAAATTTCTCCTGCCACTTAACACATAGGCAGAAGCAGGAGGGAACACCCTCCATCCTCAGCCCTCCTCCCTTCCCCCCCCCCGGGTTGATGCTGTGAAGTCCTCCCTGGTTATTACCCACCCCCACAGCCTCCCCTCCTTCTTGGCCTTATTAACCTGTCTTGCCCCCGGGTACAAACATGAACTGTGCACAAACTCCATGCAAGGAAGTAATGCCTCCTCAGCTACCATTGGCAAATCAGGAGACATAAGCGTGTGTAATCACACCGATCAGGAGTTATCTCCCCATCTGAGCATTTAGGTGTAGTCTGTCCCACACGGCATGGCAGTTCTGCCAGAGAGCTGGCATTCCAGTTTAAAGCAGCAAGTTGGTAGAAGCGTTACATCTGCTCCCTATCATGGTCTGTCCACTGTTGTTTGGGCCTCTAGATGTTACGAGGAGCTTACCCGAGTGTGTAGACCTTGTAAAAGTAAGAAAATAAAGAAATAGCTAGGATATAATTTTCTTTTTGTTATACGTGAAGCCATTGTTTTTTAGCCTCATCTTTTTTCAAGGACGACTATCATCTGTGAGAACAAGTCCCTTTAAAATCACTCCATTCACTCTAATTGTACATGACATGCAGGATATCCTAGCCTGATGCTACAATAATGCCAACAAGTTTAGGTTTTTTAAAACACTAATAACTCTTGCAAAGAGAACTTTTAGCATCACGTTTCCTGTGCAAACTTAGTGAGCTCTAGGATACCAACCGCACTCAATGGCAGTGGTGGAAGTTAGGGGGAGGAAGATAAATATTTTCAAATTTTAATTGCACAATTTTGGTTATAGAGAGAGAACTAAAATTTATATTTACTGAGACACTGATATAAATCAGGATCCATGACAGTCCTTTGAGTGAATCCTGCCAACAGCTCAACGAAGGCTCCTTTTAGGAGACGATGAAATCACAAGAGAGTAAGTAACTGCCCTTTGCCTGTGGACCCACAACAAGTGATGAAGTGGACATTTGAACTCCCTCTGCCACTAAGTGCTACTCTTTTCACTGTCGTGCTAGTCTATGACAAATATATACCAATGTATTGAAAAGGAGAAGAAAATGATGATCAGGCATATGAGTATCTTGGATAGTTGAACAACAAGCCAGTTTGAGACTAATAAAATGTATTTGGAAGCAGTTATAACCTACAACTGTTAATAATAGCCAGTCATCCGGCAATACTGTGACTTTTTCCGGTCTCTTTTGTGAGAGTCATTATATAGTCAAATAAAATGGCGGTTAAGCTATTTACTTCATAAATTTTTATACATGAAACTACTCTTGCTGCTCTTGCTGCTTTCGTTTCCACCTCATGTTCAACTAAAAAGTAAAGATACAGCCCAACAGCCATGCTGCTGAGAAAGGAAGGATGAAAGATTTTCTTCTGCTTATCTGACAGTGGGACCAACTCCTTCTTGGACGTAGAGGTGGAAATAATAATATAACTGCTTCTTTGGAGTTAGAGGCTGGGATGATTTGGAAAATAAATGACCTTGAAGAAAAAACAAAAAGATATTTTGTAGTATTTTACTGCCAAAGGTATAGCCAACTAATAAATATATTTTGTACCTGCGCTGGAATTTGATTCAATTGGGAAATATAGTCACTTTAATTAAATATTTTTATATTTGATATTTTGAGAGAAAAAAGACTGGGAATATAGAAATAGGAAAAATAACCTAGATGAATATGTATAGGTCCAAGTGTAATTCTGTGTATGTTTAAACATAATTATCTAAGTGTTAAATATATATCTAATTAGATAGACAGAAAGATGGATAGATAGATAGATAAATACTCTTGTAGCTTACAGGATTCAAAGACCCAAGTTGTTTATCCCTGAATGGGGTAGTGGAGGTACATTTCTCAGCTAATGAAATTATCATTACCTCTTTTTATAACATGATATTCTCCACTGAAATGGGAAAGGATGAATGACAAAAATTAAATTGATGATACTGGGAAAAATTCCCATGTATTGATTGTTTGAAGAGATGCCCAGCACTGCTAAGTTCAAGTGAATACAGAATAAGTGATTCTGGAAAATTGACATTCACTCTTCTCTCTTTTTTTTCTTTTCTAAGAGACAAGCTCTCACTCTGCTGTCAGGCTAGCGTGCACTGTTGCAGTCACAGCTCCCTGCAGCCTTGAACGCGTGGGCTCAAGGGATCCTCCTGCCTCAGCCTCCCGAGTAACTGGGACTACAGGTGTGAGCCACTGCTCCTGGCTCCTTGATTCTACTTCTTTTAGCCTATCTTCTGCATGCTCTCTTCTCCCATTATCTTTCTCTCACAAAAGTAATAGAAAAAGTTGTACAAGCTAACCTCAAATCATTGGTTTGCAAATTTTTTACATCAATAATGTTTATCCTGTATTTGCTACTTACACACACAGTTTTCCTTAAAAAGCTAAACACTTTATAGGAAAAGAAATTATAATTATAAATTGATGACTCTCCCTTAAAATTGGCTCTGTCTTAAAATTAAGATGAATGACAACAAAATTTCTCTCTTCCAATTTCGTGCCATCAGATTATTCGGTAAGAGTTCTGTCCTGGTCTATTTTCTGTTGCTATAACAAAATACCACAGACTGTGTAATTTATAACCAACAGAAGTTTATTTGGCTCATGGTTTTGGAAGCTGGGAAGTCCAAGAGCATGGTGCCAGCATGTGGCGAGGATCATCTCCTGGTAAAAGGCAGAAGGCAAAAGTGAGTGCATGAGACAGGACAGAGAAGTGGGCTGAACTTATCCTATTACCAGGAACCCACTCTCATGTTAACTAACCCACTCCTGGGATAACAGCATTAATCCATTAGTGAGGGTGGAGCCCTCATGGCCTAATCACCTTTTAAAAGTCCCACGTCTCAACACCGTTACAATGGCAACCAAATTTCAACATGAGTTTTGGTGAAGACATTCAAACTATTGCCAGCTCTACCTTTATTTATTTTTTATTTGGCGAGGACATTCAAACTGTTGCAAGCTCTGTTTTTATTTTATCTGTATGTTTGTTTGTTTTAACCTGTGTCTAAATTAATAGGCTTAATTAAAAGATTCATAGTGTAGTTCGGTGGTTAAGATATTGGACTTGGGAGCTAGACTGCCTGGGTTCAAATCCTGACTTTACTACTTATTAGCAATATAACCATAGGCAAGTTACTTAACTCTTCTCTGCGTGAGTCTCTTTATCTATAAAATGGAGACAATAATAGCTGCTAATTGATAGGTTATTATGAAGATTAAATGTGCTATTACAAAGAAAACACTTCCAACAGTGTCTGGTCAGAGCAAGCACTAGTGTTTTATACCATATAATTGCCTAGGAATGCAATAAAAAGTTAGAGACTGAACTTCAAGTAAAACAAACACTAAATTACTGCAAACCTAGGATTTCTTATGTAGAAGCTACCTAAAGATATACAAACAAGTTTATTCACTGAACAGTTAAGAGTCCATATACTGGGCTCTGGCCTCTTCTAGGAGAAGAGAACCATATAGGAAGAAAAAAGAAGACAGAAATCTTATGATGTTTAAATAAAAGACACACTTTATGGTGGAGAACACAAACATGGTTCTCTTTCCAGTTCAAAAAATAGAATAAAAGGAGGCACTGTAGCAAACATTAAATACTTTAGAAATTTAGAGATAAATTAAGAACAGACAATGATTAAATTCTTAGTGGAAAGATTCCTATAAAACAAAAGAATTTATTTTAAATATATAAATATTGCATAACCTGTTTTCCACCACAGATTTATTGTCATACAGGGAAGGATTTAAATATAAAGATCCACATGGCTCTTGCATTTCTTTATTTTTTTAGTTCAAGGTACATCAAGAAAATATGCTTTTCTAATGAATTTAAAGAATGTATTTTATGGAAATACATGGACAAATTTCATAAGTGATGTTTATGCATGCCCAACTTGAAAAAAGGGCTCATTATGAATAAATTCAAGGCCTCAAAACAGCAATTTACGGATAGAGCTATTATCTCTGTCAGGTGACTCAATTCATTCAGACTCTAAACTGATAAGAACACTGTACACATTGATGAAGCCATACAAGGCACTTTCTGTTAAATATGAATGACTGAAGATAACAGAAACTACAGGAGTAAAAACAGGGTGTGTGATCTTGGTATGGAAGAAGTACAGGAACAAAGAAAAAAGAGGTATTAGCTATAAAATACCAACATCTTGGGTCCCACAACTTCAACGTACTGTGGTCAATTTCACTTGACTCAGACACTTTTATCTGGGTAAAGGGCTATTAAAAATTAGGAGTAACTCATGTGCACTACTAATTATTAGCAATAATTTCTTAAGGCTGTTTGCATAGAATAATGATTAACTTTACATCAAATGACCACTCCCCATCATTATCAAAACTATTGGCAGACCTATGACTAGAAATGTCAGCATACATCTCTGAGTAATTTAGAACTCTCTCTATTCAGCACACACATCTAATGCAAAGTGGCTTAAGAGTAACAAAACAAAACAAAACAAAATTATTCAGGGTAAAGGGATTTGTCAGGTTATGTAACTGGGAAGACTAGGAATAATCCTAGATTCAGGCATAAATTCTCTCCATCTCTTAGCTCTGCTTTTCTTTGTCTTGGTTTCACTATTGTTTGGTTTTCCCAATGTAGAGGCAAAGATGGCCACCAGAAACTCCAAGATTGCATTCTCTTTATTTTAGCAATTCACTGTTGAAAGAGCATGTCTTGTTCCCAACAGTTTTAGCAAAACACAATCCCTCTGGCCTGAATCTTATAGGTAAGTATATGTAAGCCTAAAGTCAGGGGTGGACCAGACCACATGGGCAAAACGTGGTAGAGAAGTCACAGCCCAAGGATAACTCTTACCTACAGACAGAAAAAGGAGGAATAATAACTAGACAGGAAAATCAACAGATGTCCACTAAACTCCACTAAACTGACTTTTCTTTATTGTCATTTCCGTCATACCAGTTATCCATCAATTACTTATTAACACTTTCTATATGCTAAGTACCATCCATGCTGAAGAAGACATGATCTCTGCCCTCATGGAGCTTACAATCTGTTATATGTTTTGAAAATCAGCTAATATAGTTTCTATGATGATCAGGATTAAAAATTCTGGTGAAATGAATGCAATAAATATTTTAGATTTTTTATTTGTTTTCTGCTATTTCCTTCAATTATTCTTTTCTTTTCTTTTTTCTTTTCTTTTCTTTTCTTTTTTTTTTTTTGAGACAGAGTCTCACTCTGTTGCCCAGGCTAGAGTGCCATGGCATCAAGCTCACAGCAACCTCAAACTCCTGGGCTTAAGCAATCCTTCTGCCTCAGCCTCCTGAGTAGCTGGGACTACAGGCATGCGCCACCATGACCGGCTAATTTTTTTCTATATATGTAATTTTAGCTGTCCAGATAATTTCTTTCTATTTTTAGTAGAGACGGGGTCTTGCTCTTGCTCAGGCTGATCTGGAACTCCTGACCTCGAGCGATCCTCCTGCCTCGGCCTCCCAGAGTGCTAGGATTACAGGCGTGAGCCACCTTGCCCGGCCTCAATTATTATTTTCTTTGGTGACTTTCAGAGTTAAATATTTGCAAAGTATTTTTGTGTTTTTTAAATGTGGATGGAATCTTACTATCAATTATTTGTCCTACATATTAAGAATCACATTATTAAATGTTGATTTTTAAACATGAGAATATATACACACACTACCTAAATTTTGCTAAGATAAAAAATTAAGAAAAAAATGTCACCCATGATCTAAAGGGAATTTTTCAGTATATATCATTCCAATCTACTTTTTGCATGTAGAATTTTTACCTTGTTATCTTGCACTATGAGTGTAAATTTGTAGCATGCTTTTTCCCTGTAATAACATGAAATCTGTCATATGTCATGTATTTGTCCTATATCATAACAAGCCCTATATCAATACCATGTTAGTGACTATAATAAATTCCTTCAAATAAATACATCACAATAATTTTATCATTTCCTAATATTGAGCATTTAAGTTGTTCCCGAGTTTTCATTATTATGATCATCCTGATACATAAACCTTTTCCTGAATTCAGGACTATATGTTGAAGTAGAGTTCCATAAGTAGAAGTTCTAGATCAAAATATAAGGGATTTAATGGCTTTTATTACGTAAGGCTAACTTGTGTCATCAAGAGCAGAGTACCAATGTACATTCTTACTGATAATGAATGTGACAATAAATATCCTAGCAAGGATTGAATATTATCATATTATTTTAAATATTCTATTTTTATAAGCAAGAAATTATAGGTATAATTTGAGTTACTTCGTCATGATGTCGAGCACTTTTCCATGACTGCCAAACCACTGCGTTTCCTCTTCTACTATATATGCATTTTTACTATATTGGCACATATTTGGAACTATGAGGAAATTAGTACATATAAAATTAATGTTTAAAATAAACAAGTTAATAATTAAAACTCCTGGGCCGGGCACGGTGGCTCACGCCTGTAGTCCTAGCACTTTGGGAAGCCGAGGCGGGTGGATCACTCGAGGTCAGGAGTTTGAGACCAGCCTGAGCAAGAGTGAGACCCCGTCTCTACTAAAAATAGAAAGAAATGATCTGACCAACTAAAAATATATATAGAAAAAAAAAATTAGCCGGGCATGGTGGCACATGCCTGTAGTCCCAGCTACTCAGGAGGCTGAGGCAGAAGGATCGCTTGAGCCCAGGAGTTTGAGGTTGCTGTGAGCTAGGCTGATGCCACGGCACTCACTCTAGCCTGGGCAACAGAGTGAGATTCTGTCTCAAAAAAAAAAAAAAAAAAATATATATATATATATATATAATTAAAACTCCTTCAATGGAGCTTATTTTTGAGATGAGAAAATTATTCTTCCTTTTAATTTCTAGCCGCATATTATATCTTTGTGATTGAATTTGATGACAGTGAAATAGTATTTTTGTGTTATATTTTTGTCCATTGAAACATCAATCTTCCCAGAGAACCTAGTGGTATTTTCTGAAGAAAGAACCACAAAACTCACCCAGAGCTTTAAAAATTGATTTGTTGGCTAGAATGAAATGCAAGTGGTGTTATTGCTATAGAAAATATGATGCATACTTAAATGAATCATTTCCAATTTCTTTGCTAAGAACTAAAAATAAAACCCATTTCTCAAGGTTTCTGCATCTTTTTTTGGATGTAACAAAAATAAATGTTTATTGATCAATTTCTGAATGGTGCTCCTTGAAATACCCATAAGAATTTGATCTTACCCAGGCTAATAAAGCAAGCAAACTGTAATCTCAAGGCTTGGGTGCTACTTTTCAGACCTAAGGGTGAAGATGAAGGGTTAGGTTGCTAGTCTTTCCAATGGTCTTTATTTTCTATGTACTGAAAAGTAATTAGAAAGATGAAAATGCAAAAAACTTTCGCACAATCAAATAAAACATTTTCTTCTGTGTGGATGTGGATAGATAAGACGGCAGATTGTGTTGTCTTTTGCTAATTTCCTTTCCTCTATATAAATTTGAAATAGAATGAGAATGAGAATAGAATGAGAATTTTTGCCTGTACTTTAGAGATGTTTGTGACGCTTGTCTTCCTCCTAAGACAGATCAAAGGTCTTAGGTAAACGAAAAAGTTGAGCTTTACCTCAGCTTAGCCTAGACTGCTAAACTGACTTCCTGGCTATTTTGAGGCCATTCTGGAAGGTACATTATAGTACGTTTTGCTAAAGCCCTGGTGGTGTTATCTTATATGAAATAATTTGAATTTTAGGGAATGTGTTGCTATTTCACTCTGTCCTGTAGATTGCTCTAGGGGAATGGACAAAAGTGGGTACTGGGTTGTCCTCAATCATTGTGATTAGGAAATAAAGTTTTCCTAATGAGGAAGAAGAGAGTAGATTCACACTATGAACAACTGAAGATGGTATATTAGGCTAAGCTAGGAAGTAGAAAGGATCTATAAGGGACTTCTTACGACTTTTTATTTTATGTTATGCTTGGGCTTGAGAGCAATTTTCATGCTTTGAATTGTTTTTAATTTCTCTATGTTGTAGAAAGAAAGAGTATGTGTGTACGTGTGTGTGTGTGTGTGTGTGTGTGTGTGAAGAGAGGGAGGAAAAAAGAGAGAGAGAGAGAGAGAGAGGAGATAGCCAACCCAAGGCTAGAGAGAGAGTGACGGAGGGACCCAGGTCACAGAAAAAAAGCAGCCCGTGACTTACATCGGTTCTAGAAAATGGAGATGTTTGAATATAGTTTGAAGGAATAGTTGAGTTGCACTACTAAAAAAATGTAAAGCATTTTACAATTCTCTTCTAGTCTTTTTGAAATGAAACAATTATATACATCTCAATAAACTAAAACAGTTAAACCCACAACATACAAGATTTTTGACTCTGTGGCAAAAAATTAGCAGTGATGGTAAACAAATTAATGGAAAATACTCAAGGTTGTAAATTTTAAATAATATACTTGGCTAAAATATTAAAAATGAATAAAAGGGAAGAAAAGACTGGGGTGAGAAAAAAGAGAGAAGCCACGAGAAAAAGTGGAGGAGAAGAGGATGGAAGAAGAATGATTTAATTCAACTGGTTTTATTGAGTGCTTACTATGTGCTATGCACTGCATCAGGATCTGCTCAAATATTAATAAAGGAGAAAAGTGAGATTATTACAGTAAGCCAGGGCATGATGGGGGCAAAGTAGGGTGACAACTCAACAGCTCAGAGCAGAAGGGATAGCAAGATCTTTCCAGAAATCTTACATTTGAAGTGATGTACAGGAATTTGTCAAGCAAGAAGAAAAGAGAAAGAGGCATTCTGTGTTGACAGAGCAACAAACAATGGCACAAAGCAGACAGAGAGTAAAATTCACAATGTGATTAAAACAGCTCCACATGGCTAGAAAAAATGGGAAACACAATAAAACTGAAAAGTTAATTTCATAGCTAATTAGGGAAAATATCATAAATCAAATTTAAGTAATTGGTCTGAGCTACGCAAGTTAACAGATGTCCTGACCTACATGTTATCTAAACAAACATAAAATTTTCTTTAACTAAAAAGTCTGGAAACTGTGTTAAATTGATTTTCTAAGTCCCTGAAGCTAAAGATCCTAAACAATGATACTACTAAGGTTATTATTTATTCAGGTATTACTCCCTTTTCTTCAAATTTTATAACTTAGAACAAATATGATCTTAAAAACATTAAAATACCATGTTACAGTTTATAGAATGCTTTCATATTTATTATCTCATTAATATTCCATTTTCCAAATGAGAAAACTCCGAGAGAAAAAGGATTTGCCCAAGGTTACACCATTAATCTTGAATATGGCCTGGATTTAGGTCTTTGCCTGCAAGTTTGTGGATCTGGCTTACTGGTTTGAGAAAATAAATTGGTGAAAATTTTTTTAAAAATCAAAGGTATAAGATAAGCATTTTTAGAATTGGATGCTGGAGTGCTTTATGGTCTCAGCATATTATTCAGATTTCTAAATTATGCAAACCTTAAGAGTGAATTCAGTTAAAAGAAATGAAAAACCCTGGGAAAATCTTTAATATTATTAATTGTATCACACAACAAATAGACAAAACAAACATTAGAAAGAAATATTTGCTTAGACATCTATATTTCTACATTCATTAATAAATTATGTAAGAACTTTTAACTTTCAGGTATTGTGTATGATCTAGAATGGATATGGGGTGAAGAAAGAAAGGGAAGATTATAACCCATGAATTTTTTTAGGCTAAACTACATTAATATACACCTCTCCACTTTACATTGTGTTTACTGTGGTTTTCTTTCTGTAAGTGGATTAAGAGTGATTAATGTTAAACAAAAGAAACTACACCCTTTAAAGGATACTCCCTTTATTAAGTAGCCTCAATTAGCCACTGGGCTCAAATTATCATTGCGTTATAGTGATTCTGCAATCAATTGGTAACAGACAATTTCCCTGCAGTGAGATAATTCAGGGAAAATGAGTCTAGAAAATGCTGAGTTTAGGAACTCCCTGATTGTATTCTCCAAGTCTAGATTCAGATTGGGATGGGCCCAATATTTTGCCAGACCTTCAGATAGTGCTAGTCTAGAATAAGTCCAGTATTTATTAATAAATAATCTGTTGTGTCTAGCATACTGGTGGGATATGTGAGAGAAACAAAATGAATAAGGAGAACAATTGTACCCTAAAAATGCATACAATGTTGTTCAGCACACAAAATTATTAATATATGTGTCAAAAAGAGAACAGAACAAGAAATATATTGCATGTTAAATATCAGTATAGAATTTAGGTTTTCCAGGCATTCAGACAAGGGGAATTCTGGGATACTGAGAAAACTGAACAATCAGCACTGTTATTGAGCCAATATTAGGTGACCTGTGGCGAATACAGCATAAGATAGGAGTCCTGAGCTCAAACAAACTAAAAGTACATTAAAACAAGGATAGATGTATCAATGGCGTCCTTCTGGCTGTACATAGAGAGGTTCAGAAAAAGACGAGTACGTCCTGTAAACGAAGACTTGAAATGTAGATAGAAATTAGATACGCAGAAAGGAGGATGAAAAACACCTAAAATAGGGGAGGCACAGGAATATACATGAACAGGGGAAAGAACAAAACGGATTGGGGGGAAAAGCTAATCCACGTAGGACCAACTTTACTCAACTGATATTTAGCATGCCCCTTCTATGTTCCTGGGCACGTGTCTGGGCTTTCAGGATATAGACATGGCCTCTACTCACAGAGTAATAGAAGAAAGAGATGAGAAAAAAATTATAACACAGCATGATGAAATAACAGGTATGTACAAATGCCATGAGAGTACAGAGAAGAGAGAATATAACTAAACACGGTAGATAAGGAAAGCAATGTTAGTATTAGGTTATGAAGTATGAAATGTCCGAATTCCTTAAGTACTAGGTTTGATAGTTGATATCTCTGACATTTCACTTTGACATTTCTTGTTTTATTTTTATTGTAAAGGTACATTCTCATTCTTTCAAATGCATGGTTGGCTTGTGATTATCTTTAAAAAAATTTTTTAGAGCAATTTTTGTGAAACCACGGATAAGTCAAAAATTTGTGTTATTCTCGAATATGAGTTCTGTCATGGAACCAGTGCTGCACAGACAGCTCGAAATGTCAAAGAAGTGTTTGGGAAGGATGTGGCTAATGAACGCTCAGTATGTCGATGGTTTGAGAAGTTCTGTTCTGGTGGTTTTAATCTTGAAAATGAGCCACGTGGGCAACCTGAGACCAAGGTGGACAATAATGAGCTGAAAGCTGTAGTGGAAGCGAATCCATCTCAACCTACGCGGGAATTAGCAGCAAGATTGGACGTTACTATTCCAACAATATTGGACCATTGGAAATAAACGGGCAAGGTAATGAAGCTGGATAGATGAGTCCCGCAAGAATTAAATGAGTATCAGAAGAGAAATTGTCTCAAAGCTTGCCTTTCTTTGTTGTAATGACATAAAGGCAAACTATTTCTACACTGTATTGTTACAAGTGATGAAAAATGGATTCTTTTTGACAATCACAAGACTTCGGCACAATGTTTGGATAAAGATGAAGTGCCGAAACACAGTCCAAAAGCAAATATTCATCAAAAAAAGCTAATGGTGTCTGTTTGGTGGCCCAGCACTGGTATTATCCACTACAGCTTCATGAAACCTGGTCAATCGATTACAACGGATGTCTACTGCAACCAACTGGATGACATGATGAGGATGCTTGCAATTAAGCAGCCAAAATTGGCCAACAGAGACAGGCCAATCCTCTTGCAAGATAACGCTGAACCACATGTCACACAAACAACACTGCTCAAACTACAGAGGCTGGACTTGGAAACTCTCTGTCATCCACTGTATTCACCAGCACCAACTGACCACTACTTCTTCAAGGCTTTGGACCACTTCTTGCAAGGAAAAACACTCAATTCTCAAAAAGTTATGGAAAAGGCCTTTCGCAATTTCATGGCCACTCGCTCTCCAAGCATCTTCACTGCTGGCATGAACAAGCTACCATTAAGATGGCAAAACTGTATCAATAGTTTAGGTGCATAGTTTGCTCAATTGTACTGCTTCTTGTTTGAGATATAATAAACTTTTGATTCAAAATCAGACATTTCATATTTAATGACCTAATACATTTTGTTTGTCATGAAGCAGGAGGTGATATTATAGTGGTTCTTGAAAGACAAGTAGAAGTTAATCAGGTAAAGGTGTCCAAAGGAAAGATAATCTTCAGAGGAGCGTATAATCAGTGCCATTAACATCAATAAAGCATGTAAGGGTAATGCTTATTCAGGAAATTACTTGAAACTGTATCATTCAAGCAATGGTTAAATAAATTATTAGAAATTTTTGTCCTAGAGAAGATTAAATGGCAACATTATACAATAGTTGTTTTCAAATATTTATCACATGGGGAAAGCTTATACTTACTTTTTTGTTCTTGTTTTTATGTTTTAGAATAGTTTTAAGTTTACATAAAAATCGCAAAGATAGTACAGGGAGTTGCCATACATTTTGTACCCACTTTCTTCTGTTATTAATGTCTTACATAATTAGTATGATCCATGTATTAGAATTAATGAACCAATATTTATACAGTATTATTAACTGAGGCTGGGCACGGTGGCTCGCGCCTGTAATCCCAGCACTTTGGGAGGCTGAGGCAGGAAGATTCCCTGAGGCCAGGAGTTGGAGACCACCCTGGGCAACATAATGAGACTCTGGTCTCTACAAAAAATAAAAAAAAAATTTAGCACACCTGTAGTTCATCTGTTCGACAGTCTGAGGCCGGAGGATCTCTTGAGCCCAGGAGTTCGAGGCTGCAGTGAAGCATGATCAGGCCACTGCACCGCACTCCAGCCTGAGTGACAGAGCAAGACCCTATCTCAAAAAAAAAAAAAAAAAAAAACCAAGGTGTAAGTATATTAACTAAAGGCCATAGGATTTTTTTTTCCAGATTTCCTTAGTTTTTACCTAACATTTCTTTTTTTGTTTCAGCATCCTATCTAAGATACCATATTACATTTAGTTATCATGTTTCCCCAGGTTCCTTTTACTGTAGCAGTCTCGCAAACTGCCCTTGTTTTAGATGATCTCAACAGTTTTAAAGAGTACTGGTCAGGTATTGTATATCTCACTGGGATTTGTCTGATATTTTTCTCATGCTTAGACTGGAGAAAGGTGCTTTTTTTTATCATATCATATCAAGGGTACTATGAACATGACATCTTACACTTGTTTTGAAACATACTAAGAAGTAGAAAAACATGTTTGTACCCCTATAACATCCTGAAATTTTTTTTAAAAAAAGGAAGGTAAAAGAAAAATTTAAGTACATTTGTATAAAAGACTCAGGATCAGAGGAATGAAGTTATTTGCCTGAGTTCACATGGCCAGTAAGTAGACTAGGCCAAGACTCAAACCCAATTTTTCTGATTTCAAATTTATTGGGTTTCTTTGCACTTCATTGGATTATAGTGGATACTAAATGAACTAATATCTATAAAGTGCCCTCCAGTGATGTACTGAAGCTGCTTGTCCTGGTTTACTAGAGCCACTGTGCATATCTTTTAATCTATAGCTTGAAATCAACTATGGTGGTAGTACTTATACCACAGAAATCAACATCCTGAATCAGGATTTTTCTCTAATTTTTATTTTTTTTCTGGAAAGTTGGTTGTTAAACATTGATCAACATTGATTGTCTTCTCTGTTTGTTTTGTTTGGTTTTTAAACTTGAATAGTCTTATTTTATCTCCACTTGTGAGCTTAAATACATACATACACACACACACATACCTATGTATGTTTCACTTTTTTATAGAATTAAAACAAACTAAACATGTTGAGCCTAAGTAAAAAACCTATCTGCAGAAGATTTGGAAATCTAAGTAAAAACTACCCACAGGTAAAAAGGGAAGACTATAGTGAAGAAGGAAAATAAAGAATGTCAACTCCAGGGGTTAGTGTCCCCAAATAGATTATTTTGTTATTGTTGTGTTGATGATGATGTTTTATTCATTTTTGTTTGTTTTGTTTGTTTGCTACATGTGGAAAAACTACTATGTCTGGAGCAGTGACTAGATATTTACCTTCTTAATATAAATTGCAAACAAATGTGCATTTCTAGAATTCCATGCTGTTTGAGAAGTACAAATGTAACAGATACTATGAATTAGAGTGCCACATGTGATATTTAAACTATGAAAATATAAAAGGAATTTCTTCCTCCCTATCCTACCCGTCTGGACTTGGTAGTTGCAATTTGATCCCTAGTTGAAAGACACCTGTCTTTAAAAAAGCAGTTTTGCATGGCATCTCACTGGATGGATTCACTTGAAAAGGCCAGATGGGATGAAACTCCCTTCCCATCCCAATTAATTTCTAAATGAGGATGAGGATAATGTGTTCAGGCTGGGAAGACATGAAAAAAAAAATATGCTTGATTACCTGGCATTCTATACCCAGTGCTGTCAGACTCTAAGAATGTCAATTAAGAATCCCAAATTCATTTGCATAGAAGATGGTGATTCAGATTTTGTGAGAAAAATATGCTTCCCCAAAGAAAAATACCATTTGAAAGGTTGTTTTAGTGTTTAGAGTAATTAAATATACACAGATATTTTACCACTATTTATTTTTATATCTTGTGTAACTGTATATTTATGTATATGTATATATATCAAATTGGTTCTTGAATGCTCTGAAAGGGATTAATGGATAAACCAAACACACACACACACACACACACACACACACACACACAAACACCCACACATGGAAAAAGTAGAAAATTTTAAAGGAAAAATTTGTTTTCGATAACAGGTAGCACTAACGTGAGTTTGAGAAAATTTTGTCATTAAGCACAAAACAGACCAGTCTAGCTTGTTTTGGGTTTTTATTGAATGTCCTAGATCAGTGTTTCCCAACCTTGGCTAATTGTCAGAAGCACCTGGGGTGCTTGTTAAAAGTACTGTTCCCTTGGTCCGCCACAGACTTACTGAGTCAGATTCTTGAGGGAGTGGTCTAGGAATCTGTGTATTTAACAAGTACCAGAGGTGATCCTGATGAGTAGCCAAGGCCGAGAAACACTGGGTCAGGGGTTCTTGATTTTGGCAAGCTTTAATCAGTTGTAGAGTAAAAAAACAAAAAAACCACTGATATCAGGGCCAATTAGGACCAATTAGGTTAGAAGCTTTGGGCTTGGCGCTCAGGCACACGTATTTAAAAACTATTCCAGGTGATGTCAATATGCTACCAAGATTGAAAGGCACTGGTTTAGCTAAATAGTATTCTAATAGAATACTTCTCTAAAACAGGATCCAATTAAGTCATAATGAATGCATGCCTACTGCCTAATCTGTGAATAACTATAGAAATTGAGAAGAAAAAGCAAATTTGGGGCATTTCTAGATGTTTCCATGACTAAAAATGGGTGAATCTATTCCTTCTGCTCGCCATTCCAGGTATTCATTTTGGGATAGAAAAGTAGAAGGAATGGAGCAGGTAAAGTGGAAGAGGTTGCATGCGTAATCTAAGTATTTAAAATCTCTAAGGACATCTTACCCATTCCCCTAACAATTAAATTTAAGCTTACCCTATGTATACATATACTTGTTATTTAAGAATTTCCTTTTTAAAATTTAAAATTTTTTATTGAAACATAACAATTGCATGTGTTTATGGGGTACATATGATATTTTGATACATGCATATAATGTGTAATAATCAAATCAGGTAATTGGGATACTCACCACTTCAAATATGGATCATTTCTCTGTGTTGAGAACATTCCAAATCTCCTTTTAAAGAATTTTTAAATTTTCATTATCCAGCCCGGTAAAGTAAATGCATTCCTTTAATTTGAATACATTAAAATAAATAAATAAATAAATAAATAAAAGGAGATGGCTAGGATTAATATTGTTTTAGAAAACATTACTGTTTAAAAAATTTTATTTTCAGTTTAGATTGATTAGAAATACTATTATCATTCAAGAAAATATAGAATTAATATAACTATCAAATACAATTTACAAAGCTGTCATATTTACTTGTAATTCTTTTTTTTTTTCTTCATAGACAGGAGAAATGCTGTACTTTATACTTGGATTAGAAGGACTTATTTTGCCTTCACACATTCTGTGGTATATTCTAATTACAGGCCCTCTGAAACAAGTGTAGGATTTTTGCTTGTTTTTTCTTGTTTTTAGGGTGCATTGCCAAGTTACAGGCAAATGTACACATTTGTGTATGTTCATTTCATTTACTACAATATTGTAGGTATTTCTGAGTGTATGTTTGTATTAGTTTGCTAGGTTTCCTGTAACAAAATACCACTAGCTGGGTCACTTAAACAACAGAAATTTAGTGTCTTATAATTCTGGAGGCCGGTGTCTAAATTCAGGGTGCTTGCAGGGTTAGTTCCTTCTGAGGACTGTGAGGGGACTGTTCCAGTCCTCTCACCTGGACTTGCACATGGCCATCTTCTCCCTGTGTCTCTTCACATCACCTTCCCTCTCTGTGTGTCTGTCTCTGCGTGCAAATTTCCCCTTTTTATTAGGACACCAATCATATGAGATTAGGGCCCACCCTAATGACATCATCTTAACTAATTACCTCTGCAACCACCACTTATTCTCCTCCTCTTTTTAGGAAAAATTTAATCAACTTTTGTATTCTGAGTTTGGAAATCCTTGCCTAGGAATCTGTTTCAGAATTTTTAATTTTTTTAGAAACAAGATCAAATGTTGAGGTACTAAGGGTTAGGACTTCAACATATGAACTTGATTGGGAACACAGTGTAACTCATAATTTTGAAATCATTTATTCAACTCTTTCTACCCAATGCAAAAAGACAATGGCAAGCCCTGTATTTTCTTGTTCTATGAATTACATCTGCTTAGACACCATCTGTTTGAGCAAACCTTCCTGGCTCTGTTTCTCTCACCTGGATTGGGGTTTGGAGCTCTTCTCACTGAAAACCTTTTCACTTTCATCTGTTATCTCCAGTTGACTTGTGAGTTTTCTTTCCTGGACCATAAACTCTTTGTATTCAGATACTGTATGTTCCCAGGGGCTGGAATTATGCCTCCTACAGAGAAGGAACCAAGTAAATATTTGAAAATTAAAAATAATGGGATTAGGTATTGGAAGGTATTTGTCCACACCGGAGTAGACACTTTGGTAGTCCTTCCTGTCTTCATAGGCCCAACTCACACCCCTCTGTCTGAAGTGCTCCCTCCCAAGATGGCATTGGGCTAGCTCATTCTCATCCACCATGAATCATCTTAAATCTAAGAGATGTTCTCCTGGTCATGCAATTTAAAGTAGTTCCCATGGTCCTCATCATTTTCTCTGCCAGTCCCTTAGTTATGTCCTTCTTAGCAGCCTAATGATTTTTGTTTCATTGTCTCTTTGTCTGTCTTCCCCATTGGAGTGTGCCCTCCATTAGGGCAGAGCCATGCCAGCCTTGTTCCTTGCTGCACCCCCAGAATCCAGCAGTGCCCAGCACACAGAGTTTGTTCCTTTTGCTGCTGCTGTGCTTTCACTGGGGGAAAAAATAATAATAGTGAATAGATTACTTCTCTCCTCCTCTTTTTAGGAAAGATTTTAAAACTTTTGTATTCTGAGTCTGGAAATCCTTGCTTAGGAATCTCTTACAGAGTTTTTTATTTTTATTTTTTAGAAAAAAGAGAAATAAAGATAAAGAGAACAAAAAGGAGAAGGAGGAGAGAACATTACCAAGCTTCTGGAATAATGCTCCCACTTGGCATAATGGCTAAAATCAAACAGAACTGAGTTTAAATGCTGGTTCTGCCTCTTACCCTTATGTATTATACTTTGAGTACATTAAAAAACTTCTCTGTAAATCAGTTACTTAATCTGTCAAATTTGCTGTCAACTTTATTAACTATGGAAATACATTTTTTTTTTGACTGGGACACATAATATTTTTGTGAACTTGAAAATATTTGAAATTGAATTTGTATTGACTTCACACAAAGTAGACAATTTTTAGGGTATAATATTATTGAGTCATAGATTTTATTTATTTTTCCTCAAAATCATTTTGCTTTAGTTTGTTTTAATATTTATATTGCTGCCTGAACTCTTTTAAGATTTTTTTTTCATCCTGGAGTGGAAAAATTCTGCTAGTATATCTCTAGGTGTGAGTCTTTTTGTATTTGTATTTATTTTGTCTGAAAGAGAGGCAGCTCCATCAGTCCTGAACTATTGTAACTTTAATGGCTGCATTCTTTTTCCATTCTTAAATTTAAGTTTTATCTATAATCAAAATAATATGTATCAAATATAATGATTTAAAAAAATACATAGCAGTTTGTTGCCTCACTCCTCCCAAGTCCCAATTCTCACTTCTTAAAAGTGACTACATTCAACTCTTTTGACTATTTCTTCTGCTATTATACTTGCTACCATATTACTAAATAATGTTCTTATACATGAATTGTTATTTTGAAAACTTAAACAATTATTTATTGACTTGATACTATAGAAAATCAGTGTCTAACTCTCTTACAATCAATCTCTTCCCAATCCATAATTCTCCATTTGCCACCCAACTTCCTTCACAAATTTTGGTTAAATCAGTATTCCATTTCTACATTATTATAGCTATCAATGAAGTTGGACATATCAAAGAATTGTTCAGTTCCATTTATATCTTTCAGGCATTCTTCATGTTCTCCTTCCTTCTTCCCAAGCTGGATTTGAGGAGCTCTAGGCCTTCAGCACAACTGATACCGTGAGATTTTTCTTTAATATCATTATGCAAATTTTTCTTTGTTACTTTTATCTCTTTTGTATGTCTCATTTTTCTATAACCAAGCAAGAAGCACACCTAGTACCCAGATCTTTTCTTAGATACTATTCTCCAATCAAAGAATCCAGAAGGCCTCGGGAAATGATTGATTGTAGGTCTGGGACACGAAAAAATAAAAGATAAGCCTAGATTATCTCATAATATTAGAAAGTAAGGAAATGCTCAAAAAAGAAAAAGAGATAGCATAGCAAAAGGGCACAAAAGCCAACCTAAAAGAGCTCCTAGTGGCCAAAGTTAAAGTAACATGAGCAACAAAATAATTACATGTTATTGGACTATAACCCAAAGAACAAAATAACTATTACAGGTCCATACTGATATAAATAACTAGGTAAGTAAATAAATGGGAGTAAATAAAAAATTCTTCTTAACAGATGAACTCCAATTCATAAATACAGAGAGAAAGAGGAAAATAGAAAATTAACTTTAGAATACTACAATAGTAATTGCCACAGGCAAGATCCACTAATGGGTGATAAAATGTATATACAAAAGTTTAAGCATAAACAGTATAATTGCATAGTCGTTAAGTATCTCCTCCAAAATATTAATTATAAAAGGAAAAACTATGACTATAATGGAGAATTTCTTTCAGAGACCATCTTAATCACATAATCAAGGTGATCAATAATAATCACATCATCAATAATGTACATCAACATCAGGTACCCTTTGATATGATGCACTGAGAAGAAAATATCACCTCTGTGCTATCTTTTCTAAAAACGCAGAACCTAAATCTAATCATGAAAAAACATCAGACAAACCCAAATTGAGGAGCATTCCACAAAATAATTGACTGGTAGTCTTCAAAATGCAAAAGCAATGAAAGAGAAAAAAAAGACTAAGAAATGTACAGTTTGGAGGAGACAGGTGACAGGGCAATTAAATGCAACATAGTATCTTCAATTGGATCCTGGACCAGAAAAATTAGTGGAAAAATTGGTGAAATTCCCCAAAATTCAGTAGTTTAGCTAATATTATATGAAGATAAATTTCTTAGTTTTGATAATAGTCCTATAGTTATGTAAGGTGTAAATATAAGGGGAAGTTGGATGCAGGATATATGAGAGCTCACTGTACTATTTGCACAATTCTAAGTCAAGATTTATTTCATAATAAAAAATTTCAAAAATCAAAAACAAAGCCAATAAATATAGACACGAATGTGCTGCATTTTTTAATTGTTAGTACACAAGCCAAATAGTCAAGAAATTTTGATGTCTTCAGCAAATATTCATAGATGATCCTAAAAAGGTAAATATATTTCACAGCAAATGCTTTCCTGATGTAAGATCAGAAGGGTTTGTTTTGTTTTGGTTTGGTTTTACATCTTCATTTGTAAGAGAAAGAGAACATTTTATTAAAAATTAATTTGCCCTTTCTTTATTTTATTAAGAGTATTAAATGTTAAATTTTAGCTTGAATTTAATGACTTAGTGGAATCACAAATAAATAGAGTTTAAACAACATTCTTGGAATGCTTATCTATTTTATGTATCAATCTAATAAAGTACCTTCTGGGTTTGTTGGGAGAATTTTCTTTAAAAAGTCTCCTCCCACTGTTATAATGTAGAAGTCTATTAAAGACTATCTAAGCAACGTAAGATATAAATCCTATTATCCTCCAATGCATGGCATGGAGTTGTTCTCATTGAGGTTCTGCTTACAATTGATGCTGGTATGTTTTATAATAAATACTGTAATATTAAAATTGCATTTTCCGAACAATAATTTATTGAGGACATGTTGCCACTCCAGTCCAATCCTGTGTGGTGAATGGCGTATGGAAGGGAAGTGGCAAGAGATTTCCTGTGCGAGGCAAGATGCACTCTCTGTGCCCATGTGAAGTGTGTCAGGAAACATGCAGATCTGGGACAGAGAGGAAAGAAAGCAAGGCTGACAGACCCAAGGTGGAACATGAGGTGTGTCTGATGCACTATGATTTTCTTTCCCAGGAGATTTTGAGCTCTCTAAGTGTAAGGAATCATTTGTATGTATCTTTGCATTTCTAATACATCATACCTCAAAGTAAGACCTCCAAAAATGTCTTTCAGTTGATTTGTTTCGAATTGAAATAATTTGACTAGAATTACTTTGTGTGACACAAGGAAAATATAGAAATATCTGAAATTATTAAACAGGAGATCAAGATCAGATTTGCATTTTTAAAAGTTTAGAAGGTCTTGCAGGGGTTCAGTTTAGAAGTTTAGAAGGTTTTGAAGTTGCTTGGTCTAAAGAAGAAGGATCACAAATAAAGGAGAAGCAACAGGCAAAGAGAACAGGAGGAAAGGGAAGAGTCAAGCATGAGTGTTGCATGATTCTGGCTTATGTATTACTTCCTGAGAGAGGACAGCGATGTGAGCTGATTCAGTTGTGCAAGAAGAACATCAGTTCATCCAAGTTATACAGCATGTAAGAAGTCAAAACTTGCACCTGGAATTTAGGACCGAAGCTTAAATAGAAATAGAGATATGGGAACCATTTACATTAAAGTGAAGGAATTGGAGACATTGACATGGATGAGCTCAATCCAAGGGAGTGTTTAGAATGAGAGGAGAAGAAGTCTAAGAAGGGAACAGAGAAAGAATATAGAGATTAAAGCATCTAACAGAGAAACTGGAGAAATCTGAATTTGAAGAGCATTTGGGCAGGAATAAAGGAACAATGTCCCCCAAGAGAAGAAAGAGTTTAAAGAAGCAGTATTAGCTACTGTAGTCATTAGGATTCCTGGATTCAGACAAGAGGAATGGATACCAGCTAACATGACAGAAAATAAATTTATTGAAATAATTGTAGGTGCTTCATGGAATGAACAGAAAAGCTGATGAACCTGGCTCAGAAAACTGAGAGATGCCAGGGACCCTTTGCCATAACAAAGCACAGTGACGGGCCTGCCACAGGGTCCATCAATCTAGGATGCTACCACTGGCTACACCAACACAGGATCCTTAGCATTTCCACCTTCATAGGTTCTCAAAGCCCAGGCCTAATACAGCCTTGAGCATCATCTCACCTGTCCTCAGTCTTTGTTCCCCTTTCTCAAGTAACAAATCCCTAGGAGAAGTTATCTCATGTCCCAGCTCAGGATGCCAGCAGGCTGGGAGAAGGGAGCTCTTCCTTTTGCTCTACATACCACTAAGTCTCTTGATAGAAGTATCTCCTACATTAAGAATAATAATAACAGCTATTTCTTATACAATCATTATTATATTCTAGGCCCTGTTCTTAACCCTTTCCAGACAATAACTTATTTAATCCTCACACCTATTCAATGTGGTAAAAATTATTATTTTCCATTTGAATAGAGGTTAAGTGGAAACATTGAGGAGCTAAACCTGCCAAATGTTACACTGCTAGAAAGTAGCAGGGTATAGATTCAAACCCAGGCAGTAGGGTTCCATAGTCCTTCTAAGGCAGGTCATGATGACTAACACTTCTAGGTGACAATAGGTTTGTTGAACTGATGAAGGTGAGGAGACCAGAGCGGGATGGGCTCCAGAACAAATGTTGAATTCTTAGACTAGGATAGTAGTACAAAGACTCTTTCAACATATGAGGAAAAAACTGGAGGGTGAATGGAGATGCCAAAGAATGTGTATATAAGCAAAAAAAGAAGGGTGGCTTTGACATAGTTTGGGTCTTGATTTCAGTATCACTCAAAATAAGTAAGAGCATCGCTTCAGAGAAGGAAGATAAGAGTAGAGGTCAGCAGCAAATGGTGAGTCTTTAAAATAATACTGAAAAACAGTAGAGTTAATCTAGCTAATGCTAGGGATCATGAACAGACATAAGCCCCAGTCTTCTCTTCTATGCTAATTACATCCAGCTCAACTCAATAGTCTAATTGAAGTGAAGAGATGGTAACTTCAGGTTTGAGGTTTATCAGGCAGGTCCAATACAAACACAAGGGTCAAAAGGTAAAAGAGTAGATGATGTTATAAGTGATAGTACCTGAGCTGAACAAATATCATCATCATCATCATAACCAACATCATGATTATAATAGCTATCATTTATTGACTGGTTTCTATGCATCGGACACACTGTTAAATGCTTTACATGCATTACCTCAAATCATGCTCATAACAATTCCACAAAGTTGGTACTATTATTATCCCATTTTATAGACAAGAAAACTGAGACCTAGAGAGTTAAAATTCCCCAAGGTCAGAGAGCCAGTAAGTGGTGAGACAGGATTTGAAACTACTTGATACCAGCCAGAACACTGTGAATGGGATAAAATGTAGGAATCAAAGATTAGGAGTTAGAAACCAGTTAAAATAAAAGAATGAGAGGATTGAATTACAGGAGGTTGGTTATGGTAAGAGAACAGAATATTTGAATTTATTGTATTGCCCCTCAAATAGTTTTGGGTGACAAAGTTCAAGGTTCATCATGGAATCAGTACCTCCACTTGGTGCCCATGTATGCACAACACAGAGCACAATCTTAAACAATGGAGGGTGCAAGCAGATAGGTACATGATTCTTCCTTTTGTCTCCTGGCAGGGAGTTCTGGGAGACATTTCATAAGGCTCCTCAGAAGTTCACATAGAATTAAGCGTCAGTCTCCTGTAGTGGTGACTAACTCAACAATACCTTTTCCTTCTCCCGTATTTCTCTCCTCTGCTCTTCACTCCCACTCCCTGGGATTGCTTCCCAAATAGACAACCTGCACACAAGGCTCTACCTTGTCTCGACTCTGCTTTCAGGAGAACCCAGGCTACTTAACTTCCAGGTAGTACCCTGGAAGACAAACTTTCAGGATAGAATGCAAATGCTCCTTTCTGGATATGAGTGGCTGGTAAAGCTGGAATTCAAGGAACAGTTGATGTTGTAGTCTTGTAGTTGTTGTATTCTTGAGTCTGAATTCCCCAGAGCAGGGTTTCTATTAGAATTCCCTCTACTTATCAAGGGAAACTCAGGCTTTGCTCTTATGGAGTTTGACTGATTAGATGAGACACACCCACATTATGGAGGGTAGTCTGCTTTACTCAAAGTTTACTGACTAATCACAACTAAAAAATACCTTTACAGCAACATCTAGACTGCTGTTTGACCAAACAGCTGACACCATAAACTCACCAAATTGACACATAAAATTGACCATCTCAACCCAGCCATATGGAGAAATGCAATCTCCTTGCTGGAGAGAACTAACTGACACATGAAAGGAATTAGCAAGTTCTAATCCATTTGTACTGGCAGGAACTACGGGATCACATGCAGGAGCTAGCATTGGACTAGAAAGGCTAGAATATAAAACTGGGTAAAGGAGAATTTTTTAATATGAAAGCACTTTTCTGTGACCAAGGATTTAATGTCTCAGCAGAATACTTGAAGCCAGTCCTAATATGCTGATGAGAATGTTCCTTGAAACTTGGACATGGAAATGGCCTACAGTAAATGAGGTGGACATACTGGGGGTGGAGGACCAGAAGGTTTGGGAAGTGAGAATATTTAAATGAATTTATTATGTGACCTGGTCGAACCCACAATCTGGGTTGAAGACTGCACTGGTGCAGGGACATTGTATCTTTGACACTGATAGTAGTTGTCCTCTATAGGCTGGAGTTGGCAAAAAAGATGCTGCCACATCTCCCTATTGGCAATGAGGATAATGAGATTCCAGAATGGCAGAAGCCAGATGTAAGTTTGAGATAATCATTATAATGAGCATCAAGGCTAGAGCAGTAATTAAAGTGTCTGGACCCATCTGTCTTTGTGGTGATGGATAATAAATTATGGCATTCTGAGGGTTGAGATGCATGATCAGCCATCAGGATATTGCTTTATCAAGACGTGGTGAGCAGAGGGCCTGTAGCCTCCATGGTTCCTCATCCAGCTTCCAGGTGTGAGTTTACGACCCAGAGTCTATTGATTGAAGGGTAAGTTGGATTTCCTTGAGGAAAGATCCTATAATGTAACTGAGACTTTCCATCATGATCTGGGTATTATAAAATCCACAAGACATAGAACCAAGTGATTGCATGAAAAATTCATTAGATGATGGAAATTGTGCATTTGGGATTTAAGCCCAAGAAGGCCCAGAAGACACGTGGAAATTACATGACCAGATAACACAGATGCTCATGTCACTTATTTCTTTTATATTCATGTCTCCTCCCCAACTGACACACATAACCTCTTGGGGATTAACTATGATCAACCGATGAAGTAGGGAAAAAACAAACACCTGCCCTTGGCTCACAAATGAGTCCACACAGTATGTTGGAGGTGGCTGCAAAAGGACACTGCCACATTACAGCCTCATACAAGGGTGGCTCTGGATACAGTGGGGAAGGAAAATTCTTCCAATGAGTAAAGCCAGTAGCAGTTAAAGTGGTTTTCTACTTTGTGTGGCAGAAGAAGTGGGCTGAATTACAGATATTCATGAACTCCTGGGCAGGGATGTATGGCTAGGCTGGTTGGTCAGGGTCCTGACAGAAACAAGATTAGAAGATTGGGGAAATCTGGGATGAAGACTGGTGGTGGTAACGGCAGTGGTGAAAATAAACAATGCTGTTTAGACCCATCTGCTAATACTAATTCCATCTCATCATCTAAGCAGTGTCCTCAGTTATCTCAGTCTATTTCTAATACATGCTTCGGCCTTTCAGCTTTCTCTCCCCTTCCCCTATTGCCTATAAGCTTTCTCCATCTGGGAAACTGTTTTATATAACCTTGGAGGGTTGAAGAGGACATATACTTCTATGGGATTATATTGTAGTCAATAAAGGGTCAATAAATGAGTTTTCTTTCTTTCTTTCTTTTTTTTTTTTTTTTTGTGTCTCACTCCATCACCCAGACTAGAGTACTGTGGCATCAGAACTAGCTCACAGCAACCTCAAGCTCCTGGGCTCAAGCAACCCTCCTGCCTCAGCCTCCCTGAGTAGCTGGAACTATAGGCACGCACCACCATGCCCAGCTAATTTTTCTACTTTTAGTAGAGACGGGTCTCGATCTTGCTCAGGCTGGTCTTGAACCCCTGAGCTCAAGTGATCCTCCCTCCTCGGCCTCCCAGAGTGCTAGGATTACAGGCATGAGTCACTGGGCCTGACCAATAAATGAGTTTTCTGATCTAAGAAACACTCTCTGAATCCCCCCATCCTCTGCTGCAGAACACAGTAATAGTTGGAAGTTTCTAAAGTCTGCACATATATGCATGAATAGTCAATGTGTTTAAAATATTTAATCTTGCAATTCAGGCACAAGCTATGACTCTCAATTTATTATTTCACATTTATCGAAATTGTTTGGAATTTTCTTCATATAGATTCTGCATGTATCTTATTTGGGTTATTTCTAACTATATTATATTTTGTTGTTGCTGATGTTAATAAGATCTCTTTCCACAATATGTTTATTTGGGTTATGCCCGAAATAAGAAGGGTACATGGGGAGTGGTAAGTGGGAGATGAAATCTAGCCACAGTCCTCTCACATTAAGCTGTGTACCCTAGCATGAAGCTGTGGCTACCAGAAGGAAGAACTTCTTTTTCTATTTCACACAAAGGCACCTTCTGGACACCATGTTCTCTGCGTGTGGGGGCAGGGTGGAATGGGGGTGTTTTAATCTGGTAATGTTCATATTTTAAAATATGTTGATTCTTACATATTTCTCTTCCTTTTCATCCATTTTAACAATATTTTAAATTATTCTTTGTCCACTAAAACCCAGCACATTTGCTTGAGACAAAGATCCACTTGGAGGCAAAAATACTAGCTGGTGCTGGTAAGTTTCTAGGTATCAACATTTTGACTTGTCAAGACCTTGTACTTATGGTTAACAATAGCTTAAGGGTTATACTCAAAACCTTATAAAGAAGGCAAAAGGATTTATTAAGAATGACTAAACTTACATTCTGTAATTGAAACCGTAGTCACTTTATATATTTATATAAAATAAATTATATATTTTTATATTTATATAAAATAAATTATAAAGCTATGTTTCACAAAAGTCCCTGTGAAACACTAATAAACAACCATTAGCTGTCCACTAATTTCATGCCCAATAAGGTGTTGATTAAAATGTTATGTGCAAATAGCAACACTTTTTCTCTACTTCTTTTCCAATCCTTTCCAATATTCTATCTCTTTGTCTTAGGTCTAATTTCATTTGTCAGAATAACGTTAAGTATTCATTAAGTTGATTAAGCATTTTATTTTTCTTTCCTTTCCGATTTTAATTGGAACATCTGTGTTTCACCTTTAATGAATGCTCTACCTCGACATGGTTTAAATGGAATTGTTCTCCAAACAAATTATGCCACAGTGAGTGGTAAAATCCCAGAAATGAGCAAAATCTCTGTCTCTGGCACTCGCAGGGACTGTTGCCGTGGTATTCACTGTTATCGCTGGCTCTAAGTGCCCAGTTTAGAACTCCTTTTGTATACCTATCATTTAGGTTCCCAATCTTAGGCCATCCCACTAAACTTTTGACTTCACAGCTGTCATGCAGCACCCAAGCTATCATCCTCCCACAACCAAGGTCAACTGAGGCACTACAGTGTCACAGTGAAGAGTGTTATACTGAGCCCCAAACAAAAGATCTGAGTTCTGTCTTCTGATTCTGTTGGTCTTGGACAAGTAAATTAACGTGACTATGCCTCAGATTTTTTGTCTATATAAATGCATAACAATAGTCTCTACCTGATAGATTCTTGTGAGGCTTAAGTGATAACATGTAAATAATTATGTAAAGTACTGTACGTAATTAGCATGTGACATGTAGTATATGCTCAATATCTGTTATTTACTGAGCTGGGAAGGGGGAAGGCGGTCCTGCCGGCTCTAAAGTCAGGACAACCCTGCAGCTAGCTGGCTTCCTAGGACGCTCTCGGTTTTGCCGCAGCCTGTCATATGCTTTCCTGAAATTCGCCACCTGGCTTTCCTGGACCACTCTTTATCTGTGCGTCAGTGTGTGGTCCTTTATAGCCCCACCCCTTTATTGACCACAACACCACCCTATAGAAATATATGGGCCTGTCAGTCCTCACTGGGGTTTAGAGAGACGAGAATGGATGGTACTTTGTCTCCTACAGCAAAAAAAAAAAAAATCTTATTAGAAATACTTCCGAAAATCTCAGCATTTACCCAACTGCAGGGATTTCTTAGTGACTTCTGTCATTGTCAGGCTCAGGCCCACGCAATAATGCTTGAAACCTTCTCTTTTTTCGCTCTTTACTCTTCTATATAGGTTCTGCCGTCTTCTCTATTTGCCTCTAAATTCAGTGGGTATTTCTAATGTAGAGAGGTTACTGGTTTATTCATTTCCTTGTTTCCTTATCTCCTTCCAGTCCTTGCTTCTTAAATCCTCACTTAATATCACCAACAGGCTTATCTAGGTATTTCCCTAAACAATGGCATTTCCCTCCTAAAACAAAGCTCTGGGGCCAACTGCAAAGATAACCTCACTACACCTGCCAGTCACCTGGAGAGGCCCTGATCGGGCACTCAGACAATTATGAGGTTGCCTGTTAGGCTGGGAGAACTTTATTAATGTTAAAACAATGTGCTTCTCTTCCTAGATTTAAAAAATACCAATAATGTTATTAGGAATAACTGTCAAACTGTGTCCAATGAGTATCTTCTGAAACAATATTTTTATTACTATTTTATTAACATACATTGATAAGAACAACTTAGCTTCTTTTACCAATATCCAACTTCTTGTTGTCACAATTCTCTCATGCTTTCTTTAAATTGATTGCTGTGTCTATTTGTGTATTTATTTATGTTTGTGTAGAGAAGCCAATGGTTCCTAAAGACCAGTGAGAAGAATATCCTTTTCTTCCTAAATCCAAGACTCAAAACCTACTCAAGTTTCACACCAAGTGTTTAGGTCCACATAGCTAGTCCACTGGCTCAAACACAACAAATAATAAGTAATACAGTTTTGACATGTTCTTCATGCTGTTCTACATCTGCCAATTTTTTTATTCCTCATAGTAATCCTATGACAAAGATACTAGTATTATCCCTTTTAAAAGGTAACAAACCTAAGGCATAAAGTGACTGTCTAAAGGCATAGAGCTAGTAAACGGCAGGTAGTCTATCTTTAACCGCTGGGCTGAACTTCCTCTCTAACAAAGAGAGGTACAGTTGGTGGGAAATATACTTCAGGAGTATTCTATTAAAGTTAAAATACCACCGGGGAAAAGGCCTTACTGTAAGCTCATATCAGTTATCATCTTAGCAAGAAGAGGATAAACAGGGTCTAATCTGAAGGACATATGGGTGGAGAGTATATTTTGGGGGAGGAGCTGATAAGAAAGGAAGTGAAATGGCAAAAAATATCATATTATAGTTTGGTTCTACCCATACCTTTCTACCACTCTGGACACGGTTACAAGAAACGTTCTATTTCTACCTTTACTACACTTGGCTTAAACTTCCAGTCCTTGTTTTTGTCCCTGATAATTTGCACAAGTGTTTCTCAGAACTTCGTCTGGATGACAAGCATTGGGAAACCCCAGGTAAATGAGAAACCTGAAATTCCTGATCGCATTCCAGACCAGAAGAATCTGTCTTGAAATGGGGGAAGGGAAATGACAGAGAAAACTGCATGTATAGAAAGCACTACAGAAAGCATTTATTGCACACTGAAGTGTGCAAACTACTCTTTAGCACTTTTCTGCAGGTGAATATTCTGATGCAGCTTGATTCAGTAGTGAAATCACTGCAAAGCATCTGTATTTAGGTTCTAAAGATTGGGCATCAGGACACAAACATAAATAAATGAGCTTGTTTACCTCAGAGCTCAATTTCTCCTTTGATGTGACAAACAGGTTGGAAAACAAAAATTTCCCTTCCTGCTAATGAGAACAAAAGTTAAACCTCAAAAAGATTGTTGTAACTAACCCAACCTTAATGAGTCTATATGCAAAGAACATAACAAAAAAAAAATCCATTTGTCTACACTTATAATATCTTCTGCCAGCATTTCTAGGTGCTATAAAGTATCTTTCTTCATTTATATAAGAAATATTTGTGTAAGCATGTCACTGTTCATCCTTATAATCAACTATTTTGTTTTTGAAGTAGGCTTTGTGGTTTAAAATACATTTTCCAATTCCATGGTGTAAAAAATATTCATAGTATAAATATTTGTTGCTAGGTTAAGTTATATGTTATAATTCTACTACTTATCATAGCAACAGGACCTTTCAGATTATCCAAAAAATGGAGCCAAAAGAATGACGCCCCATATCAGTAAATTAATGGGGATTAAGGAAAACAAACAAATTTAATAGTCAAATCAAATTATTTTTCCACATTGAATTTTATAATTTTTACCTTTTAATTTCATAAAAATGTATTTATTTTGTAAAGTCAGCTTCAACTTCCCTGTTATTTAGTTTAACGTAAAAAGACAAATAGAATTCCTTTAAGACTTGCAAGTTATACCAGGCACGGTGGCTCACACCTGTAATGACAGTACTTTAAGAGGCCAAGACAGGGGACAGCTTGAGGCCAGGAGTTTGAGACAAGGCTGGGCAACAGAGTGAGACCCCATTTCTCTAAAAAATTTAAAAATTAGCCAGGAATGGTGGTGTGTGCCTGTAGTCCCAGCTACTGGGGAGGCAGAGGCAGGAGGATCACTTGAGCCTAGGAATTCAAGGTTACAATGAGCTACGATCATGCCACTGAACATCAGGCTGGGCAACAGAGCAAGACTCTGCCTCTTAAAAAAAAAAAAAAAAAGGTTTCAGGATAATAAAGCAAAACTGTCAGGATTCTATTGATTTGGTATTATCAAACCTGGAATCATTTTGGATAATGCTGACAAATTTAGTGTCTTCCTCTGTTTGGTAGTTGACTCTTCCAAGGCATATAATTGAACAAGTTTTTACCTGTATCATTAGTGCTTTTCCCAACTCAGATATGATTCAGTCTATCTGTACATGTAGAACAAGTTTTAGTTTCTTGTTAAGTAATCATCACACAGAGACTTTCTCACTGTGGACTGACAAGACAGTTGCTGATTCGAACTAACGAAAGTCATTAGCAGATGGCAGCAAGTGGATGTTTCAAGTTCATCTCTTCCTATGGTGTTCACACTGAGAGTAGAGTTTAGAACCCAAGGGACACAATCCCACGGTCTGTTTTTTATAATAATACTTTACACTATCACATCATCTTTCATCAAGGATCTCAAAGGGATTCTGCAAACACTAATTTCACCCCTTCCTGAGGTATGTAGGGATAGTAAATCCAGAGGACCAGGCAAAGGGTTGGAGAACAGTCCCAACCTGCTCGACCGTGGAGTGAATGGGAGGCTGAAAGTGAGCCCGCCCCGGGAGGAGCAGGCAGGACGCCATCTAGGACTGAACTTCCTCTCATCTGCTGTCCTGGCAGAGTTACAGAAGTCCTCTTTTGCTTGGAATTTTGTCGGGAACCGAAGTGTTTGGGTGAAAATTTGTCCCTTATAGAAATGAGAAAACTTCCTGAGTGGAAGTTGACATAAGACAATACTTTCTCATACTGTGCATAGAGACAGAGGCCGTGAGAGTTGCTGTGACTGTGATCACATTCCTAAGCGGCAGTGATCCTAGCTGAAACCTCCCGGTGGCTTAGGAGTGACCTGAGATTATGGTGATCAGAGGTCCAGGTGTACCCAGACAGGCACAGGTTACGCCTTGTGTTGAAACATAAATACAACATTGGCTTCCATCACTCTCAAAAGTGTTATGGATTGGGGTAGAATTCATAAGCTCACCTCAACTTAAGTTCAGAGTTCTACACTTACAGAACTTTCTTTAAAAGCAAGAAAATAACCACAGTGTGGGTGAATAGAAAAGGCTCTGCTTATCCTCTCCGAGCCGCAAGTTTCTCGTAAGGAATACAGATATTGGCATCCACTTCACAGTGTTGTGATGAGGATTAAATGCAGTGATGCGTGTACGATCTCCAACTTTCACTCCCCAGAAAGGGCCTGGAACGTGGTAAACTCTCAAGAAGTTCAAATCTCTAACCCTTTGTTTCCCTTTTTCCTTCCTCACACTGAAAGAAAATTCTGACGTGGATTGTTGCAAAGAAGTATAGGAGAGTTAAAAAGCATCTTCTTCACCTTATAGTCCTCAGTGACACATTGTTCATACGATTCCAGGAAGCCTCAGGGACCCTACTGCTCCTTTTTTGGAGGATATTAGATGAGAAGACAAGAGCTTGGCTGCTCTGACAAGTTGTCAGGTTATGTGACTGTCCTGGGGTCTGCAGATGGTAGGAGCCCAACTACCAGATGGGGCCAAAACTTTCTGCTCAGATTAATTTCAATTAAACACAAAGGAGAACCTTCTAGTTAAACTAAGATGGAATGAGAGGCCTCACAAGATGCTGAATTTTTTGTCATTGGTCAAGTTAAATATGGCTGTATTAATTATCTGGTGCAGGAGGTTTCTGCTTCAGAGGGATGGTTAGCTCTGCACCAGGAATCTCCTCCCTTTCTTCTGCCTATCTAGGTCCCTCATTTTGGTACTGTACAGTTCTGATATTTCCCAGGAAAGCAGCCCTATATTTTTTCTTTTCTGAACTTCTAATGAAAATTAATGAAAAGTAGAATTTAGTCCTTGTGTTTTCTGATGGTGTTACATATGCTAATTCAAAGAGACCATGCCCTATACTCATTTTGATTACTCCCCAATTCCTACCTCCAGGGATGAGCATACAGTAGGTGCTCAATAAAAATTTGACCACTATAAACGCATACACATTCCTGTAGATTTTCTCATGCCTGTCACCAATACTAATTGGCACTAGGGTATCATCACCTGTGGCCATACAACATATTATTCATGTCTTCACGTGATGTCAGAAACATGACATTCAGCAAACTCTAAAAATGCATTGGTCCTTTAGTCATGACTCAAACTTTTGACTTTTGAGACTGAAACTACAAGAGGCTGTGTCAACTAGGCTGAGAGGAATAAAAACATAATATACCTAACATTACAGTAACTATTACACATGAACCCTGATCAACTACTAAAACATACAAACACATTAAAAACAATTTTAATTGTTGTTCAGAACATGAGACATCTTGGCACATTCTGGTTGCTTAACAGTCTGAAAATGTTTAACACGGTTAGGTCAAATATAAACCACAACTAAGATGATAGAAAACATGGAATGAATGGGACAGATTCTGGCAAGAACATTGTTCATTTCAGATCAGAAGTTTTTGTTAAAAATAATAACCAACACATAAAAATCTCTTTAAATTGAAGAAAAACTTACCTAAACCACTATCAGAACTTAAAAATATATGAAAAATAAATTTACCGTACTTGGGAAGCTTTTCCCAAAATCACTGGTATTTTGGACTTAAAATACAGTATTCAATTTAGTCTATAAAAAATTGTGTGGGCCGGGCGTGGTGGCTCACGCCTGTAATCCTAGCACTCTGGGAGGCAGAGACGGGCAGATTGTTTGAGCTCAGGAGTTCGAGACCAGCCTGAGCAAGAACGAGACCCCGTCTCTACTAAAAATAGAAAGAAATTATATGGACAGCTAAAAATATATATATAGAAAAAATTAGCCGGGCATGGTGGTGCATGCCTGTAGTCCCAGCTACTTGGGAGGCGGAGGCAGGAGGATTGCTTGAGCCCAGGAGTTTGAGGTTGCTGTGAGCTAGGCTGATGCCACGGCATTCTAGCCTGGGTAACAGAGTGAGACTCTGTCTCAAAAAAAAAAAAAAAAAAATTGTGTGCAAGTATTTATATGTGTACAATACCCTAATTACAAAATATAGCAATAACTGTTGAGATTTTCTCTCTTCTCTATTGCCCTTCTCTTGGCTTAATCCTACATTTTCTAAGAGATTGTTGTTGCTGTTGTTATTGTTGCTGTTGACTTCACTTCTTATTTTTCCAGAGAATAGCCAGAAATAAAATTGCTTCTGCCATCCTTTTCTCCCCAAGTGCATTATATGAGAAAGGCAAAAAAATGTGGACTTTCGTTAAGTGGTATGTGAAATCTAGGGAATTTTGAACTTTTATTGAATTAAACATCTTTTTGTTGCAAGTTACAGAAACCCAGTCTAAACTAACTATGGCCAAAAAGAAAAGCCATCCATTTACAGAAACAAAGAATTACGGTTGCAGGGGAGACTCACTGGATGCTAGGAAAGGGATGTCAACATCACCAGGGATCTATGTCGCCCTTTTTTTGTCCCTCCATTCATCTTCACTGTCTTCTACAGCAGATTGTTTTGTGCCTTCACCAGCAGAGAAGTGAGACTGTTTTTCTTTTAACTGCCAATTGAATTGATCCCAAGGAGACTTTGTGCAGCTATTCTTGAGTCATGCGTCCACCCCTGTGGCTCAATGAGAGGAATATTATGACTAAGATCTCCCTCTAAAAATATGGCGTTTAGAGGAAAGAAGGATGGATTTCCAGAGTAAGGGAAGTGCTGCTAACAGGAGAATGAAAGAAAGTTAAAAAGAGAACACTCTAGTTGTTTGCTACAGCTAATGAATGTCCTTGGGGCCAAGATATCAGGCTCTGGACTAATTGGAATATCAAAATATGACATGATCAGAAACACCTGTTACTGGTCTTTTAATTATGTAGCTCATTGAAGTGATGAGCAGGGGCACAATTAGAAGAATGGGAAAGGTCTTGGAATATTGGGGTTTATAAAAATGTACCTGAAATCCACCCCTTACACATCAAGTTTGGCCTATGATTTTGCCTGACAATAATGAAGCAATGGTTGTCATTTGATCAATAACATGGTCCAAGATGCTATGGTCTCTGTCTTTTTATGTTATTCGTGGACATCAGCTAACTACAGAGATCTCATACTACTAATAAAAAAGAAATGTAGCCTTCATTAATTCTTATCGGGTATTTATTTGGGATTTAATCAATATTCTAAGTTCTCATTTTAAAATATTCCAACAATCGTTTTCATCATGTAAATTCCTACATAAAAAGCAGATAAGTATGCCTTTTAATAATATCAGCAGCTCAGAGATTCTCGTAACATATAAATGAAATAGTGATAACATAGAACCTATACAGACATAGCTTGAAATTGAAAATTATTGGGGTTTCCCAAAGCTAAAATTTATGTTTACGTACCTTAAATAGCTAGATGCTTTAGCTCTCTTAGCTGGGTACTTTAGCCTGCTTTCTATCCAACCATCTTGGAATGTAAACATGTGCCTATTTAACACCCAGTATTTCTCAGACACTGGTACACACACACTATATCAGAAAAACCTGGAGGGTTTTTTAAATTTACTAATGTTTGTGTCCAACCTTACCAAATTCCAAGTCACTAAGTCTGTGTTGGGTCCTTTAACTGTTTATTTTGTTGGTTTGCTAGTTTCTTTCTTTTTTTAAATTTCCCAGGTGATTAAGATGCACAGCTGTGTTGGGAAACCATGACTTTATGTCTAATCTCTCTACAGATTTCATTAGCAATAATTTGCAAAGTGTATTCATCTTATACAACTCAGAAAATAATTCTGTTCTTGAAAATCAGAGTATAAGTAGAGGAGACAGGATTTTCCCCAATGCTAAGTTATGGTATTTATATTCTCATCTACCAAATGCAGTGTTTAGATAAAATGATTTTTAAAGTTCCTTAAAGCCATAAATTTATTTAACCTGTGTAATCCTACAGAAGTAGATGTGATAAAGAAATGTGAGTAGAAATTTTTATTACAAATTTCATCGAAAGCATATGGGTCACAGAAATTGATACAAAAATGTGAAGTAAATCAAAAAGCCATAAATAAAAGAGCTTCGTTCCCAAACTAAAAAAAAGAAACCACACTTATAAGCTGAATCTATCTGAAAGGCCAGCCTTAGTCATATAATGGTTTAACCCCTGCCTTGGTCAGCATTTTCGTATAATTTCCTTGCCAATCCAGAATACGCCTGGTGACATGTCTAGAAAGTAGTTTTCAGTGTGCTGAGCTAGGGCAAAGAACAGTTTCCAGGGTGGGTGGGGTGAACTTTTTTTCTAGTGAGGTGTCACGCCTATCTGATTAGGACGCTGTGAATCACTGTGTAGTTGGCACACTCTCAACTGAAACATATTTCTGCTTTTCTCCCTTTGGTCTCTCCCTCACTTATCATCATGGGAAAAGATAAAATTCAAAAGCTGTAGATTACAATATTACTCAAAAGAAACATCCTCACTTACCAGAACCACACATTGGTCACATTGTCTTCAACCTAAAAATATTATCTGTAATAAAAAGCTCTAAATTTTTGCATTGCTCTCTTATTATTTTTAAACTGTATGTATCTTAAGCATATGCACTTTTTGTGCAACTGAAGAATGATTGTACATTATTTTTCAGTGATTGCTAGAATTTCAGGTGGCCAAATTACAAATCATTTCTTAAACTTTCAATATTATCTTTGTCTATAATCTCTTTTATATGCTGAAAGACCCACAGCAATACCATGCTTCCATTTCTCTCCTACTTAATGTTATGCAGATATTGAAACCACAATGGAGCATAAAGAAGAGAAATAATTATGTATTTTATTTAAAATAAATTGCTTCATCTAACTAAATTCTACAAGACATTGCTTATGTTGTCTCCAATTTTCATTTACTTGATGAAAGTAGAATTCACCTCCTTGTGAGTTATTCAGCAAGAATCAGATTCCTTATTGCAAAGTTAACTTTGGACCTTGACAATAAATTGCCTTCAATAAGACAATCACATTGGAAACATTCTTTCCCTCCCATTTATCCTTCTGTACAGATCTAAGATTTCCTCTCCTAATGTCAAAGTAGCTCCAATATCACCACCTCCTCCTTTCTTCTCTTGGGTCTTTATTCTTCAAATCCAAATATCTCCCTGCTCTGAAATCTGACACTAACTTTTAGATTTATGCAAGCAGATCAAACTTGATTTTCTTCCAAGACTGCAATTGACTTCTGATGCTCCTTTCATATATGATCAACTTCAAGCTTGCAAAGAGGTGATAATGCCAGGGCTTCCATATCAGAGAAATAGACCATCTCTCTCACCTAGTAAAAAATATTCTGTTGGCATATTCAAACTCATCTTTAGATGTAAAGCTAGTAGTTTGGTGAAAGTAAAGATTCACATTTACTAAATGTACCCTAAATTGCAAAAGCCCTTCCAAAATAAAAAAGTTCTAGACCACAGGAAAGCAAAAATGTCTAACAGTTGTATAAAATGCAAGATTTAGGTGTATGATGAATATTTATGTGCAGGAATGCATGTTGTATTTCTGGCCTGTGGCCAATGCCCGTTTTCAGAAGAGCAACCAGGCTGTCAGAGCAGCCTCGAGGTCTCTCCCAGGTGTCCTGCTAGTGATGGTTTCTGTGCACCCATCTATGTAAAATTCTCCACCCTGGCACCCAAGCCTAGAGCTCCTCCTTGTTCAGACTTGCCCCATTAGTCTTCCAAGGGAGGACCAAACCCAGGGGAAAGTCTTGATTGCGGGCTGAGATAATCAGGAATAACTTGATTGCATTATTCAACTCCTCAGCTGGGCAGTGGAAGTGGTTTAATCATTATAATTGAGGAAGGAATTCCATAATGCCTTCCTAGAGATTGGTATCCGAATCAAAAACCTTCACGTTTACCTTCACACTACTAGTTTTGTCCTGAAAGTTTAAACCCTGCCAACTTCAGGAAGTCTCTTATCATGAGAGTTTGACAGCTCTGTTTACATTATTACCCCTGACCCATAATTTAGCAGAGAAAAGTTTCTTTATTGCCTCCTCATATGACAATGCTTGATATTATTAAAATGCAAAATACACAAAAGAGAATCTAGTGTTAAAGCTGTCTCTATGTGTGACTCTTTCACTACTTGAAGAAATTTCTGTGAGTTTATACTATGGGCGCTCTGTGTCTTAGAAACACACATCCTATTACAAGAATACACAATATGTAAACTTTTCTTTTAAGTTTAAAATAAAAATGAATAAAAAGAAAACTAGGTCTTTATATCATTTGTGTTTGAGTGAGTTTCTTGTGGTGGTTTTCATTTTAAATTTGTGGAGTTGTTCTAGCTAATGAGCATCATGGTAACTAATTTTAATGTACCTGAGCTTCCTTCGTTCAGCCACCTTTTAATTTACAGCCTTGGGAGAGTGGGAAACAGAAAGCAATGGCTAGGATTCCTCCAGACGGAAAGGTGAGCAAAGGGACCCAGGAGTCAACACTTACTCTTTTTTTAAGAAGATTATAGGGAAATTGAATTATTTACTTGTTTGTTTATTTTTATTGACAGATAAAATTGTATATATGTGTGGTATACCACATGAGGTTTTGATAGATATACATACATTGTGGAATGACTAAATCCAGCTATTCAACATAAGCAGTACTTTACATACTTATATTTTGGGGGTGAGAGCACTTAAAATCTACTCTCCTAGCAATTTTCAGGTATATACAACATATCTTTATTAATCGTAGTCACCCTGACATACAATAGAAACCTTAAACTTATTCTTCCTCTCTAACTAAAATTTTGTGTCCTTTGACCCAAATCTCTCCAATTCCCCTCCCCCACAGCCCCTGGTGACTACGGTTCTACTCTTTACTTTCATGAGTTCAATTTTTTTATACTCTACCTATTACTGAGATCATGCAGTATTTGTCTTTCAGGCTTGTTTCATTTAACATAATGTCCACCAGGTTCATCCTCATTGTCACAAAAGGCAGGATTTTCTTCTTTTTAAAAGGTGAAAGTATTCCATTGTGTATATATGCTACATTTTCTTTATCCATTCATCCACTAATGGACATTTAGGTTAATTGCATATCTTGGCTATGGTGGATAATGCTGCAATAAACATGGAAGTACAGGTATCTCTTTGATATACTGACTTTACTTCTTTTGGATATATACCCAATGGTGAGATTGCTGGGTCATATGACAGTTCAATTTTGAATAGTTAGAAGAACCTCCACACTGTTTTCCATAATAGCTGTACTGATTTATATTCCCACCAACAGTCTGCAAGGGTTCCCTTTTTTCAACACACTCACCAATGTTATCTTTTGTCTTTTTGATAATAGCCATTCTAACAGGTGTGAGGTGACATCTCATTGTAGTTTTAATTTGCATTTCCCTGATGATTAGTGATATGGATCATTTTTTCATGTGCCTGTTAGCCATTTGCATGTCTTCTTTTCAGAAATGTCTATTCAATCCTTTGCTCATTTTTTAAATTAAGTTGTTTATTCTCTTACTATAAAAATTTTTAGTTGCTTATATATTTTGAATATTAATCCCTTATCAGATGTATAGTTTGCAAATATGTTCTCCCATTTCATAGGTCGTCCCTTCACTCTGTTGATTGCTTCCTTGGCTGTAGAGAGGTTTTTATTTAATGTAATTCCATTTATTTATTTTTTGCTTTTGTTGCCTGTGCTTTGTGGTCGTATCCAAAAAAATCAGACGCAGTCTATTGTGTGGAACGTGGGCTCAGTTAACACAAATGCAATTTCTACGTCCTTGGTATGTTAGAAAGAGCACAGGTGCTTAGGCCAACTGGACTGCCACAAACCCACTCTGATCTTGAGCAAGCTGCTTAACTGCTCTGAGTCTTGGTGTTCTTGTCCGTAAATGGAAAACAAGCACAGCACCCTGTGCAAGGGTGTTAAGAGATTAAAATGAGTATAAAAGCACCTCAGACATTGTCATTCTATCAAACATGCTTGCATCCCTTCTTTCTGATGTTCTAAAGGCCTCAGGGTAATGAATCATAAATTAGAAATGAGACTAAGTACCTGCTTAACTCACACGGGCCTCAAACATTGCAAGAATTTAATATTTCAGATACATTCACTTAAAAATGTGTTTTCATGAAGTGAAATTATCTACAGGTAAGTAAAATTGTGAGTACCTTGGGAAGAAGCATGCTCTATAACCAGAAAAGTCACTTCGCGGAAGTTTACCTGTCTTATATTTTATCAGTTTCATAATGTGCACATCATTGGCCATATCCATTGTACACCTGTCTTCTGAGGCACCCTGCTCTTTGCAAGGGAAGCAGGTGAATTATCCTGGAAGTTCAGTGCTACCTGGTTGAGAAGCTGTATAAAACCAAGCCAATATGACCACCCCACCCAACCTCAATCACACCATTTCACAGAAGTAGAATACGTGTTGCTTTTCACATGCATTGTAAAATAAAGCACTAGGCTCAATAAATGCTGAGCAGTGGCTTTGATTCCTACTCTATTATGTCTCTACATGGTGTATGGAAAGGACACTGGGCTCAGAAGTGAAGACTTGGACTTTAATGTTAGTTCTGCTAACTATAAACTCTGTGATCCCAGCAAGTAACATAGCCACTGTAGCTTCATTCCCTTCCTCTGTGAAAGTGGAATTACACTCCTGCTTCAAAGGCTTTGAAAGGATATGGGAGGTAACCACATAAGAAAAAGCACATAATATAAAACTTAGAAAGTAAAAACTGCCTCCTATATTAAGTACCTACCACATACTTGCTATGTTACATATTTTATTTAATCCTCATAACACCCCTTTAAAAGGCATTGCATGTCACTCCCTACAAGTGAGGAAAATAAGCCCTAAAGAGGTTAAGTAACTTGCCTAAAGCCCCACAGCTAAGTGGCAAAGCTGAGATTTGAACCCAGTTCCAGCTCCTACCAGAGCCAGGCATGCTCTTTGTTCCAATGGTCCCCTTTCCCCTTCCTTTCTATTTTTTACATCCCAACCATGTAGTGCTATAGGCTTTAATTTAAAATACTGAATAAAAACATACTTTTATCAAAAAAAACCCAAATACATACTTATGTATGTATCATACACAACGTATCATGAGCAAGACATTTTTGCAATATAATTAATTCAAGTAATAATTCTGTCCCACCCTGATATTATGTTTGTCGCATTCCCGATACCATCTTCTGTGTTCCAGAGATGTGCAATCCTGCTTGTGCTTGCTCAAGTGAAACAGAGAAGCAGAGTCAACTGCCCCGGTGCCACTCACTCCTCGAGTGGCCTGAAGCTGTCCCGCTGCCTCAGGTGACTAATGGAGTGACTAAAGCCAACATAGAAAGGAAGCAGTGCTGTTTTCACAGAGCCACAGTAGGAAGGAAGACACTCGAGCCGGTTCCAGCCACTGCAAATGATTTATTGGGTGAGCCCCACCCCACCAGGCCCAGCAATTTCCCATTTGTCCCTTCCCAATCCTGCCCCTCCCACGTCTCCACCCTCCTGCTACCTGCCCTTCCCAGGCACCTCCCTCTTTTTATGGGGATCGCGCCCCTCCCGCTAACAGCTCACACACCACACCCTGTCTCCTGGACTGGCTCTGGCTCCAACAGATCCTCTCTGCCCCAACCCTCTGTCCCAGGCTTCTATCATGAATGTGCCTTCCCTGACAGCTCCCACCTGCATTTCTCAGCCCGTCTTCTTGAACTTCCCTTTTTATTTTATGAATCCTTTCCGTATCACTTCAAATCACAAGCAGACCAGGTTAACTAAGTTTCCCGAAAGACTGTCCTCAAAGACAGATCGTCCTGATAATTTCCCTAGAAGGGACTGCCAGACTCACAAGCAGTCAGGTCAGGCCCCCAGGTCGTGAGGCAACGCCTCATGTAAACACCGTGTGATGTCCACTCTAGTGTAGACAGTCGCCAATTACTGATTAATAATTAGGATGGCGTTTATTATTTTACAATAGCCATAATAAGGATAATAATAATAATAGCTTCCATTTATCGATCTAAAACTCACTGTGTGGCAGGTGCCTTTCATTCAGTAGCTCACTCAATCCTCAATAACCCTCTGTAGGTAGGTATTTTTACCCCAATAGATAGATGCGTAAATTAAGTCAAAAAGAAATTAAGACACTTGTTTGTTATCATATGAAATTAAGTACCAGAGACAGATTTCAAACTCAATCTTTCTCAACATAAAGCCTGTCCGTGCTCCCTGATGCCTCCAACACCACCGTAACTTCTCTCGCCCTGTTACTGACACTTCCTTTCTCTATAGCACAAAAACTGGAAACCTCATGGTCATTGGTGGTTTATTCTTATTCGTCACTCTCTTTAAATAATTCCTTGGTAGAATTCCGTAGTTTCTGTCTATGTAGCACTTTCCCCATCTGTCTCATTTTTTCCCTTCCCACTGTAACCACCCTAGTTGGGGTCTTCATTACCTTCGTCCTAAACCATCTCATTGACCTGATCAGTTACACAGTCTCTCTTGTCTCTCCCTCCAAATCCAGTCTTCACATTGCTTCATATTTCTCCCACTCAAAAAAAAAATGTAATATCTTCCTACTGTCAATTGAGTAAAGGAAAATTATCATCACAGCATTATTAAAAAGAAACCTTTATAAAATGAAATCTGGCCTGTGTGTTGTCATATTTACTTTACGTGGTCATAGAATATCACAGGGGAGATTTTGAAACAGAGACTAGTTACAGAGACAGATGTAGGCCCAGGACTAAAATGTTTCGAAGATCCCCGATTCCAGAAGAGGAGGCACTGGGCAGGAAACCGAAGCAGGGCTTCATAGAAAAGATAAGGAGTATTGTGTGCCAGAAATATTATAGTGGCAGAATGTTGAGAAGGAATGGATTCATTCAAGAGATATTACAGATATAGGACTGATGTGACTTACTGACAAATAGGAATGGTAATGAAGGAAGTAGGGAAAGGAATTATTCAAAGATGCCTGCAGCTCTGAGTCTAAGTGAATTAGGAGGTTCCTGCAGCATGAAGAAGAAGCACTGGAGAGAACATTTGACCTAGAAAATGGAAAGTCTGCTTTGGACATATAGCTCAAACCCAATTCACCCTTAATCTTAAGATGACTTTGGTGCTGACATGACTCGGTGTACTACCAAGATGAATTTAACAAATATAAATCGTTGCCTTAATCACCCAAGAATTGTCTCATTTTTAAAAATTCCATGTTCATTCTAAAGATGACATCCCACATTCTATATTAAAAAGAGAACTGTATTATGCTTCAAACAATAAGACATTCATTGGCATATTTGGACTCCCTTTTTGTAGCTTATTTCTGTGATTTCCTTTGGCTTTAAATAGTAGCTATAGCCTCCCCTCATTAACCCAAGGTTATTGGTAATATTAGTATATTATGAAGGAGGGGGAAATAAAAGAGACAATCTGACCTCAGCCTCCTGCCATTAACCTTCTCCACACTTTAAATTGAAATTATGCATTAAAATCTCTGGATTGGTGAACTTAAGTTAGTGACTGGAAGTATTTCAAGGCTATTAATCAATGACAGCTGGTCACCTTCCCTCTATTTATAAGTAATAAATCCTAAAATGAATACTTGTTGAAAAATAGCTTCAACAATGCATAAAATCTCCATAGTTTTATTAATTCTTTTGTGCGTGTTCATTATTCAGATAATTGAGGAAGTATGTCAAAAACATTTCAAAGGCCGGGCGCGGTGGCTCACGCCTGTAATCCTAGCACTCTGGGAGGCCGAGGCGGGTGGATCGATCGAGGTCAGGAGTTCAAGACCAGCCTGAGCAAGAGTGAGACCCCGTCTCTACTAAAAATAGAAAGAAATTATATGGACAACTAAAATATATATATACAAAAAATTAGCCGGGCATGGTGGCGCATGCCTGTAGTCCCAGCTACTCGGGAGGCTGAGGCAGTAGGATCGCTTAAGCCCAGGAGTTTGAGGTTGCTGTGAGCTAGGCTGACGCCACGGCACTCACTCTAGCCCGGGCAAGAGAGTGAGACTCTGTCTCAAAAAAAAAAAAAAAAAAAAAAAAAAAAAAAAACATTTCAGAAATGTGAATAAAGCCAATTATAATTATAAATTGCCATCATTATTCCTTTGGAGAGTAGGGCAATGTAAATTGAATAGCTAAGCCATGTAATTATGAAATATTTAGTGGAGGGATAGTCACTTGGAACCTGCTTAGGTAGGAACAGCATGTCTCCAGCACGCCTCATAGTTCCTTTGCATACCCATGAGTGTTCTTTACCAAATGAACAATTTGGTGGCTGGCGAGATGATGGGGAGAGAGTGACAAAGGGTATTTGGAGGAAGAAGGCAAGGATTTAGTTACCCAAAAAGTTAAACAAAGAAACAATTATCTCTTAAATTAATAAATGTTACAATGTATGTTATTTTGAATCTGGCTGGGACACAGAACAATAGAAAATCTCATTCAAGTTCTGATTTAGTGTTCTCTGGAAGGCAGGACTATTTGAGAAAGTGCTTTCTTGTGATTTCACCCTGGAATCATCCAGACATTTAAAAGAATAAGAACAGGGCCTTGGGCGTGGTGGCTCACGCCTGTAATCCTAGCACTCTGGGAGGCCGAGGCGGGAGGATCGCTCAAGATCAGGAGTTCGAGACCAGCCTGAACAAGAGCGAGACGCCCGTCTCTACTAAAAGTAGAAAGAAATGATCTGGACAGCTAAAAAAAAAATATATATATATATATATAGGAAAAAATTAGCTGGGCATGGTGGCACATGCCTGTAGTCCCAGCTACTTGGGAGGCTGAGGCAGAAGGATTGCTTAAGCCCAGGAGTTTGAGGTTGCTGTAAGCTAGGCTGACGCCACGGCACTCACTCTAGCCTGGGCAACAAAGTGAGACTCTGTCTCAAAAAAAAAAAAAGAATAAATTTGTATTGTACTTACAGTATATCTGCTAAATGTTCCAAGCCCTAAAAAATGCCTCTAATTCCAAACTCTGTGTACAACAGCACAAACAATTCTCATCTTTTTTAGAAAAATGTATTTTTTTTTAACTTTTCTGAATAGAACATCTCTTTCTGCTTGATGAAGTGTGCTTTATTCTGATTGTAAAGAGTAATGGAAAGAATTAAGATAAGGAAAAAGAAGTGACAGTGATTTTGGCCAATTCAAAAATCAGAAATCACATGGTTGTAGAACAAAATAATATCTGATAAGTTTATAACTTTTAATAACATTGGAAAAGCTACTGTCATTTTTGTAATTGCATTATTTCTTTTGTGTGATCTGTTAAAAATACAGATTCCAGATCCCCATCCTACCAGATTTATTTTTTTTTTTTTGACAGAGTCTCATTCTGTTGCCTGGGCAAGTGCCGTGGCATCAGCCTAGCTCACAGCAACCTCAAACTCCTGGGCTTAAGCTATCCTCTTGCCTCAGCCTCCCAAGTAGCTGGGACTACAGGCATGTGCCACCATGCTCGGCTAATTTTTTCTATGTATATTTTTGGTTGTCCATATAATTTCTTTCTATTTTTAATAGAGATGGGGTCTCGCTCTTGCTCAGGCTGGTCTGGAACTCCTGAGCTCAAACGATCCACCCGCCTCGGCCTCCCAGAGTGCTAGGATTACAGGTGTGAGCTACCTCATCCGGCCCAGATATTTTTATTTATTTGATGAGCTAGACCCAAGAAGTATATTTTAACACACTCCATAGGTTACTCTGGTGTGTTTTCAGGTTTGGAAACTGCTGCTAGATTATGCAGGTCATTAACCATGTTTTAAAGACTAATTAAAATGTAGTCTTGAAAATATCTATAGTTGACCATTACAGAATTGAGCCTAACATGAGTAAGAAGTCCACAGAAGCCACCGAAGGCTCTCCCATAGCTTCAGGTCCCCTGTGTCAGATAATGTATGATTCCTAGGGCCTTCTGTCCTTGCCCGCAGATGAGAATTTATAAGTCTCCTAACTCCTAGGCTTCATTCTGCCCCGCCAGCCAACTTTTGAACTAACACTACAAGATTAACATCACTTCTTTCAGCTGCAATTCTGATCGTGGTCTTAAACTGAGGTTCTGACAATAGCTTCTGCCTTTTCTTCTTGTGGCCAGCCTCTGCTTAATGTTCTAGTCTCTCTAGAATTCATGACCCTGTTTTATTCATGCCCGTTCATATCTTTTCCTGCTTGGAACTGAAGAGCTCGTGCTAAATCCCAGCCCAGTGGCTGGCTCTAGCTTCCCGAGGGCAGATTGCATTGACATTGGCAGTCAGCTTGCCTGCATGCTCCCCATATTATCATCTGCTCTTGGATTCCATGACTGAGCTGTCCAGTCCAACAACTTGATTCAATTCCCAGTCTCCACATTTGCAAACTCACGATTCTGGCCAAGTTATTTTAACTCTCTGAGCTCCTCATCTTTAAGGTGTTAAGAGTAATAATTTTCTACAACAAATAAAAATTAGAAATGGTTATATTATATTAACTGAAATGCTCTCTGGTAACAGGTGCTCAGATGCTATTAATTCATTCTCTAATAGATAACACATATTGAAGCACTGTGCTTCCTTATTAATATCTTTCTCTATTTTCCTTTGGTGCTATTCTCTTCTCTCCAAAGCGACTTAATTAAAATATTATTACATTTATCCTTTAGATTTGTGCTTTCCGATCTTTTTCACATCAGAGCACATATCTAAAGTGATCGTATTTGAACAGAAAAATAGGACAAATGGATAAAATTGCTGATGAAAAGATATAATCATCCCAAAATCTCCAGTCTTCTCAGGCCTGTCCTGGAGACTCTAAGTGCTAAGTTAATTATTTATCAGCCCATCTGTAACTCCTCATTTATTCCAGTTGGGAAACCTTGGTCCCATTGACATGTTCTGCCAATAGACAGACTTTCTTCCAGTATCTAAAACTATATCTTTTACCTAGTACCTGCCACACCCAAGCAGATTGCTCTATTTCCAAATTACAATCACATTATAAGTTAATGGAGATTTTTTGAGAACAGATTTAAGATATTAATTTTCTACTAATCACTCCACTATATGCAACACAGATAAAGAGCATTTTTTAAAAAACTTAGCCTTAGAAAAGGAAAATGTCAATCAATATTGCTTGTATATTAATATCATGCATGGAGGAATAATATCAGTAAGATGGTGGAATAGAAAGCCATGGGTCTTCCTTCCACCACACCACCCCAAACATTGGATTCAATAACAATTCTCACTGATTTCCTTTGTAAGAAATCAAAACATTAGTTGAGAAGCTTCTGCACACTGGGCAAGTGGAAAACAAGCCACATCTAAACTGGTAGAAAAATTCAAGAGACCGTGTCACCACCACCCTTTACACAGGAACAGTTCCATACAATCAGGATAAAACTCCCTGCTCACAGCTTCTCCCTGTGGAGGGGAGGACTGGACCGTGCATCCAATGTTCTGATTTGGGGGATTGGCTTCTGTCTTGCCTGGCTCAGAATGCTGATAGGACCAGAGATATTCTAGATGCCTGAGGGTTGCTCAAAACAAAGACAGCAGTTTGAACTAGCACGCAAGCACTCACCATACTCTTTCCTCAAGCTCAGTACAGAAGAAACCATCAAAAAATGCACCAGATCCCAACTTCTTATTAGAGAAGAAAAGGATGGAATCATGTGCCCAATATTCCAACTTCTCTGGGGCCACTTCTTGCCTATCTCAGAGTGCTATTAAGCCCCAGCATCCTCTAGATACCTAGGGGCCATTGAGAACAAAGATGATAGTTTAGATTATCATATAAGCCATAGAAAATGAATATATAGAGAAGGCTCATGACACCTCAAGTATCTCTGGACAGGATGATTGGCAAGGGTCTCCTTTTAAAAAAGGCAAGTCCAGGCCGGGCGCGATGGCTCACGCCTGTAATCCTAGCACTCTGGGAGGCCGAGGTGGGCGGATCGTTTGAGCTCAGGAGTTCGAGACCAGCCTGAGCAAGAGCGAGACCCCATCTCTACTAAAAAAAATAGAAAGAAATTATATGGACAGCTAAAAATATATATAGAAAAAATTAGCCGGGCATGGTGGTGCATGCCTGTAGTCCCAGCTACTCGGGAGGCTGAGACAGGAGGATCGCTTGAGCTCAGGAGTTTGAGGTTGCTGTGAGCTAGGCTGACGCCACGGCACTCACTCTAGCCTGGGCAACAGAGTGAGACTCTGTCTCAAAAAAAAAATAAATAAATAAAAAAGGCAAGTCCAAGAAGACTAAGTGAGGTAGTTGTCTTTTCTAATGTGCAGATACCAACACAAAGAATCAAGGAAAATGAAGAAATAGGGAAACATGGCCCAATGAAAGGAACAAAATAAAGTTCCAGAAATTGAACCTAGTGAAACAGAGTTACAGGAATTGCCTGACATACAATTAAAATTAACTGTCACAAAGACACTTAATGAGCTTAGGAGAATAATGCATTAAAAAGTGAGAATTTTAGCAAAGAAGGAGAATATTTAAGAAGAACCAAAAAAATATATATTGGAGCTGAAGGATATAATAATTTAACTGAAAAATCCAAGACAATGGTTCAATGACAGACTAGATCAAGCAGAAGAATCAGTGAACCTGAAGACAGGTCACTTGGTATTGTCCAGTCAGAGGAGCAAAAAGAAAACAGAATGAAAAAGAATGAGTAAAGGGGCCAGGTGCAGTGCCTCACACCTGTAATCCTAGCACTCTGGGAGGCTAAGGCAGGTGGATTGCTTCAAGCCAGGAGTTCAAGACTGGTCTGATCAAGAGGGAGACCCCCTATCTCTACAAAAAATAGAAAAAGCTGGCTAGGTAGTGCATGCCTCAGGGGGATAAGGCAGAAGGACTGCTTGAGCCCAGGAGTTTGAAGTTGCAGTGAGCTATGATGATGCCACTGCACTTTAGCTGAGGTGACAAAGCAAGACCCTGTCTCAAAAAAAAAAAAAAAAATGAGTAAAGCTTGAGGAACGTATGGGACATCATCAAGCAGACCAATATATGCATTATAGGAGTCTCAGAAAAAGAAAAGAAAGAGAAAGTATAAGAAAGCTATTTTTATAACTAATGGACAAAAACTTCCTAAATCTGGGGAAAGAAATGAACATCCAGACCCAAGAATTTCAGTGGATCTCAAATAAGATGAACCCAAAGAAACCCATATGGAGATAAAATATAATAAAATTGTCAAAAGTCAAAGACAAAGAGAAAATTTTGAAAACAGCAAAATAAAAGCAATTTGCTATGTACAAGGGTATCACTCCCCTTTCCTTCTAGAAGTGACCGCTAGGTTTGTATAATAAGTGGTCAGTCAATGATTAAACAAAAGTTGTGTTTAAATACCTTGGCCCCGTAAGGCTTCTACCCTCTGCTGGTGGATCTCTGTTTGGTTTGAAGAGCACATTCAATTTGGGCAGTTTTCAAGTCAGCCTGGTTTTTTCTTTTTCTTGGTCCTTTTCATTTCTCCATCACACATGCATATAGACTCCCAGACATCCAGGAATATGTGGAACGTTTATCAAGTCTTCCAATTTGCTATCTCCTTGCTAAATATCTTGCTAGTCTTCTGTTCTGCTACTTCCCCCAAGCAGAACCATAACCTCATGCTAGGAGACCTGCAGACTTTTCCCATTCACTGCTGGGTGACAGTTTTCTACTTTCAACTCCAAATAAAGTCAGACACCCTACCAGGGAATGTGCTGGTTTTCATGGCCAGCCAGTCCCGTAGAACTACTATATCATCTGAGGTGAGGTAGGGCAAGAATGCCATGGACTTCTGTCAAGTTGCCTAAAGTTCAGGGGTTTTTGTGGTGAATATATGACTCTCACTTTATTGTTTGCCTTTGATAGATTTCCAGAGCCCTGAAATGATGGGTTTTCTTTTTGTTTTTGTCAAGTTTTGTAGTTGCTTTTGTGGGAGAGGATTTGTCAGTCTCTTCAATTCTCTATAGCCAGAAATTCTACCTATTTTCCCTTTTTTGTATTAATCAATTCAACCTTCCATAACCTTAGATATGTATGCATATGTGTGTGTGTGTATTTGGTTAGGTAGATAGATAGATAGATAGATAGTTGATAGATATAGATATATTAATAGATATACGAGGTCAGTCTGGAAAGTATCCAGCCATGTAATACGAAAAATAGGGACATGAAGAGGATACAAGATCCAAGAAACATTGTACATAGGACAATGACGCCTTAGTCCCCTTCCAAGTAGGCACCTTGGGACCTCATACAGTTCTCCCAGCATCTCTTAACCTAATCCATACACATTGAACATTCTCAGGTGTTCTGTTTATTGCCAGCCTTCCAGAACATGGATCACTTTCAACAGATTCTCCACCATCTTTGAAGCATTTGTGCCACACTTTTATTTGTTCTGCATTCATTGCATCATCCCTGAAAGCCTTCTGAATCATCTGAATAGTTTCTGCGGAGGAATGTTCAAACTTAATGCAAAATTTGGTGCAGATTCATTGCTCTACTCATTCAGTCATTTTGAATGCAATGGCCACACAGTACACATGCTCCCTCAAGATCATCTAGCACCCACTGACTAGTAAAGCAAAGTCATCATTGTTCACCCATGCGCATTCCAGTCCACTCTCCTTGGCTGCCCGATTACATGATGTTGCACAAAGAGTTCTTGTATTAACAGTGGCTGGATACTTTCTGGACAGACCTTGTATACATATAACCAAACGCCTTCAGGATACTCAGCAGAATACAGGGGTCTTTATTTAACAGGATCCAGCCTTTACAAAAGGCAGTTGGGGATTATAAATAGTATTATTTTTTCTTTTCTAACAACAATAGCCCTATAAGCATTTTTGGTATGAACTTAGTTGTGTGAGTCATATGTTTTTCTTTTTTATTCTTACAAATAATAAAACAGCAACAGGACATACAATGACTCAGATGCACAGAAGTATTTAATACCGTCCCTTATTGTCTTCTTCTGGAAACACTTTCTTTACTTAACTTCTTCTATAACTTTGCTAGTTATTCTTCTTCTCTCCTGGCCTCTGAATTTTGTGTGGCCTAGCACTAAGCACTCAACTATCTTCTATTCATTACCCACACACAAACATATATGGTGGTCTCATTTGGTCTCTTGGGTTTAAATACCAACTTTAAACTAATGAGGCTCAGATATGCAGCCACCTACTTGACATCTCTACTTAGATATCTAGTAAACAGTTAAAATTTAACACATATAAAATAAAACTCTTGGTTTCAGGCCACATTCCAAACTTGTTCCTCTCCTAATCTTTCCATTCATCCAATTTTTCCGTCCCAAAATCTAGGAGTCAACCTGAGTTACTTCTGTTCCCTTTCACTCTACATCTAATTCATGACCATGTCCTATGGGGCTCATCATTCAAAATATGTCCAGAATGTGAACTGATCATCCTCCTTCACTGCCACCATTCTAGACCTAGCCACCTTCACCTCTCACCTGGGCTCTTGCAGTAATAGCCTGTGAAATGTTCTCCTTGTTCTGACATGGTCAGGTATCTTTCTAGAGATGAAAATTATTAATAAATCTTATCACTCTTGTAGAAAAAAAATCCAAGCTTTTCGCCCTGAATTTATCTGGTCTGTGCCTACCTCTCTGGTTTCTTTCACTCTAGTCACCCTGTTTCTTTCACTTCACGCATCTTTGCATTTTCACTTCTCTTTAAACAAGTGAGGCAGAAATTGTACCCAGCGATTTTGTTCACATTGTATTAGCAAGAATGCAGTCACGTTACATTATCATCTACAAAGGACTCAGGGAGCTATAATATGATCAACTTAAATTCTGTTACTATAGGAGAAGTGGAGAACAGAATTTGGTGGACAGCTAGCAGTCTCTGACCCAAGACTTGGCTCTGGCCACCCCACTGTTCAGATGTAAATTTCTTTCCACAAATAGAGCATACTTGTTCCCTTTCCAAGGGAGATAAGCCAAAGTTTAATTCGGTTATTTCATCCAGGTCAAAGTTCAGGATCACTGGTTGAAGTACAGTCAGATCAATATGTTTATCTGTCTCCTGCCCCCACCCCCAAATAAACAGTGGGAGAACAGGAATAGGATAACTGCAATAAAAGCTACAATTTGGAAAAGGAAAGCATGAGAATACACTGAAGAGAAGGATCTAGAGCAATTATCACTGTGTGGGGCAGGAGTCATTCATCTGCCAGCCCCGGAAGTCGAGTAGGTCCTGGGTTGGCTCATCTGGCTGTCCTTGGTTCTGCTGTCCAAGAGGAAATTCTTTGTCTATGGCCTTTTGACCTCCAGCCTTTCGTTCTAGGAGCTTATTTCTTGTCTCTTATACTCCATGGCAACCCTTAAGTGAACGTTGGAGAGTATGTATGCCTCACAATTTTGCTTCTGCAAGCTATGCTGATGGCTAATTTGGTAACACATTTCCTTAAAAACATAGTAACTGCAGGTTTATTTCCTTGCAGTCATTTGTATGTTCCAATATTCAAAGATTTTTTTAAAAGATTTTAGTTTTAAGCATATCCGTTTTCTGACTTCTATGTTGTAATCATTCTTCTCACACTAGCTTTCTGGAAATTTCCAACCACTTTACCTAGAAGCACAAGCTCCGTGGGAAATTTGTTTGTTTTGCACATCATCACATGTAATATTTTTACCAAATATTTTTACCAAATATTTTCAATACATGAATGAGAGTAACCATATTTCTAGTCTACTATAACTTGTCCTTGGTGTATGTGACCTAATCTTCAAGCTAATACCACATCTTTTCTGTTTTTGTGATATCTGCACCACTTCCAGTACTAATTTCTCTAACATTTATGTCAAAAGCTAAGCTGTAGCAATAAAGAGATCTCAAAATATAGTTTCTTTATTAAAATAAACATTTATTTATTTCAAATATGACATCACAGTCCCGAGATGAGCTGCTTAGTTTCCTGGGGTGACTCTCCTCCACAGCCTTATAGGCACTCAGGTGCCTTCCAATTTGTTGTCTTGCCACATCTCAGACTTAGTAAACTTTATGGTCAAAGCTGGCCAGTGAACACCTTTGTGTTCAACTTAAGGAATAGGAAAATAAAGGCAAGTAATTTTCCTTTATGGCAAAAAGTTAACATATCACTTCTACTCATACTCTGCAATGACAGCTTAATCAGATGACCACAACCAGGCAGCCTCTAACTTTGTGTGTGCATTCCTGTCTTAAACTCCAGAGTGGGGAATGTTCACTCTTTTTTTCCTGCTTTTTAATTGCAAAGTCTATGATACTTTTCTGTTATACACTATTTTTGAGAGTCGTACATCAATCAATATTCCCCTATTAATTTCAATTAAATAATTCTTATCTTCTCCCTAATAATTTGTCCGCTTATCCCTGCCACCAAAAAAGAAACTTTTATAATGCTTCTATTTCCCCAGTTTCTTCCCTAACCCACTCCACCCACAATCCTGGTATTTTCCTAAAGTAGTTCATAAAAATGTAGTTCCAAGGTATTACTGATGGTCCCTGACTTACCATAATTCGACTTACGATTTTTCAACTTTACAATAATACAAAAGCAGTACACATTCAGTAGAAACTGTATTTTGAATATCTATACAATCATTCCATTTTTCACCTTCAGTACAGTATTTAATAAATTATATGAGATATTCAGCACTCTATTATAAAATAGGCTTGGTGTTAGATAATTTTGCCTAACCGTAGACTAGTGTAATTGTTCTGAGCATGTTTAAGGTAGGGTAGGTTAAGCTATGATGTTTGGTAGCTCAGGTATATTAAATGCATTTTTGACTTGTGATATTGTCACCTAAGGATGGGTTTATCAGGACATAACCCCATCATAAGTAAAGGAGCATCTTTATTTTGCTTCTCTGTACAAAGTGTGTCTTCTGATTAAGAAAACTTAATGTGAGGGCAAAAATTGTGTTCAACCTAGAACAATTTCTAGCATGCTGTGTACATGCAATAAATTTTGCTGATTAAATTAATAAAGGCTTCTTTTTCCCAAAGATTTATCATGCTACTTAAATAATATAGTTATACATATAATATATACATATGTATGTTCTAATAGTATATATTACTGAGAGTGAGAAATAACTATGAATATATATAATATTTTCTTAATATCATTTAAGAACTTTTAAAAATAGCATATGCTATATAAGGTAATCACTAACATTTTACTAACATATGGCGAGGTGATTTTTTCTTTCATCAGTTTGGAGTGACAGTTTGTACACCATTCCAAAAAAGTCATTCAATTGTTTACTTCCATTGATTCTTTGATTATTGCTGTGCTCTGTCCTCAATTTCCTTTCTTCCTTCCTTCCTTCCTTCCTTCCTTCCTTCCTTCCAGATGTTTTTAACACGGAAGTTGTATCTTCTGGATCTGTATGCTATGTCCCTCATTGATTTCTCATCACTTTTGTCTTTCTTTGATCTGGGGATTTTTAGACTTGGCTTCCATGTCTCTAAATTAATATTTTCCTAATCTACTGCTTTCATTTCCATTTCTATTTTTCATGTGAATGCATCTTTTCATGTCTCAGACAATTGCCGATTCATAACCACTTATTCTAGCAATGTCTTCTTGACAATATTTTTTTTCTTCCACCGATAAACCTTTTTTCTTTGTATTTATATTCTATTGGCCATTGACCTTCAAATGCTCAGAGGAGCATTTGCTAAATGAAGAAATTAAAAGAGATTTAAAAATTTTTTTCTCTTTATTAAAAGAAGAAAAGGTTGTGTTTTTATTTTTTTTTTTTTAAAAAAGGTAAACAAATCGTCATCTTCCACAGTTGTCCTTAATGAATGGTTAACAGTGCTGCTATCTAACAGTGCTAGACTTAGATAAAACTGGATTGTGATTTGTTACCACTGTGTAAATTTCAGCACGTTACTTTACTCCTGTAGGCTTCCATTTTCTCATCAGTAAATACACATGGTTGTCTTGAGGAATATACATATTGCAAAACATTGTTCCTAGCATATAGGGAGACTGTGATAACATTTGATTTGTGATGAATGATTACAATACCACAAGGCAGACTGTGTTGCAATTGTGGTATAGAAATACGAGTATCATATGTCAAATACCTACTACAGGACTACAGGTCAACAGTGGGTGGCCAACTTCCTTTTAACTCAGCTGTGTCTTATAGTTCCTTGGTTTTGTTTAAAATAGAGTCTCCCTGTAGGTCTGTTTGGCCAGTCACCACATGTGAGACTTTATGATCCTTTTATGTGCATAAAGAATCCTCTTTTTAAGAATTTCCTGGAATGAGACCAACAAATATTATGGTATTTCCCTCAGCCAAAGAGAAAATGAAACTTGGAGATGTATAAAAAATAATAATAATAAAGAAGTGTAAAAAAATATTCTAACTCAAGTCGCTTAACCAAAATCTACAGTTCAACTGTGAGACCAAACCACCTGCAAGTGTTAATTCACTTCTACAACATTACAAAACACTTCACTGTTTATAACCATGTAAGAATTAAAATAACTCTGGCAGTGGAGTCCATAATGAAGAGCAACACATTGTTTAAAATATTATATACTTTTTTGATCATTGTGATATTATCACCAACGTCATTTTAAATTTTTTGATACATTTTTGGTTATACAATGACCTGTAACTCCAAGGTATGACTCATAGGCGTGAATGCATAGAAAAAAAAAATAGCAGAATAATCATCCAGATAGCCTCCTGTTTAAACTAAATAGGATTAACAATGCTCTGTTTAAACAAGTCTCCTTTTCAGTAGTGAAAGATGATGCTTTCTGTTCAGTGAGTCATACCTAACCAAAGACATGCCAGAATGACACAGTGAATATGTGGGAATAATACCGGCTCTGTCTTACTTTTTTGAGCAGGGAAAAGACAACCTACGTTGGTTAGTTAAATAAGTTTTTATTAGGTGAGACATTTGATTGTCAAATGAATGCAAATTTCTTCCAAAAACATGTAGTAGTTTTTATTCTAATTACATGTATGGCCTTATTCTGTTGAGTTCAATTTGGTATTAATGGAATGTCAAATCTGGAGAAATTCACAGATTTATAGTTCTTACAAAATGTCAGATTACCAGTAGGGTTGTTTTAAAAATCAGGGGAAGTAACTAAGTTTTTTAAAAGAATTGAGCCTACTGATTTCCAAAGAGATTCAATTTGAACAGATTTCCCTATATTATTATTTAATAATTTTTTTTTTCTAAGAGTCTTCACTTAACAAGAATTGGCTAAAAGATCAATAAGGAAGTAAAATGTATCTGAGCTATTAAATGGATGTCATGAAATCAATAGACTTAAAACTCATGCAATTTATGCTTTTGACTTTCCTTAATATTTCCCCTCAGAAACTGTTTACTTTCACTTTGCACACTTTTAAATACTTTATTAATTCACTTTCAAATCCAGTGATGATTAGAAATAGCCAAACAGGAACGTGAGTTAAGTACATTGCATATAAAGAGAACAGTGATTATTCATAATATTATCCTGAATTATTAACAAAGGGAGAAATTATGTTAACAAGAGGGAGTGCAATGTACCTTTTTCAAGATTCATATAATATTTCTAATTATAATTTTTTATTTCTATCTGAAAATTGAGCCTGACTTGAATCTGCTTCTTTCGTATACTCCATTCCTGCATGTTAAATAATTCTCTCTTGCAAATAATCAAATGTCAAAAATATATAAATGAAAAATAAAAAATGAAACTCTTTCCCACTATATTCATGCAATAAATTAAAAAGCTGAAGCCTAGAGTGTTAGCCTGTGGACCTAAGGTGGTATAATCCAACTACTACCATACAGAATAGAAAGGTACAATTAGTGAAGTGTTTGATGATGGATGTTAGGATGGTATTATTGACATCGATCTCAGTGGTTCTATTTCACTGTTATTGCCACAAGGTGCTGTTAGCCAATTTAATCCCCATTCCTACTAGGAAAAAAAATACATTGGTGATTAAAAGAGAGAACAAAGGTCCTCTGTATACTAACTGCTCCTCACCCCCCTTGCCCAATCCCTTATGCCAAGCTATAAGGGCAAGGGAGGAAGTAATAAGATCAACCCACATAGCTTAGGTCCACGCTTCTCAAACTTTGGCGTGCATCAGAATTTTCTGGAGAGTTTATTAAAATACAGATTGCTGAGCCACACCTCCAAAGTTTCTGCTTCCCAGGCCTGAGGAGACTGCATCCTGGCCCACATACACTTGTACCAGCAGAGGGTTAAGTAGCAGAGACCTCCTGAACCTGAGTACAGAGCCCCAGAGTCCTTCGTGCCTGGTATGGCATGCAGCCGGGAGGCACGAGGCAGCCGACCCAGTCCTCTCCAGCTGGCATCCATGCGGATTGCTCCATGCCCATCTCAAATGGGTTGCCAAATATTTTTTATGTCACACTATGCTTACTCTGAATGCTTTAGAAAGAAAACTCCTGAAATTTGCAACATCCTGGGAAAGAAATAAAAATTAGCTGCTAGAGAAAGGACATCAGGCCTACCGATTCTTTTGGTGGGGATGAGTAGAATTTATAGCACAGAAGTTAATAAAAATTCAACATGAACAAAAAGTTCGTTATGCAGAGTAGTTTCAAGTCACTTCCGAAAACATATGCTTTTCAGTGAAAGTAATATTCTTGCTATTATCAAAGTCCCCAAGGCCTATCTCTCTATCAGATTGCTGTCCCTCGGCTCTTCCTGTGAGGATGCTCTGTCCCTGTCCTTGTGGAGAGGGGTCAGCCCTGTGGATCTGACAGGAGGAGTTGTCTCCATGCAAGTCAGTGTGTACAGACCCTACTGGAAATCATACAACCCACCCCATCGACAGCAAAGCTCCTCAAAGTTCTCTCTCCCATGCATCCAATCCCTTGGAAGAAAGAACAACCATAACAAGAGAGGGCTTGATCCTTAATGTGATGCAGTTTTAAACTTGAAATGACTGAGAAATTGTGGAATTTGAGTACTTTTACCTGTAAGTAGCTAGATAAGAGGTTTTTCCTGCTCTCAGATGGAATATAAACTGGAGACTGCAATTGCTAGAAAGTATTCTACATTTTGTGTGCCTGACTTTATGCCCCACGCATATTATACTTACTGCCCAGCCTGGATATTGGGGGGAAAAAATGACATGATGAGCAGACATTTTCAGGACAAGTCTGACAGCATCCTCCAGGATGGGTGGGATTGGAGAGGGCTTGGGGTAATAAGTAACCTGTAATATAGCCTGGGAGTCAGGAAGGTTGGGGCTTGGATTTTGGCAGTGGGAATACAGAGGAAAAACTTGACATAAGGGCAACACCTGGTCAGGCTTGGAAGTGCAGAAGAAAAGAAAAAAGAGATCAAATTGCCTGAATTTTCGTGCATGTGTAGCTGGAATAGGAATGAGGTCACAGAGTCTTTAACAGAGACCAAGATGGTTGTCCGGGGCCATCTCTCCTGAATGCGCATGGTGGTGTCTGTGGTCAGAGGAGTTAGGAGGTGAAAGTGCAGTTTTTTCTTCTGAGTGTAGCTGACCTTGTATTGGGACAGAGTGTGTTGGGGATGACAACGTCACTGTCAGTAGAAAGATGGAAATACAAAAATAGTAGCAAGACAAGAGGACATGATAGGGAACGTATTTTGTGAATCTTTGGCATGGAAGTGAGAGTTGACAGCACAAGCTTGAATGATAGTTCCAGAAATGAAGGAGAAAGTGAGCAGGAGAGCAGGGACTGAGACAATGGGACTGACTATCAACATGACAAATCTCATTTGGCCTTGTTTTAATTGCTCTCCAATCCTGCATGGATTTAAAAAAGGAAGGGTGAATTGTGTTTGACCAAAGTGATGATACCATGCAATTATAAATATGGGCTCATAAATAGAACAATAATTTGAGTTATAACTAACACTTCTTAGTTTTTTAGTCCTTTTCTCTTATTATGAATTACCAGATATTATTTAATAGTCATTAAAAAAAATTTTAAAGAAAGCTTTGGACAAAAGTTTAGACATTAAATTCCCTAAATATGAATCTTTTTTGGTTTATAGAAATATTTGCAAAAGGGTTTTTGTCATTTTCTTTACTAAGCATCTGTTGTTTTAAAATGTCCAAAATGAAAATTTCTATCTAAATGTACTTCAAAGAAGGCATTTTTTAAGTAGGAATGATTATTAAAGAGAAAAGATGTTTCAATGTCAATACAAGAAGAATGTGAATGAGTGCTAAAATCTCTGCTTGATTTTTAAATTGTTTTTTTGGTTTTTTTGAGACAGAGTCTTGCTCTGTTGCCCAGGCTAGAGTGCCATGGCTTCAGCCTAGCTCACAGCAACCTCAAACTCCTGGGTTCAAGCAATCCTCCTGCCTCAGCCTCCTGAGTAGCTGGGACTACTGGTGTGCACTACCATGCCTGGCTAATTTTTTGTTTCTATTTTTAGTTGCCCAGCTCATTTTTTTTTTTTTTCCTATTTTTAATAGAGACAGGGTCTTGCTCTTGCTCAGGCTGGTCTTCAACTTCTGATCTCAAGTGATCCTCCCACTCCGGCCTCCCAGAGTGCTAGGATTACAGGTGGGAGCCACCACACCCTGCCGATTGTTTCTAGATTAACTAAATCATGGTCAATAACAAAATGAGAGTGAAATATATAGCATTCGTAATTCTAAAGTCTGCTGTTTATTTGTTCATTGTTTCAACAAACTTAAATCAGTCTTTACCTGTGTAATCAGGAAATCATTCATTTTACTTGTACACTCAATAAACATTATTGAGGGCCTAACATGTGTACCAGGCACTTCTCAATCACTGCATCATGGAGCCTACATTTATGGGAAGGTATCTGTGGACAGACTTGTTAGGTAAATTCAGACAATTTATTTTAAGACTAGATTGGTCAAATTATGAAAACATCTAGATTACAGAACAAAGTACAGGTATTTGTTCTTTTAAAATCTTTTCCTACATTAATTAACATACTATAGAATTTAAATTAGATATGTCTATGTATACTTCATTAATTCCAACATCATGTGCTGTTGATAATGAATACATTTGAGAACTGCACTCAAGCACTTATGTCTATTAAAACTCTGAAACTATTGTGAAAATATGTACTGAATCTCACTGTTATCAAAATAAGAAAAATAAATAGTCCTCCCCTGAAAGTAGTTTGATGACTTAATAGCTTGTTCCACCTCCAGTGTTTCCTGTTGTACTAACATCAGAGAATCTCATTAAGATCACATTTTTTTCTGTGTCTGTGAAGTCCATTATCTGTTTCTTTGTTTGGTCTTCAGTAATTTTTTTAATCCTTTCCAATGGTCAGTTTTTTTTTTTCTTTCATACTATTTGATGTCCTCAAATCATTTTGTGGTTATAACACTTCAAACATTTTTGGGCAAAGAACTCTGGGGGAGAGAGTTAAGGAAGAGATAAAATTATTCAGATTTTTTTTCTAACAAGAATATTCAATCATTGATAAACAATAAAAATTACTTTGGCATCTAATTTACTTTGTGAGAAAAAGTAGAAAGTGGTAATATTTGATAATGGTATAACTCAGAACAATCACATTATTTTTAATGAGCATAAAATACCTACAGTGGTATTATTTTCAACAAAATACCTGCCTTGAGAATGATTCCTGGTATTCAGACACACATAAACACCCACCACACACACACACACACACACACACACACACACTTTCAAACTCCCAGTTTGCCTTCTTTCATTATTTTACCAGTCTGTGGTGAAAGACAATAAGCTAATTTAATATTGACATAAATAAATTCAGGATGTAAAATCTATCCTATCATAATGTTGTGATCTAATGTCATCTAGTAATGACTTCTGTATTCCTCATCTTCTTACTTCCAGTAGCGCTAATAGCGATGTGTTGGCGTAAATGGCAGAAAGAAGGTCATCATTGCTTGAGTGCCTGAGCAGTGAAACATGCATGAATAACATACATAGCAATTAAAGAGAGGCAGCAAAAATAAATAAAACATTAAATTCCAAACTAGCAGCAGCACTTGAAATAATACACTTGGCATCATATGACAAAATCGTTCTATTAAAATACATTTTAGCCATTGTTCAAGACCTATAAATACTGCATTTAAATGGGCTAGGCAGATGGAGCATCAGGCCCATTTAGTGTTTGCAAAGATTGAGAATGATGAGAATGATGACTACAGATTTGAGTGGAGATTACAAAATCTTCAGCTGAGCACGAATATATTTGCATGGGTCCCCCTTTTTGAGTCTTCTTATACCAGGAGTCTTCTTATACCTTATACCATGTGCAGTACATTTCAGGCCAGTGATATTTCTGACATATTGTAGATAACGAATAAATATGTAAGAGAGGTTTTTGTGTTTTCTATGTGCTCAAAAACATATTTGCTTTACTAATAGGAGCCTATATTAAGGTCAACTAAAATACCTCTGGTCACTAATTAACTGGAGCATAATTTTCCCTATATTAGAATTTTCCAATCGTCAATCACTTGGGATAGGGTGTATTTAAGTCTAACTCCACAGACAAAATTTGTCCTACTCCCTCTCTGTTCCTGAAGAGCCGTAGAATAAACAAGTAAATTAGATTACCAGCCGCTGTGTGTGGGGAGGAAGCATACAAGGTTGGAAAGTGATTCCAATTTGGTCGACTTCCTGATTACTTTCAAATTTAACTCTTCAGGTTTCGCCATCATATTTGTGCCAGGAGTTTGTATAGGTTTCAAGTTAAACTCTGGATTGTAGGAGAAGTAGAAATATAGAAGCACTCATCTAGGAGAATTAACTAGAATGTGAACTGAAGCTCAGTTGGGACATCAAAGTCTATTTCTTGGGGAAAAATCTTATTTACTGAGAGTTTACTACATGCTAAGCACTACATTAAGTATTATTATGAATCATCCTCTTTAATCCTCACAATAATCTCATGAGTTTGATAAAATGATTACCTCACATTACAGATGAGGTACTTGAAGCATGGCTACATTGAGTAACTTACTTAAAATCATACCACTGAGTAAGTAGTAGACCCGGATTTCAACCCAGATTTGAACCCAGTCGGGGTCTTCCTCGTGGGTTGCTGTGCTTAACCATTGATAGGCTGCCTTCAAGTATATCCATTCTTGGGAGTAACTTTGGAGTCCGCAGGGGGAAAAAATAAATAGGCTAGTAGTCATAGGAAAGGAGCCCAATTTGTTAACATTTGGCATATATCTTTAGTTTCTATATTATGATTTGTTCTACAGAAACAAACCTGGACTTACTGAGCAATGAGAGGCATTTACAGCTCCTTCTTCAAAAACAGATGTGCATGAAAGAGATCCTGCCTTTCTCACTTCCCAAGCTCAAGTTACTGCTGTTGAAGAGATGGGGCTACCTTTGTCTTTGGTTTGTACAGAGAAAATTCTAGCCCTCTGTCCCAAACTTGACATTTTTTCCACCCGTATTCTTTTTAATCACCACTTACATCCTCAGGTAAGCATGAAAAGACAGATGCAATGAATTTTAAAGAAGCAAAGATATACTTGTTTAAGTTAAGAATAATTTTTCAAATAAGGAAGCATTCAGCATCATTTCACCATTTTAAGATGTGCTGTTCCATTTCAAATTATTAAACCAAATATATCCATATTCTAAGAAAATGCTTTTACCATTCTTTCTTTCCCAAAAAATGCCCTCAACTTCAACAGAAACACAAACGCATCAGACACCTTGAAACCTCATGCTCTGTTTACGATGCATCATCATAGTGCCCCAGATTTCTATTCTGACCTCTTTCTATAAAATGATTTGCTCCTCTTCCTTTTCCACAAAACTTCCTTTTCCACAGAACTTCCTTTCCTCAGGGTTACTGATATATTATACAGATGGTCCTTGACTTACAATGTTTTGACTTAGAATTTTTCAACTTCGTGCTGATTTGAAACCAATGGGCATTCAGTAGAAACTGTACTTCAAGTATCCATACAACCGTTCTGTTTTTCATTTTCAGTGTAGTATTCAATAAATTACATGAGATATTCAACACTTTCTTATAAAATAGGCTTTGGTTAGATGATTTTGCCCAGCTATAGACCAGTGTAGTATTCTGAATGCATTGAAGATAGACTAGGCTAAGCTATGTGGTAGGTGCGTTAGGTGTATTAAATGCATTTTTGACTTGTGATATTTTCAACTTACAATGGGATTATTAGGGTGTAACTCCATTGAAAGTTGAGGAACATCTGCATTCAGCATAAAATAAATCTCAATAAAATAATTCATACTAAGATGTGAATAACTAAAAGTGCTAATAAGTAGGTATCAAGGGCACTATTTTTAGAGTCAAACAGACCCAAGTGCAAACCTTGTCTTTTCTTCCATTTTCTAAGTAGGAAGTTTCTCTGAGTTTCAGTTTCTTCCTCTCTGCAAAATGGTCAGAATAATACCTCATGGGTTTGTTGCAACAGTTAAATGTAACAATATTTATGAAAACTATAGTGCCTGGACATAGTGGATTACAAAAACTTATTTATCTTTCTACTTAAGTTTATGACAATATTTAATCATACTAAAGCAGAAATTTGCTTCTACACCTGCATCCCAAATTGGTAGTGTTTTAATATCAAGTGTTGAAGTCCTTAACTGGCTCACTCAAATCATTCTACTTCTCACTCTACTGTATGATTTATAGCTATATTAATATAGGTAGAATGGATATTCATAAAACATATTATAAATAGAAATATACAGAGATATTCATACACTAAATCCAACTCAAGACCTGCTTCATTAAAAAAGAAAATAGACTTAGATGTAGCTAGCAATTCATTCAACAAACCATTAGTTGGACACCTTGTTTGGACAACATGCTGGGCTCTTGTTATAGAGAAAGACACCATGAGTTGTAGAGACATAGAGACATGCAGCATCCAATCCAATCCAGTTGGAGAGGGGCTAAGCCAAGAATCCTTAAATCATGTCAAATTGTTCATTTAGTTTAATCTTTTAAAAAATTACATCTCTCCTTTTAAGATTTGGGAAAGAGATACAAGGGGCACAGAATTCCTGCCAAACCAAAGTTCCCAGAAAACCATGTGAAAATGATGGTTGTAAAAGGATTTCTCTCTTAACTCTTTTTTGTCTAAGCAAATTTCATTCCAGAAAAAAATAATAGTTAAGAAATCAAGTATGCATATGCTTTAGTTTTTACAATATAAAAGGGCTGTTTATGGTATGTATGCACCCACACATGTGTGTAGAGTTTTTAAATGGAGTTTTCTTGAGTAATATTTTATCATGATTTTCCCACAGCAACATGTGGCATATTTCCAACTTATCTCCACTCACTCATAGCTTAAAAACATGACATCTAAAGAAACTTTAAATCTGCCTTTTGAATGGGATGTTTGATGAACGGTGATGTCGTGCTCTTCAGTTCATTTTTAAATATAGTGTTTAAGGATGAAAATTAAAAGAAGTTCCCATTTACTTTGTCATAGTATAAATTGTCTTTTCACTGTCCTCTCTATGCATCATTTTTATGTAAAGTAAAATTCTCTACTCAAGTGTGGCAATGTCTCTTTAAAAGCCTCCACCAAACAGCCAGCAAACCAGCTTAGCAACTTTCCTGGGTGGATTCGTATATGAATAATTAGCCCTGAGCAATGAAACTGCCCAGCAACACCCCCTCTTGAAATCTTTGATCTGTCTGAGACGGCAGGATTCACAAAAGAGGTGTTTGTTTCGTGCAGCATCAGAATATGGTCAGGGAAAAGGAAATTATTCCTTTGCTTAAATGCACCAGACCCAGGCACCCTGGCGGTGGTCTCGGCGATTGCTCTGTGTGGCAGTGAGCGTGCAGGATTCTCCGTTCCCATGAGGCTGCTGCTGTCTCACTGCCTGCCAGTCAGGAAAGCTTCTTTTCTGGTTTCCCAAACCCCACCTTCAAAAGCTGAAATTACATGACTCATATTTATTTGGACACCCTCGAAGTTTTGCTGACAACATGAACATTTTGCCTGCCCTGTATTAACAAACGTACTCCTCAAGTCATTAGAAAAAATCCAGGCCTCGGTTAAGGGCCTAGAAGTGAAAACTTTTTATTATTCATACTCGTCCCCCTCTCATCCCTTCTTCAGGGTGGCCATTAGGTGATCAGCAAATCACAGGACAAAAGATGCTATGGTTGTGGGTACCTGGAAGAAGTCACATCCAATAATTCCATCAAAAGAGCCATAGACTCTCTAACCATGAGCCCATAGTGACTGCAACAATGTCTTAGGTAATAGATATACAAGTGGATTAATTTGGTAGTGGATGTTTATAGACTGTGCAATACACTTGACTACCAAAGTATGTGTGCCAAACTGCTGTCACTGGTGAACATACCAAAGACTCAGTGGTTTTATTCACACTGGAGGAATAATTCATTCAGGGGAGCAGTTTCAGTGGATGTGTTTTTTGTTGTTCATATTAGATAATAAATTCCTTGAGGCAAGAAGAGTGTTGTTACACTTTTTGTATTAAACACATCACCTAACCAGGTGCTGACATATTGGCACTCAATTAATACTATCTAGGTGAATATACTTAAGGAGGTGACCCATTTGAAAGAAACCCACACGATAACCAACACTGGAGCTGTGTGGAGACCCTGATTCTCATGCTGATTCATTCATTGTGGTTTTGGAAAACTTTAAATCACTTAAATGTACAGGGTTTGAATGTCTTAAAATACAAAAAGTAGGGTGGATGAAGGTGCTTTCTGGAGTTGTTTTTATTCACTCAACAATCTTTACTTTATGCAAAGTAAAAGACACAATGTTTCTGCTCTCAAGGAGTATATGCAATGGGGTGGGAAGAAACAAGTGAAAATCAAAAATTTCAGAGAGTATTAACATTATGCAGACAATAAAAAAGGGGAAAGAAATGAAGAGTTACCTCCCCTAAGTTGTTCCTGGTTTTTTGTTGACTTTGTTTTTCATTTATCCTTTTCCTCCAAATAGAAATCAATAGACTTTCTTGAAAGGTAGACCTTGACTTTCAGAATCTGTGGAGTGTTTTACAAATACCAGGTTTTCAGTGCTCCACAGGAGATTGTAGCAAAACACCAGGGATCTAGAACCAGAGCCTTGAAATCTCTAGTGCCTTCATAACAGTTCCTATAAAAAATGCTGGTACCTGCTGAGAGCAATGGGCAATAATTTGCATATATATACATAACTTATATTTTAGTTGTCTCTAAGTGTGAGACTCTGCAAGCAATTCATTTTGAAAACTACTCAAAAGTTCCCTGAATTTCTTACTGTCCTTAGCCAATAAGCTCATGGACCGACTTGACTTCTAAGCTATCTCCTGTGCTAACCTGAATTCATTTGATAAGCCCAAAGTGTTTAGACTCATTGATCCAGATAACCAAGCTTCCACTGGAATCTAGCAAACTGGAAACTAGACTTGCTCTGTGATCTCAGAGGGGTATGGGTACTGCAGACAGGACATTGTGCTTGCCCAGACAGGACACAAGGTAAGACTTCCTTATTTAAACTTGGCATATAGAGCATGATTATGAACAGCAGATGGGGTCATTTGTTATCTTTAACACTGCATGTCTGCCCAAGTAGGATAGGGCCGGGGAAATCCCACAAAACAGAGCCTGGCTTTCCTGCTGGGAGCAGTGCTGTAGTCACTCAATATACAACAGAAAGAGTTGAGATCATGCTGGGCCCTCAGTGGGGAGGTACAGCAGCCTCTAGGCAAGTGCCTGGGGCATACTCTCTCCACACCGTGAGACTGGCCACGCAAGCAGGTGTTTTCAGGGTGTGGTAGAGCCCTCCAAGAATGCTTCTAAAAGTCAAGGCAAATGTATGTTCAATTAAAATGTATTGGCATACTATCAGCACTTTAAATCTGCCATTTCTCAGGAAAGCCCTTCTTCTTCTATTCCCTCTATTTTTTTTTTTTTTTTTTTTTTGGCCTTTGAAGAATGTGACATACTAAATACACACTGGAAAACAAAGAAATGAAACAAAAAAATAAACTCCATTTGCACCAAAATGGAGTCCAAAGATATGGATTTGAGATCTGCCACTTACCTATCCTTAATCCGGCTAATTGTCTATAACATGGGATCATACCCAACTCCCAGGGGTTTTATGAGGATCAAATAAGAAATAATTTGGATGTAAAATTGCTCCATAAGATTCAAAGAGCTGCACAGTTAGAAGGCTTAGCAGCTCCTGGCCTATTCTTGCATATTGTACTTGGGACACATCAGAATCTGAACACAGGCCTGGCCTAATAATATTTTCATTAGACATCAGTGCCTGGCTTCTGAGATACACACTTTAGAAAAGAACTGGAAACGGAGGTGATCAGACTAAGCTCACCAAGAAGGCCATCCTAGTAAAGAAAGCTGTTAGTACCCTGAGCTCTGTGGTCTTACACCAGCTGCTATAGTATCGGGACTAAAGAAAAACAGCAGTAAGAATTGATACTGGCAGACCCAGGAACACACTCCTAGAGCAGTACAATCTGTAGAGGCTTGGGATGCAGCAGCACCTGAAGAAAACTGAGAAGAGGAAAGTGGAGTATTTTGAGTCACAGTCCATCTCACAGTAGAGTCTTAAGAACCGATGGAAAGAGAGTCTCGGTCAATGTCTCTAACATACGTTCAGTTTCTCAGGCAAATCTCTCATCTCTTCATGATTTAGCTTCTCTTTTACACCACAGCTTTTTTAACTGGAAAGGAAAGTGCTGAATCTCCAGTTGTTCTGAAGTTTGTCAAACAATGACAGTCTTCACTGCCAAGGTTGAGCACACTCCCCTTTTTAGTTCATTTTGCCTGATCAAGCATAGCATTTTCTGCAGCCTTCTAAGTTGGTAAAATAATATTTCAACTGCAAACACACACACACAAATGTTTGGAGTGAAATGAACTATGAGGTAATCGGTAATGGCTGGAATGAATGTCAAAATAAGAGCTCACCTTTAGCAAGTTTTGAAAAAGAAATCTGTGTTAATAGAGTCAAAACAACTGACTTCAGACTTTTACCTTTATTGATAAAAGCTCCTAAAACATTACCAGAAAGCACTGGAAAAATGAACACTATTTTATTTTATACCTAATAAACATATCTATGCTATGAAATTTTGAAAATACAGAAAGCAAAAGGATGGAATCAAATAATCTTTAACTGCCACATTTAGACAGGAAGCACTGCTTACACTTTGTCCTCTTTTTTTTTCTTTTCTTTTCTTTTTTTTTTTTTTTAGTAGAAACAGGGTCTCACCCTTGCTCAGGCTGATCTCAAACTCCTGACTTCAAGCTATCCTCCCACTTTGGCCTCCCAGAGTGCTAGGATTACAGGTGTGAGCCACCGCGCCCGGCCACATTTTGTCCTCTTGGCATAGAAAAGATTGTAATGTTTGTAATGCAAGCTGTCTGTCCCTTAGCAGTCTGAAAAATGCATATTTGCATAGGGTAAAAAGAATTTTTTTAATTATTAAAAGTAAACATTAATCAACTGAGCATATAGGAATGATAGCTTAAATGTTTTAAATCAAATACACAAACTCTCCTCAGTAAAAAAAAAAAATGCTCAGTTTTATATGACTTATGCAACTGAAATAGCAATGCACTAGTTTTAAAAACTTATTCAAATGGTGGGAGGGAGGACATGGGGAAACCAAAATGTAAGGTTTGGGGGTTTGACTCCTCCCTAAGAAAAGAGCAATAAAACCTTTCTCAGAGAAGTCATATCTAAATACCCTGGGTGGCCTGCATTTTCATTTAAGTGGGTGGGGGAGACGGACTTTTTTTGATCTTGATAAACATTTGTCTTATTTATGTCGCTACCTAATTTTTGTCCTACTGGTATAAACTCTATTTTTTATTTTAAATTGTTTTTATTTCCATTTTTTTTAATTTAAAAAAAATCCTATAACTCTTTCAGTCTTAAGAGCCTATGCATGTGCAAACTTGTTAGTTCTTACTTCTTAATACTTTGAGTTTGAGTTTAGTTAATACTTTGGATAAATGTCCCAGCAGTAAAATATTCTATTTTTGACTATCCTTGGAATCCAAGTATGGTTTCCAAAACTTTCATTCCAGAATGAGATGTGGCACTGCTGCTAGTGAGGGAACATCTCTCCACCAAACTTTGTGCCTTCTCTGTACATTGTGGGATATCTTAGAAACCAATTCATTGATACTGTTCCCTGATTATCTCAAGGCAAGTAGGTGCTATTGGTTTGTTAGGCACAATGGTCTTAAATGAGACTGGAACAGTGACATGCAGGTACCAAGTTAAATGTTCAGAGGGATGGAGCTTAGAGGACTGAGCGAGCACAATGGAAGCTGGAAGGTCTATTAGAAATGAGTCTAGCTGGTATGGAGAAAACAGGAAGTAGAGACAAGATGGCCGCCCCCGGAGAAAAGATGGCTCAGATAGGGCAGGTCTGACTGATAGCTGTGGTCATTCCGGTGCTTCATTTGGCCTATGCTTTCAGAAAACAGGAAGTAAAGAGGACCTGATCAGAGCAGCCAGAGGCAAAACCAGCAAGAATCAGAAGAAAAGAGGTGCTTATTAGCCTAGGAGCTTAGCTGAGAAGATTCTTCTCCCAAGACTCACACATGCAAGAAAGCTGGAAGACTGCTCACGGGAAGCAGCCTTGCCTGATAGCCCTGGAACGAAATCAGCTTTTTTGATTAAATTCCACAGAAATTGTAAATCTTTTCAGTTGTAAAGATATATAAAATTTGTAGTTCATTAAGATTTTATGTATTTCTTACTGGAACTACTGCTTGACACTTAATGCCTTAAGGAGCTGTGAAAAACGAGAATTCGGCCACTTGGAAATATTCCATGAAACTAATTCCCTCAGAAAATTTATGGATAGTGGAACAGAGGGAGGTGCTATAACAGCACTGACAGTATACTGTATCATCCCTCTCTGAAAAGAGAGAGAGAGATTTATTTTAAATTAATAATTAATTTAGCCACCTTTACCACAAGTCATCTGAGGAACACTTTTTAGTTTTTCTTTCTTGCTTATAGTAAAAGACAGGTTCTAAGAAATGAGCCTGTGTACCAAATACCAGGCAAGTTCTAAAGGGCCTGGCAAAGCTAGCGCCACAAGTCAGAGCTGCTAACTACCACCTTGGTATTAGAACTACCTCCCTCGTAAAGTGTTAATGGCCTCAGTCCAGGTCCTAGCAGACATCTGTCTGCATCACACACAAAATAAATGTAAATTGGCAGTGTCAGCAGAGAAAATGAGATTTCATGGGTGTGGGATAAACCAACCCTTCAGGTAAGAAATGACCTCACATAATAGAGACAGTCTTTTCATGGTGAGCTCTGGGAAGCCAAACATTTTAAAGTCCTTTCTCACTGTTTCCTGCCCCATAAAGAACAGACACAACAAATAAGGCCCTCAGACCTCCCATGATAAGAAACGTGTCCACTTCTATGAGCATTTATAGCTAGTGTGTAACAGGGGTGATGCACGTTTCTAAGCATATTTCCATTTCTGTTTCACCTCAGTTAAAAACTCATGTATTTTCATAATGCTATGGGGTAAGGGGAAGTGTGTAGGTGTCAACTATTGTTATGGTTTTCCCAGTTTTTAAACAGAGCTATTTGACACTTAATTCTGCTGAAGAAAACATAAGTAATAAAAATGTTAAATAATCTGGTTGGCACTTTGACATGCTTTAAATATTCTCTATCATTAGAATCAATGCATTACAAATGAGCAGCTACTCCTTAAAAATGTTGACCAAAATCTAGAGTGTGCAGATTTCTACAAGTGGTTCTAATGGATTTATTTCTCTTTCAAATCATGCCACATGCTTAAAAACATAAGCACTATACCTAATACTGATAGTAATAGTAATAATAAATACCGGTGCATCTTTTGCACATTATCCCATTTCAGCTTTCTCTTGAATGTTACCAAGTAGTAGGATAGATTATTCAAATTACCACTATGAACAATAACTCATAAAAATAAAAGTTTTTTTAAGCAAAAATAATGGAACATGTAGTTTTTCATTCTTGACTCCAACCATCAAATTTATATGTGTATTTAGGGGGCATATGTGAACATGCATGTACATGCAGGGGGAAGCTATGGTGTTAGAAATAAAAATCATGCTTGTTTGCCAAAAATGTATATCTAAAACTAAGCCATTTGTATTAGTCAAGGGGGCTTCAGAGAAACAAAACCCCATGAGAGATTTATTATAAGGAATTGGCTCACACAATTATGGAGGTGGGCAAAGCCCGAGATCTACAGGGTGAGTCTGTGAGTTAGAGATCCAAGGAGCCGACAGCATAGTCCCAGTCTGAAGGCCAGTGGGCTTGAGACCCAGGGAGAGCCAACATTTCTGTTTGAGTCCAAGGCAGGAAAAAAAGCTGATGTCCCAATTCGAAGGCATTCAGGCAGGAGGAGTTCCTCTCTTACGTGGGGGGTGAGTCAGCCTTTTTGTTCTATTCAGGCCTTCAAGTGATTGGGCGAGGCCCACCCACATGGGGGGAGCAATCTGCTTAACTCAGTTGACGAATTCCAATGTTCAATCTCATCCTAAAACACTCTCACAGAAACACCCAGAATAACATTTCACCCAATATCTGGGTGCCCCACTGCCAAGTCAACACATAAAATTAACCATCCTCCCACATTAGTATCAATACCATTAGAATGATTCCAGCTCATCAGCGATGAGCCCAGGAATATGTTAAGATGTACATCAAGAACACTTCAGAGATCATCATTTATCACACTGAATAACCTATTGATGGAGTAAAAATTGTTTCCTTTCCCCACTGGTTGTATTATAAGGGATGTTTGGTGAGCTGTATCTGTCATGTAGGGCAAAAAAAAAAAAATCAGATAATGCAAAGAATTTTCAGTCATGTGTGTTCTTTAAATGATATATAATAAAGAGTGGCCTTGTTAATAACCTATCTAACAGAAGAAAATAAACGATTAAACAGAAAGTGAGAGAAATAAACTCTCAGCACATAATTGGCCCTTTAAAGAAAAATTCACAGCACAACTGCCCTTTGTTTTGTTTGACTAAACACCTAGAACCTAACTCATTATCTTTAGGAGTTTGTTTCACAGCCTTGAATAGTTGTAAGGGGACAACAAGGGCGTGAGCTCTCTGCTTCAGTTCCCGCCAAGACTACATTTCAAGGACTCTGATAAAGTCAGCCTCACAGAAATAAAATGTGGGGGGCGGGGGGGGGGGCGCAGACAAACACCGTCTCTGTTATCAATTGGCAACCATAACTATTTTTTTTTTCTCTTCTCTTTATCCCCATAAAACCCTGAGCTGCTTCTGCTCAGCGGCCAGCACCTCTCCTTTCTTTCTCTGGTGTTATGCCCTTCCTGCCTCTGGGAAGTAAAATAAAATTTCTTTCTTTAAAACTATTCTAGTCTTTAAGGTAAACCTTTTACTACTTTCTGTTCTAATCTTTGTTAGAGAAACCTTTCTCCACCTGCGCTGTGAGCTCCTTGTGAGATTCCCACCCTGACACATACCATCCTGGTCATGGGCTTTGGAGTGAAATGTGTGGAGTGGGACTGGGGAGGTAGTTCAAGGGATAAAGGAAAACAAACAAACAAACAAAAAAACCCCACATCAGGTTGCTTTATCATGCAAAATAGAAGTCCAATTTTCCTAAACTTGAGCATAAGATAAACCAGGTAAAGAGCAAAAATTAATTAAAAGCCCTTCCTTCAATTCCTAGCAACTAAGGTCAGAATTAGTTATCACAATTGAAGCAGGAATTTTTATAGATCAGGCTCTGGATCTTATATTCAGGAAGTTTGAAAATGATGGAACCCAGGCAGTGTATAAAAAAAAGTTATTTCAGGAGCTTAGGGATCAATTGATCAAAATTAGAATTCTGCAATGATAGGTAATTCTCTAGTCTGTAACTCTCAACTAAAAATGATTCCCTTGCTATCACCAGCTGGAAGGAAATCTAAAAAGTTTATCTTTAAATTCCTTCAAAAATACAGAAAATCATAGTCTTCTCTATTCCTATTTGTTCCACAAGTCACAGACTTGCTCAAAGCTCCAGGACAGTTTCCGTGGGCTTGGTGATCTGTTGCAGTAGCTGGCAGCAAACTTAGGAATTAAGGGTGTCATATCAACAAAATAAAATTAAGGTCACTCAAGTCCCAGATAATTGATTTGCCTTATTTTTCTCATAAGAGATTTTTAAAATACACACACACACACACACACACACACACACACAAAGAGGAACCATCAAAAAATCGCTGTAGAAGGAAAACCATCATTTTTTTTAATTAATCATCAATACCATTCTCTATACACTAAATAAAATCCCACATACATTAATCAAAGAAAAAATTTTTTTCACTGGAATTTTGAGATGACAATTTCATCAACCTTCCCTAAACTGATTTATAATTATCCGTTGCATATTCTACTATGCTGACTAGATATAGACATTAACTACATCCCACTAATCCTATATTGAATCTGGCTCTGAAGGTATTATTACTTTTATTGGAAAGATTAAAAAAAAAAGAAAAGCAAGAAGTAAGGAATATTTTTTTTCTTCCTATTGTGATATATGGTGTTTTGCTATTTATTAAGGAGAAAACAAATTTGGAATATAAATCAAAGAAACTACACCACATTTCAGGGGACTTGTAAATCTGTGGCTCTAAATACTGGTTTTAAAAGCCTGGGAGTTCACAGAGGAGAGGGAAGAGGGTGTCCCACTTTTCCAACATGCTGAACAATTTAGCAAAATAGTATTGTGAGCAAGTCAAGACTCTGGAAAATATTCAAAAATCCCAAACAAAAGCCTGGAGGTAAACCTCTGCAATATTAAGTGTCAATTAGTTTCTTAGCCTTAGACTTTAAAATGAATTGAAAAAATTATAAAGAACACAACTACAAAGATTTGGGAAAATGATATCTAATATAAAACTATAAAATGCTATAATAACTATAAAATCCTAGTTATTTAACCTTGAAAAGCAAAGCTTAAAAAGAGGAAACTGTCTTGAAATATGTAAAAGGATATAAATGTCACAATTATATCACAATTGATATCTCTTGAGAAAATTTTGGATTTCTTTTCCCAGTCCATAACCCAGCTATCCACCACCAGCTACCCTTTGACCAGAGGAGACACTGAGTCCAGGCAGGGGGACTTGTTTCAAGGGTTCTTATGATTAACCAGAGTTATTTCATGGGAGCTCTAGAGCTCTGAACCCAAGCATCTTGACTTGTAAATTTCTTTCCACTTCCTAACATACTATAGTTAGGTAATGTCATGGCTTTTTCCCACAGATATAACAGGATCTACTATTGAAATGAGCATTTGCATCAAAGTAACTGCTTCAGAAAGCTGGACTAATTTTTAAGTATTTCTTTTGAAACTATTTGTAGACCCAATTTAAAAGGCACAAAAAAGACTCAGTTTATAATTTTTATTCTAAACTGTTTGCCTATGATCTGTAATGCATTACTCAGCTTAAATAATAGAACAAGCCCAGAAACTTGTTTCTGAATAACTTTTGGTCATTGTTAAAAGCCAAATCCACCTTAGAGAACAGAGATTCATTTCTAGAAACTTTGATACAGGCATTGAAAATTATTCCAAAGGAGTCCTGAAATACTTTGAGATATGGCAACAATGTATAATAATTGTGTAGTTTTCCAGTGTGAGCACACTGAAGGGACATCACTAATTTGCCTGGTATATTTGTGCATAAACCAAATTAGTTGTATTAAGGAGAAGATAAATAATGAGTATTTTTCTTTTGAATATTTCTTTTAATAATGTTATAGTATTAACACTATTTTAGAAATAAACCTTTTTCTTTTAGAGCCCACTCCACTTGACTTGAAATACTAAAATCCTATTACAATCTATAGGATTGTAGACCAGTAGAAATGTGACAATATCTTTATGCTCTTTAACTCTGTAATGGTATTACAATTACAGAGAATTAGAGAACCATTAAGATGGAGATATAAGTATATGCTTTAACGCTGCCATCCATCATTGCCATGTTGCTAACACATATAGATACAGTATATTTTTAAAAGGAACATAAAAACACATGATTAATGTACTTTTTTTTTTTGAGACAGAGTCTCACTCTTTTTCCCGGGTTAGAGTGCCGTGGTGTCAGCCTAGCTCACAGCAACCTCAAACTCCTGGGCTTAAACAATCCTCCTGCCTCAGCCTCCTGAGTAGCTGGGACTACAGGCATGCGCCACCATGCCCAGCTAATTTTTTTATATATATATATTTTTAGCTGTCCAGATCATTTCTTTCTATTTTTAGTAGAAACAGGGTCTCGCTCTTGCTCAGGCTGGTCTGGAACTCCTGAGCTCAAACGATCCGCCCACCTCGGCCTCCCAGAGTGCTAGGATTACAGGCATGAGCCACTGCGCCAGGTAATGTACTTTAAAAATATATAAATATAATTGTGGCCAGAAATGGTGACACTGTTTAATGGATAGCTAAGGTATAGTAAAGTCTTTGCCTTATTTTGGAAAAGGATGGAAATACAAGATAACTCTAGACACATACATGTTAAAATTCAAAGATATACACTAACATAATGGATATATAACTGTTGCTTCTAGAAATGTCCCATATGAGGTAGAGTACTAGAGCCTGGCTGATTGCTTAAAGGGGGCTGCTGCAGCAGAAACACCTACCACCTTTGAAATGAGGCTTAGAAAAGCTCAAACTAACTCCTGCCTAGGGTGAAGACATAGCCAGTGTCACTAGGGAAGCTGGAGAGAGCAGACACACCTTTGCAGTCAGGAACCGACTCGTCCCCTCCAAGCTTAGTATCTAGGTCAGCATGTTCACAATAACAGCAGAGGCTCCATAAGCCACGAATATGAGACCTACTTTTGGCATGAAGCTCTCCAAGTCATCCCAAAACTACAGAAGACAGAGAAGAGTGAATAAGGAGAAAGGGAAAGGGAAATGGAATAAATAAACATCAAAATGTGCTTATAAATCAAGACTCCAAAACACATAAGGAAACATGGCAGTAAGAAAGAAAATAAAGTAAATAAACAGAGAGAAAATTATTCTAGATAAATGAGCACGTAAGAGCAATGTGAAAATGACTTGAAGATAAATGTGATTAGGATACTCAAAAAGGTAAAGAAATTCCTGGTAGAGGAAGAAATCATAAAACCAAACAGGGAGAGATGAAACAAGAGAAGTATACGAAAAAGAATAAATTTAATGGAAATCCTAAAAATCAAAATATACTCACTTATAAAAATTTTTTAAATCAACAGATGAGATATTCTCTAGACTGGACATAGAGAAAGATTAGCAAATTTAATACTAGCATTGTACACTTCCACCTGAATTCAATGCAGAAAGATAACAAGATTTTTAAGATATATAACAGAGCAATTAAGAATCTAAGAAAATAGACCATAGACCGAGTATGGTGGCTCACACCTGTAATCCTAGCACTCTGGGAATGGGAGGCCAAGGCGGGAGGATTGCTTTGAGGTCAGGAGTTCGAGACCAGCCTGAGCAACAGCAAGACCCTGTATCTACCAAAAAACAGAAAAAATTAGCTAGGCGTGGTGTCATGCGCCTGTAGTCCCAGCTACTCAGGAAGCTGAGGCAGCAGGATCCCTCGAGTCCAGGAGTTTGAGATTGCAAGGAGTTAGGATGACACCATTGCACTTTAGCCAGGGTGACAGAGTGAGACGCTGTCTCAAAAAAAAAAAAAAGGATCAAGAAAAATACCCTGAGAGGATCCACCATGCTATCTGCCACAGCTATAAACAAATATATAGGAATACTATCATATGGAAATGAGTACTCTGCAGAGAATCAAAATAAGATACTATGAGTATGACTTGGTGGCTCTTGACTGAATGGTCAGGGCAGGCCTCTTTGAGGAGGTGGCTTCTAAACTGAGTCGTAATGACAAGAGGAAGCCAGCCAGCCTGGCTGTGACAGTGACAGTGGCTGGTGAACAGTGGATGACAGGGAAAGTGATACGAAAGCAGACTGGTAGGCAGAGGCTGGGTCATGTGAGGATTTACTAATGTACATATTTCTGCTACATGCTATGATTAGAAGGGTTTCAAGGGTGTGAGGGTGTCATCTGGTTAATTCTTTTTGAAAGGGCACTCCAATTGCTGGAATGAAAACAGATTATAGAGATTTATTAATACTAGTTGATGCAAGGAGACCAGTAGAAGGCAACTGTAGAGTGGTCCTGGGGTTAAGCAATGGCAACTCAGACTGGAGTGACACTGGGGTGGGTGGCGAGAGGTAGACAGGCCTGAGAAGCAGCTCGAAGCCGCAAGACTTGATGACTTATTTAATGTGGGATATGAGGAACAGAGGAAGCCAAGGAAAACCCCTTGTTCTTTGTTCTTATTACCTTGCTAAATATTATCTTGTGCAATCCTGCTTTTCTTGAAAAATACACTTCAGTTTATGTCCAAATAATCACTCGAGGTGATATCTCACTGTGGCTTTGATTTGCATTTCCCTGATGATTGGTGATGTTGAGCACCTTTTCATATACATACCTGTTGGCTGTCTGTATGCCTTCCTTGGAAAAATGTCTATTCAAGCCCTTGCCCATTTTTAAATCAGGTTATTTGTTTTTATTGTTATTGAGTTGGAAAAGTTCCTTATATATTTTAGATATTAACCCCTCATCAGATATATAGTTTACAAATATTTTCTCCCATTCTGTAGGTTGTCTTTCCATTTTATTGACTGTTTCCTTTGCTGTGCAGAAGCCTTTTAGTTGGATGTAGTCCCATTTGTTCATGTTTGCTTTTGTTGCCTGTGCTTTTGATATCATATTCAAAAATCATGGCCAAGCTCAATGTCAAGGAGTTTTTTCTCTATGTTTTCTTCTAGTTTTATGATTTCAGGTCTTATCTTATGTTTAAGTCCATTTTGAGTTGATTTTTGTGTTTGGTGTAAGATAAGGGTCCAATTTCACTCTTCTGAATGTGGATATCCAGTTTTCCCAACATCATTTATTAAGGAGACTCTTATTTTCCCATTGTGTGTTCCTGGCACCCTTTTTGGAAATTAGTTGACTGAATTGCATGGGTTTGGCTTCTGCTGTGACATTCTTCATGTGTAAGGGATGTTTGCACCCCCATCAGGGATGGAGCAGGGGAAGGGCAGAGAGGTGAGGAATGATAAACTTGTACTTGGTTAAGCAGCTTCCTACTCTCTTGTCCTGGCCATCCTTCTCTCAGTGTGTTTGAAGGCTGCACAGAGCCTCCTGTAGGCCCCTTTTACTGCAGTGCTCAGGGCACACACAAGGGCCCGGTTTCACCTTTGGTTCACCCCATGCAGGCACACATTGCTGCAGTCTCTTCCCTCTTCCAGGGGCTCCAGCCCAGCTCCCTCTCTGCATGGTCCACACATGTTGTCCACGGGAGACGCACAAGCATCCTCTGGCAGGACATATTTGAGCTGTTCCGGCACAATCACCCTGGCCATCCCACCAGATAGTAGGTAGAGAGCCTTTCCCTGCACTCCCTACATCCTGGCTGATGTCAGAACCCAGGCAACAAAATAACAAAACAGAAACATCATTTAAGAAGTTAAATCACCCTTATTAATTTGTCCAAAAGCTTTGTCACCACTATTAGTGATCCAAAGCAGTAAATATTTTTTTAAGTAAATTAGAATAAATGCATATAAATTAAATTAGTTTGGAATTTTTTAATTATCTTTGCTTCTCTCTCTTTCCCTCATTCTTGAGAATATATATGTTCATCCAGATTGAGAATCTTTTCCATTTGAGAGCACAGTCTCACTCATCCACAGTGTTTTGAATCAGAGAGTTGGACTACACAGTTAAGGCTCACGGAGACAGCAGGTTAGATCTTGTCTTCAGCCTACGGGCAACGACATCCCTTGTTGTGCCAGCACTGCTGATTGAAAGTGGAACTCACAGAACACACCCTTGGCTCTTAACAACATTAGAATCAGCAGTGAAGTACTATTTCGGCCCCTGCTCTCTTAAATCTTGATTTGGGATTCTTTTTTTCTCTTCGTGATTTCTAAAGAATAAGCTATATAAATGTTTTTTAGCAAGAAGCCCAATGGAAATGTTTACCCAATAGAAATATAAAACTAACTATGAGCCATTTATAGACAAAGGAGTGAGAATGCCAACACCACCACTTCCTTCCCCCATATTCACTACTTCACAGCTGTCTATTCTTCAGAGCTTGTCTGAACTTGCTAATTATACTTTTAGGGGATGGCCCATTTCTTTGAGTATTCGCTTCTTTTCATATTGCTTTGAGTAAAATCCTAGCAGTATTATTCATAGATAATGTATAAAATTATTTGCTTCCTTTTCCCAAATTTTTATAAACTATGAATATCTCCTAATGTAGAGATAGAACTCCAAGGGGACTATAAATTGACATTGATCTTGCGACATACTTATCACCTTTTATCCACGTTAGTAATTATGCTCATTTAGATTTGCCCACTCCCCTGCTGTAAGGGTACACACCACACATCTCCAGAGCTCACATCTCAGATTCTGAGGTCCCCCACGGAGGAGAGTTTATTTCATCACTGATCCTGAGTTCTACTGAAAAAATGATTTTTCCTTAATGGTGTGAAGTTCCCAAATGTTGCAAAACAATATTTTCATTAAAATTCTTAAGAGAAATCTCATCCTTTATTTCTTCATTCATTAGTTCATTCAACCAACATGTGTTTCTGGACTACCTATACCTAGTACCTTTACCTGTAGACTTTTGGTGAGGGATTGAAGATACGATGGTAAACAAACAAACAAAAAAGTCTCTGCTCCCATGAGCTTACCATCCATCCAGTCCACTCACTCCACAGTCTTTACTGCACCCTTACCATGTGCCAGACGAGGTTTTAAGTGCTAGGACACAGCAGAGAACCAGATAGAACATAAATCATTTTTGAAAAGTGTTTATTCAGGAGTTAATATATCCTATGAAGAAAATGAAGTGGAGAAAGTTAATATAAAGTGATAGCAAGTGCTATTTTTGCTAAATTAAACAAAAAAGTGATAATTGAGCAAACACCACAACAGTTAAAATAATGAGTCAAAAATCTTGAAGAAGAGCATCTCAGACAGATATGACACAAAAACCTAAGGTCTTGAATGAAGGAGGACGATGGACTGTTTTTTCTAAATCTTGACAACACTTTTAAGCTCATGTGAATAATTTCCAACATTGCAATGCTCAAATTTAAATCAACATGCCGTTAGATATATGATACCCGGACAACTCCAATACATGCTTTGTACACTGAGTTTGAAGTTTGTGCAGTTTAACACTGTATGCTTTTCTCTGCTTCTTTATTTGTTTGCTTAGATTTGTGTATACCTATCATCCCTGAAATCTCTAGGAAAAATGTATACATCATTCAAACCTAGCAATATTCTATAATTTTTTCTCAGAGACAAATTTCCTATAGTCTTCTGTCTTCTGCTCTGAATGGTTGTTTGCTAGGCTGATTTTCATCCTGGGTCTTCGTTTAACCAAGATTCTGATTATTTTCTTCTCTCCTGTATTGGATCTCCTGATCTCTGATCCCATGTCATCCTCTTTTTAATATTAGTTCTCATTTTGATGTGTAACATCCTCTTTTAGCTTATGACAAAAGGAAACATGAGAGAAAATACTGGGGACATTAAATATCTGAAGATGTTTATATTCTATCCTTATGCTAAACTGATAGTTTGGTTAGGAATAGGATTCCAGGTTCCTAGTCATTTTCCCTAAGTATTTAAAAGACATTTCTCTTTTCTAGTTTTCAGTGTTGCTAAGAATGTCGATGTCACTCATATTTAAGAAAGAGCCAATGAAAAGCTGAATAGAAGAGTTTGTCAACTTGTGGACTTTGTTATTGGGTAATCTAGCTAGGAAATTAAGTTTGTGTCCCTCCAACTCTCAGTATCTACACATCTTTGGTAGGGGAAGGAGCTGGTAAGTTCTTTTCCAGAAAAGAACTTCTATTTCCCTACCTTGGAGGAAAACTCCTAGCAGTCAATGCCTCTGAGCAAATGAAGGAAAGGGGTCAGAGACTTACCATTCATAATGTCAACATTTATTTAACCCCTATTTTCAGCATGGAGGTGATTGCAAATCAGAGTCTCTGTACTTGAATCTCTCCACAGAGTAACCTTCTAATCTTCTTGGAAAAGGAGGGGCATCCATCAGCTGTGCAGAACTTTGTAGTAGGGTACTAACTACTGCAAATATTGACTCCCAACCTTGCTTTCCTCTCCCTCTGCATCTGTCTCTAATCCTTGAGGCCTTTTAGGTTTTCAGGCATGACTACATTTACTTATGTTCAACTCGATAGTCTACTGATTTAAATTCCACTTGTCCATCTGATTTCTACCACCCAAAACAGCTGCAATTGTCTGCTTTCTCTCTATCTGTACCCTTGTAAACATTACCAGTTGTTTTAATCTCATTACCATCATTTAGGTTTGATTTTAGGTGCATTCAATCTGCAGTATCTCAACTGTTTTTCCCCACAATCCAATTCCTTTCCACAAAGAATTTCTTATACATAGAATTGTCTCCATCTCATCTTTTCTAATATTATTATTTTTCAAAACTAAGTGAAAGAAAAAAACGTGATACATTTGAGATACAGATGAAAATCACTAGGCTTACCAGAAGTTGTATCTCTTTACATTCAATCTGATGCTTATTGGATTTAGACTAGTTGAATACATGAATATTTATAAGGTACACAAATAAGCTTAGAGGATGTGTTTTAAGGGCTAAAAATGTATATTGAAAATTAAGTTTCATAGGTGAAGTGTAATTAAGGATTTTATAATGGCACTCTTTCTATAACATATAAATTTATCACTAGTCTTTAAGGAATTTGAGTTTCAGAAAGTTCCAGTAAACATAGGTACAGAACTAAAAAACTGTTCATACAATTTTTGGGCCATCATCTTAAAACTGAGGCATAAAGAAATAAATAGCTACCCAAATAGAATAGCCATAAAGCACTTTAGTAACTTCAGAATTCTCTATATATAATTCTTTTGTCTCATTTACTTTTTTAAAACATTATACTGTGATTTCCCTCTATCAAAACTTATTTTTAGTTAAAAATTATTATTCATATTCTAATGAATAATAATTTTCATTACTCACTGAAAGCTCAAATCAATATGTTACTTCTTGACCCTAAAAAACAATCAAGCATGCTTCAGCAGGTAGAAAACATTTGAGGGAAGAAGAAATCAATGTGGTATAATAAAAGAGGTTAAATATTTGCAATTAAACCCAAATATATATTTTTTTGATGAAATTTCACTAAATGACAAAATTTTCAACAGCAGTCTTGGAAGCTGGAGATAATGGAGCAATACATTTAAAATTCCAAGAGAAATTAATTTCTAACTCAGAATTCTATTTCTAATCATACAATCAAGTGTAAGAGTAAAATAAATACATTTAAACATATATAACTTCTCAAAATAATTACTTCCAATGCACCCTTTCTCAGAATCTACTCTCTCAAAACAAAGTAAAACAATCAAGGAAGCAGAAGTCATGGGACCTGGGAAGCAGGACGTCCAACAAGGGAGAGAGCTGCAGAAAAGTCTAAGAATGAGAATGAAGAGAGTCCGAAGAATCCTAAAGCTAATCTGATAAGGAGAGCAACCAGCCCCAACTGGAACCTAGAGACAGAAGACTCTAAGACAGATACAAAAAAAAAAAAAAAAAGAGAGAGACCTGAAATCAAACACACTAACAATCAAACAAATAAAAAACATGAGTGAATGATTACCTAAACATTCAGAGTTCTGTAAATGTTGGGGATGACTTAACAAACATATTAAATATATGGAAATCTAAACAATAAGACAATTGTTAACTTACTCCAAGAGAAAGAAGATGACACAAGAAAAGGCTATTTAGTAATAGTTGCTATGTAGCTTAATTGCGAATAACATATATGCAGTCAGAATAATGTAAGCACTGAATTTTTGTCTTACCAAAAATTATAGGACAGCTGAATTAAGAGGATGAGTTGGGAGAGAAATGTCTGTGTGAAACACGGATTTTTCCATTTGTTAGTCTTAAAGAGATAGTCTCATCTTCCATAGGAGGAATGTGATAGGTTATTTTTTCAAATTTTAAGCTAAACAAGAGGCAACATAAGTACATTTCATTATATAGAGGAAATCCCAGACGAAACAGAACTGAAAATGAGTTGTCTCTGTTACATGGGAATCAGAATCAGGGATGGGTAGGGTATTGGGCATGAGATTGCTAATTTATTTAATTGTCATTTTATTTTAAAGCATATTGATTTTTTCAATGGTCATGGAACAGCAGCTGGTTAGATCTAGATTTAAGTCTGGTCTGGTTATTCAGGAGCCCAAACAGGTTTACTGTGTCTCCTGAACTATACCCCCAAAATTCCATAGCAGTTTCTAGAACAAAATATTCTTCAGATAGTCCCTCCAGTACACACCTTGGTACTCAGTCTTATTTTGAGTGTATTTCCTGACCTCGAAAGCCCCAAATTCTTGACAAAGTACAGCATGACCATATCCTCGCCCCAAAAGTTCTAAAGATGTGTGCTCAGCCAGACTCAAGCCCTCTCAGCTTCCTGTTAAATGGATTCTGCAGAGACTGAGAAACAGTAAGGCCCAAAGTGGCCGATCACCTTTAAGAGATTACTCAGACAAGACAGGGAATTTCCAAGACATCCGTGGATTTCCTAGGCTTTCAAAGGCCCTCCAGTCTCAAATGTCAATATAAGAGTCCTCAATTCTGAATGAGCAATAAAAGGAATAGCTGAATATGGCCAGAGCCAGGAGGATGGGAGGTCACACTCCCTAATGACCTGGTGTGTCTATTGGGACAAAGATAAAGGACTGTGATTCATTCTTGACTCAAATTTATATCCATGTACCTAACAAATATTTTCACAAGAATTTTTAAAATCTTATCTCACACTTTAAACACATTTAGTTGTTTTTAAAGCTGGTGCTTTTGGAAATTTGAATAGAAATAGAAGATTGTTTGAAGCAAGTGGTGTCTGGCATTCTGTTCTAGCACACGTCTGTTTTTCTCTGTCTCATCACGGTTGCTATTTACAAAGCAAACTGCAGCTCCTTAACATTTGTCACTCTGAACAACAGATCCACATTCTTCTCTTATCAAGTTCTGGTCCCTCCTACTCAACTTAATGTTTAACTAAAGTAACTCATGCCTATTGTACTTATTTGACATGCTTTGCCTCCTCTGAAAAAAGAATTTCCACATTGAGCTGTGTCGAGTACCCATTATATTCAACTGCATACAGATGTTTTATGTTTATAAACATGCATAATTTTAGAATTCCAGCCTATTTATGTTACTTACAAATGGATATAGCAACCACTTACATGTTATATTACAGTTGCAAAGCAAGGGTGCATTGGAGTATATAATCTCCTATTAATATAAATTACCAAAAGAAGCTGTTTTAGATCAATATATGCTGTCTTAAATTGTAAAATTATTAACCATATCTTTTATTCTCAGCACCCTGATATTGGGCAAAATTTCAATCAAAAGGATTCAAACCTGATTATTCCAATAGAGGTGATCTTTTCTCCTTCTTCAGTTGTTTACTGGGTTTTAATCACCTTAAATCTTGATGTAAATCTTTGACTGTAGTAGCCTTCAGGGAGCTTTGTGGTTTAGATTTTGGGTTGCAATTCCCAGAGGACTCTGACACCAACTTTACTATGCCATTACCTCCCTCATCAAAAAAAAAAAAAAAATGAATAAACAAGCAAAAATACGTTTGTATTTTGAGATATAATTTACCTAGAGAAGAATGCATAAATCTTAGTTGTATAACTCATTAAATTTTGGTATATGTATATCCCCAGGTGACCAATATCCAGGTAAAGAAGTGGAACATTCTACCACCCCAGGAAACTCCTCCTGGCCCCTCTCCACTCAGTGGCCCTTCTCTGCCCCAGAGGGGACTTCTTTTCTGATTCCTATCACCATAAATTAGTTTTGCATGTTTTTTCCATGATGTTAATACAGATAATATTATAACATTTATATTCCTGGCTTCTTTTGAATAATGAAATGTTTTTTGAGATAAATAGAAGACCCAAAGTATGGAAAAAACAAAGTGAAATGGACTTTTCATCCAAAATGGCATGATTATATGTTTAAAAATCCAAAAACATTTGGGGAAAATGCCTATAAATACAGAGACATTTAACAAGGTCAAAGAATACAAAGTCATCATACAAAATTCAATTGTATCTCGCTATGCCTTTTGAGTAAATTTATGGCTGATCCAATAAGAAACTATTTGCTGGAATGGAAGTGTTCTCAAACAAATATAGACTCAGGGACACACACACAAACATAACTCCAAAACAAGCATGATTAATGAAGTAAAAAAAAAAAAACCTAAAATATCCCTAAAACCTAGTATGCAATCAAGATTTTTTAAAAAAGAAAGTAGTAGGCAATGCATAGAAGACACTTAACTCTTGTATTCATCATTTTGTCCTTCCTATGATGTTCTTATTTAAAAATTAATATGTATGTATTTCCTTATTTCTTTGAGTAGGATTTTTAACAATTAAATTGCCAAGTATTTTAAAGAATATAATCCACTGGAAGTGAGACTTTTTGCTTCTATTCTCGGCTTATAAAAAAGAGGATTCTCTTATGAGCAAAGCGCTAAATGGAAACCTTTAGATTGTCTTAAGTGAACCACCTCTGCATATTCAGGATTTCTGTGTGTGTGTGCTCATGTTCACATTTTCTATTCCTCACAACGGGTTAAGGCCAAATGAAATAGGCGCAAGCTTTAAATAGATGTAATCAAGTTAAGTAAAGTTTAAAGGTTGGCTGTAGACTATGCACAAACAAGGTTACCAGACAATTTGCTTTTCTGCAACTAACTGAATGAATGTAGATAACCGTAGACACATTTGTTTTGAGTTTTCCATGTACTGGACAGTATACTTAAGACTTCACATTCGTATCTCATTTAAATGCCACAAAAACTGAAACAGGTATCATTTTCCTCATTTTATAGATGAGAAATCAAGGTTTTGAGAGTTCGGGTAACTTCCCCAAGGTTACATAATAAATTAAGAAACCAGGATTCACAGAATTCTAGAAGAAAATGTAGGAAAGACTCTTACAGACATTGGCCTAGGCAAAGAATTTATGAAGAAGACCCCCAAGGCAATCACAGCAGCAACAAAAATAAATGAATGGGACATGATTAAATTAAAAAGCTTCTGCACAGCCAAAGAAACAGTCCAGAGAATAAACAGACCACCTACAGAATGGGAAAAAAATTTTGCATACTACACATCAGATAAAGGACTGATAACAAGAATCTATTTAGAACTCAGGAAAATCAGCAAGAAAAAATCAAGCAACCCTATCAAAAAGTGGGCAAAGGACATGAATAGAAATTTTTCAAAAGAAGATATAAAAATGGCTAACAAACATATGAAAAAGTGTTCAACATCTCTAATCATCAGGGAAATGCAAATCAAAACCACAATGAGATATCACTTAACCCCAGTGAGAATGGCCTTTATCAAAAAAACCCAAAACAACACATGTTGGCGTGGGTGTGGAGAGACAGGAACACTAATACACTGCTGGTGGGACTGCAAACTAGTGCAACCCCTGTGGAAAGCATTATGGAGGTATCTTAAACAGATTCAAGTAGACCTGCCATTTGACCCAGCAATCCCATTACTGGGCATATACCCAAAGGAAAAAAGGTCATTCTGTAACAAAGGCACATGTACCCAAATGTTTATAGCAGCACAATTCACAATAGCAAAGATGTGGAAACAACCCAAATGCCCATCAATACATGATTGGATTAGTAAACTGTGGTATATGTATGCCATGGAATATTACTCAGCTATAAGGAATGATGAAGATACGACATCTCTATGGTTCTCCTGGAGAGAGTTGGAACCCATTATATTAAGTGAAGTATCCCAAGAATGGAAAAACAAGCATCACATGTACTCACCAGAAAATTGGTTTCCCTGATCATCACCTAAATACAAATCTGGGAACGACACCAATTGGACATCAGACTGAGGTGGGGGGTGGGGGAGGGGAGGGGGGTATGCCTACACAATGAGTGCATTGCGCACCGTTTGGGGAGTGGTAACACTTGAAGGTGCTGACTCGGGAAAGGAGGGGTGGGGAAAAAAATATGAAACTATTGTTTTTAAAAAAAAAAAAAAAAAAAAAAGAAACCAGGATTCAAATCAAGAGCTCAGTTCCAGGCCCGGATACCAACCTCTTTGCTGCCTTCCTGTATGTAAGTCAGTGGTCTCCGTTTCCCTTTTGATCACTCCCTAAGTGCAGGGCTACATTGTTATATATAAGTAACAATGTAGCCAATAAGTAACAATAAGTAAAAGTTCTTGAGTGTCTCAATTGCAATGAAAACAATACTCAAACCATGTAGGAGCAATGTGTTGGAGCAACTAGATTCTAATAAAAGGGATCATAATAACCGACATAAAAATGTGGCATAGTACAGCAAAATAGTGTTGTATTTATATGTTTAGCAACAATTGACCTCCTATAACACATCACTTACGTGTGTGATTTTCATGTAAACATCACAGCAACTCTGTGGAGAAGTATTTCCACAGTTTCACACAGGAGCACGGGTGGGCTCAGAGAGTGAAACAATCTCTACTCAAGATCACAACAGCTGCTTATAACTGGACAGTTACAGAGCTCCTACAAATTGAGGAGCTCAATGAAAGGAAAATGCAAATGCCCAATAAAAATATCAAAAATCCTCAACTTCATTAAAATCAAAGAAATCCACATTTAAACCACAAAGAATACAAACCTTTCATCCATCAAACTGACAAATATAAGAAGTTCAAACTTTTTGCATTATGAAGAGGATACGCAGATAAAGTCATGCTCTCTCATTCTGTTGCAAAAAAAGATAATTAAGAGGGGTGAAGTGGGGACTTAGAGGTAGAGTGGAGAGAAATGATTAACTTTATGTAATTGTTATATAATTTTAGTGGTTAAAATAAGTATGTTCCTACTGTGGGAAAAAAAGACTTTCATAAGCTAACACCTCTTGTATTGGGTATGTGTGTTTTGGAAGAATGTCACTTCCATAGAAACATAAGTTTAAATGTTCCTATACATAGAAAGATGTGTAAAGAAATGCTATTTAATTATTGTTTTTGTACGTTGTTAGTCTCCAGGGCATGATGAGAGTTGAGAAAATTGAGGAGCATGTCGCCAATTCTTATTTAAATCCTCAGTTTTAGGTAGATTTATGTTTGTAATGAGCTATGACCTTGAACAAGCCTCAAAATAATCAGTCATATTTCAACTCAATATTGAGTGAAAATTATTTTCAAAATAAAAGCATGATTTTTTGACCACATCTTACAGAATTAATTAAGCATAACTATATTAATAGCCACATGATTAAAGTCATAAGACATTATAAGTAAATTGCTTTATTATGTAATCTCTTTTAAGTAGGAATATTATTTAGTTATTTATCAAACCACTTGTGGTAGTATACATATTTTGCTAATTCAGGGATAATATTTAAACATATATAAAATCCACATTATATCTTTATTAATGAAATATTTTTTCTTAAATGCTTCCCAAAATAGAATTTTTTCATATTAACAATAGTATTCAACTCTCTGCTATCAGGTTAAAAAATCATAATTTGAGTACAGATCATTTTATTGTCCTTTAAACAGAAATGTGTTCCCCAATATCATAGATATAAATTATCATAAGGTAAAATCTCCTGAAGGTGGCAGCATCCTAAGCAAATCTATCTTCAACCTTTGCAGCAAGCTGCTGTTATTTGTGAAATATTATTACATTTACTGGTAAAAGTGACTCGCAATTATACAGACCATTAATAATTATGAAAACAATGTAATAGTACTCATCATGACATGATTTCTAGCAGATTCCTAAAGTATAGTCTATACTTATGAATATATAAGTTAAATTCAATGTAAATATTTTTATCAAGGCTTTTGATATCTGCAAAGATTTCTGTTGATTCTTTGACTGAATATACTAATTTTCTAACTAATAAACATTACTGGAGTAAGAAGGTGGCAGGCATTCATTTCAACATCCCAATTTCCACTTTATGTCATTTTCTAGAGGGAAATAATTTCATTGCCAATTCTTTCCGTGTATTTCTTGAAATATGAGGAAAATAATGATGGTGAATATTATGAACATGATTTTTGAAACTAAGAATGGCCCCATAAATCAGGAGATAAATCCTAATTTAAACACTGGGTTTTTAAGGATTTATTCAATGCACTTCACAGGTGGTTTTTAAATAAAAAAAACACAGTTTTCTTGTCTGCCAGTAAAACGTTGTTTGATGATGTACTTTTGAAACTATAATGCACTATACAATGGTTGTGGCTGTCATCATTATTTGTAAATGGCGAGTGTCCTGATTTGTACTTTGTGACTGGAGACTCTTCTAGGAAGAAATAGGCTATTGCCAGGACCATGCTGATCACTGCCATCCCTGATTAAATACCCCATTAGAGATCAAAGTCCCCTCAAGGGAAATGTTTTCCTGTAGGTACAATTGATACATAAGTTTTCATTTTTAAGAATCATATTGTGCACAGATCTTTCCATCGATCTTCCATCAGGTTGCACCTAAATTCTCCCCCACTCATACAACATCTGAAGAAGGAACCAGCATTTTCTTGGTAATTGTAGATATTAATCCTTTATTATAGCATTTGTTAACAGCATTCCTCTGAATCTATGTATTTTCCCCTTTTTAAAAAATTTTTAAGACATTTGGTTGGTACCAATATTTTTCCTTTAAAATGAGATGTTTCCCCAGTCTTAATAATTTCTTGGCTGATTCCATCACTTGTTTGCTAGTCCATATCTAAAAATGTGGATAAACTTTAAAATTCTACAGTGCTTGTCAGTTACTGATTCCTATTTAAATTTTTATGCCCATTCATCATCATCATATATATATATATATATACACATATATATATATATATATACACACTAAATTGGATTGCCATATAATCAAGTGTTTCTCAGAAAAATAATGAAGCTTTTGTTTCGCAGATTCAGAAACACGGTGTTTCTTTGCAACTGGCAACTTGCAAGCCAGCTAACAGGCGCATGACCATGCAGTTTAGCAAAGAGAAATTCTCTGGAAGGCCATAGATGCAATCTTGGCATTATTTTTTCTTCAGACTTTTCCCAACCAGAAATTTCCTCCCTATTCCTATTACATTCTCATATTTTTCTTCTTTCCATTTCTTTTCTCCTCTTTCCTTTACTCTACTGCATATCATTATTCTTCCTTCCATTTATCTTTCTTTTTTCACTTTTTTCACTCTGCAGTTTCTGACTGTGAGCCTAGCGGATACAAGGGATTTTCCTGGGGGACTTTCCAGAGGTTGAGAAGAGCACCCGGACTGGGACTTGAAGTCACAGAAGCAGCAACACCCCAGACTGGGGCGCTGGGGGATGGCTGGAGTCATGACTTACGCAGATGTTACTGATTACAGGAAAAATAGAAAATGAAGGCAAGAAAAAGTCTATGCAGTCCACTTATAAATTGAAAACCCCAAATTTCCAACATGCTCATCCCATAAATCTGATCTTTTAAAAAATATCTTGGACTAGTAAATTAAAACATTCATAAAATATTTGCTGTAAGTTCCTCAGCTAATATAGACAAGGTAGTACCACCGCAAGTATAGTATAGATTCAGGTGTAGGAGCGTAGGAAGAAAAACTGGGCCCCTCTCTTCTATATTTTGCGAAGAGGGCTTGAAGAAGAAAAGATGTCAGAAGAAGAATGAGAAAGCTATTTTAAATCGGATATGGGATCACTTAAGTGTGAGTGATAAAATAGAAGACAGAAGTATAAAAAGGGGAAAACAGACATGAGGGACGGTAGAGTGAGGGATGTGAGAGAAACAAGAGGAACCAAAGTTGAAATACAAGACACAAGGGAAGAAAAAGTTCATACAAGTAATGGACAATTGCCTCGGAGGAAAATTAAAGGACATGACCAAAGGGGGAAAAAAGACAGGATTATAATGTTTGGGAAAGAGAAAGAGACACACACAACCAGTGGGTGGGGGAGGGGTGAAGGGGGCAGGAGGGCAGAGAGAGACGAAATGATCAAGAGACCAGGAGGAAAAAATTCTTGTTGATTGAGGTAGTAAGGAGGAAATAAATTTGGAAAGTAACATAGGGAAAGAAGCAGTAAAATTTTGCCATGAATAGAAGGGAGGGCTAATCTGAGATCATCTGCCAAGTGGAGAAGGTTTGGACATCTGAGACAGACAAAGGAAGTAAACATCAGTGACTGCTGAGTGAGGAGCTGGAGCTTTGCCATAAACCAGGTAAAATGAAAACACTAGTTCTTGCCAACAAGCTGATTTTCACATCAAGCGTGAAGGGGTAACGAACATGTAATTTAATTATCATTGAAACCAGAGATGACACTAACTGTGTGTTCAACTCTTCCTAATCTCATGAAATGTGATAGTAAGTGGACTGTGGACAGTCTCAAGTTCATTTCTGGTGCTCAACTAAAGTCCCACGATTAAAAAAAAAATAAAACAGAGTTAGCAGGCAATAATTTGTGTTTTTATTCAATATTAGCTACCTGGAAAATTTTAGGTACTTGGCGTTTGAGATGCATTTACTCGTTTCCTGATTCCACCCCTTCAAAATAAAGGTCTATATGCAGTTCTCTGCCAAAGTGAACAGAGAAAGGAGAAGAGGGCCAGAGCCACTCGAAGCACACTCCCTCCTCATTTGCCTGTGGGTGGAACAGGCAAGTCACACCAAAGGTGCAGTAGCCACAGGCTCTGTCCTAGTTCAAACTCACCATTAGAGTACTGGGTCTCCTCTGTGGACTTCCAGTACAAGGAAATGAGAATACAAGAAGTTTTTACAATGGATAGATAATAGCTGATATTGATTTTTCCTTAAGCAGCCCAAGATGCTTGACCTTTTTGTATCTACGTGTGGTGTCAGAGGAATTCTATTCATGTAAAGACCCCAAGCCAAATAAGAGATAGGATAGATCAGCATTGCAGCTCATAGCCAAGTTCTCCTGTGCCTGTTAGAACACTGAAAATTAGGGAAAGGGCTATTTTTTTTCCTTCAAATTTTAGGAAGGCAGGCTTAGAATTACCCTTCTGGACCCTTCTGGAGAAGAGTACATGTAGATGCCTCTGGACACAGGAGAATGAGAGTCTTGGGCTTAGGAAAGGGACATTGCAGTGAATTTTGCTGGCCTATTCCTTTAGTCAATTCTAAAGGGATTCAAAAAGTTCTTTATAAAAGCAAATTTGTAAGAAGCTCTGTCCAGACTCACCAGGAAGGTTTAATTACTTCTTAAATTAACATATATTATAAATATGGCAAAGTGCACCTATCCTGGGCATATGCCTCCATGAGGTTTGCCAGGTAAGTACACCCATGTAACCAGCTCCCTAATCATGATCTAGAACATTACCAGAAAGCTCTCCATCACTAACTTCAAATGTAACTGCTAGCCTGAATTCTGACAGCATAGTTTTATCTGTTTTTGTTTATTTACTTTAAATAATGAAATAATCTATAGATTCTCTTTTGTGTCTGTTTTCGTCTACCCAATATTACATTTGTATGATTCATTCATATATTTGGGGGTTGTTGTGGATCAGTTATTTTCATTGCTCTCTAGTATTCCATGATATGAATATGTTCTAATGCATTATCCATTTAATTATTGATGGACACTGGAATAGTTTTCTAGTTTGGGGATACTTAGAATAGCATTGCTATAGACATTCTCATATATGTCTTTCATATATGAGTACCTATAGTCATTCATTCCTGATAGGGATATATCAAGGAAGTGGAATCACTAAGCCACAGGTTAGGTGTATGTTCTTCTGGTTTAGTAGATAGTGCTTAATAAATTTCCAAAGTGTTTCTATCAATTTACATTCCAACTGTAATGTATGAGCATTCCAATTGCTCCACATTTTTTGTAACTCTTGCTATTTTCCATCTTTTTATTTTAGCCTTTCCAATGGATGACCACATGGGATTAGAGCTGTACTTTAGCAATAGTTCAGGAGTGACAGACCAAATCTTGAAAATTCAAGTTGTAAATGGTATGTTTAGGTCTCATATTGCACTTTGGTATGTGATTTTGATAATTGAAAATAAATTGATTTCTAAAAATTCTACCTAGCAAGCCAACTTTACTCATCAACAAAGTCTAAAAAACACTTGAGGGGTCAATTCAATTTATTATGTGGAACAAACCTCCAGTTTCAAGGATATATATTTTTTAAAGTAATTTCATTTTTATTCCTAATATTTTTACTTTTAACCAGTCTAATTATCTGCTTTTTTTTATGAGTTTGCCAAAAATTCTTTAGTTTTTTCCAGAGCCAAGAAAAAATTCATTAAAAAATTTGTCTAGATTATAATGTGATTCACTAAGTTATAAATACATGCTATTAACTGTGATAATTATCAGGGATACAAAGATTAATAAAATAGAGTCTTTTTTTTTCAGCAACTCACAAACTAAGGAAAAAGATAGGCCGGGTGTGGTGGCTCATGCCTGTAATCCTAGCACTCTGGGAGGCCGAGGCGGGAGGATCGCTTGAGGTCAGGAGTTCGAGACCAGCCTGAGCAAGAGTGAGACCCTATCTCTACTAAAAATAGAAAGAAATTATCTGGCCAACTAAAATATATATAGAAAAAATTAGCCGGGCATGGTGGCACATGCCTGTAGTCCCAGCTACTCGGGAGGCTGAGGCGGTAGGATTGCTTAAGCCCAGGAGTTTGAGGTTGCTGTGAGCTAGGCTGACGCCACGTTACTCACTCTAGCCCGGGCAACAAAGCGAGACTCTGTCTCAAAAAAAAAACAAAAGATAATAATAGCTAACATTCTTTGAGTGTTTACAACCTTTACATTTATTATCTCATTTAATCCTTACGACAAACATACGAGTAGGTTCTACTATTTTCCCTTATTATAGATGAGGAAACTGAGGCACAGAGATGTAAAGAAACTTGCCCAAGGTAGCAATGATGTTGAAATGTGATTCAAATCCAGGAAGTCTGAATTCAGAGTACACTCTTGAACATGACACCACCCTATGACTATAAGAAAAAGTAGACTAGGATATGTGCTTCAAAATAAGGCTAAAACCGAAGTTATCTAAAAGATACAAATGGGAGAGACATATTCAGACTATGAAAGTTGGGAACTTTATGGAAATGGCATAAAATGAGCTGGGTTTTTAAAATTAGGTACACCTTTCAAGGAAAAAAATGAAGAGAAATGGAATTTCATGTTGAGGGAATAATACAGGCTCTAAGCTCTTTGGGGGAAAGAAGAGTGTTTTTTTTTGTTACTGTAAACTGAGAGACTAGAGAGAGGTCTATGAGTTAGCTGATGTTGAATGAACATAGAAATGTGGAGCATATCAGGCATTATATGCATCCTGTGGCCACACTGCAATTCACTGTGGCCGATAGTCAAGAGAATGAATGAATTGCAAGAGAATGAACAGTCAAGAAAACGAATGAACACATAAGTGGGTGAAGGTAGATGGCAGCGAACATTGGGGAAAGCAGTATTACTAGTGGGTCAACATAACCCCAGGATAGGAACTCAGCATAAGGTTCAAAACTTCTCATTCTGTACAATTTATTTTATACTATAATGTTGGGATCTTCTATGGAAGCAACTTATTTCAAAATTCTGGGAGTGTGGTAACACTTGAAGGTGCTGACTCAGGAAGGGGGGGTGGGGAAGGGAGGGATATATACCTACATGATGGGTGCAACGCGCACTACCTGGGGAACAGACATGCCTGGAGCTCTGACTTGGGGGGAAAGGTGGTACATGGGCAATGTATGTAACCTGCAATTCTGTATCCCCCATAACAATAAGATGAAATTAAAAAAAAAAAAAAATTCTGGGAGTGGTTTTGCCAAAGGATCATTAAATTTATTTGCATATAAACTAGGCCAAATTTTAAATCGCTTTCAATAGTGTTATCTTCATCTAATAGCTTTTGCATCTTAAATACTTTAAAGAAATTATTGACCCCCAGATATTCAAATATTACTTTAGGGTTAAAGAGAAGAAATAGATATAAAGTATGTTCCAAATAACACATATTGAGCAGATATAAGATAAGATGAGTAAATAAACAAGTAACAGTGAAGATATTTTAAAATTAGCACCCCAAAATTACTTTGAAATATTTATATTTGCTTATAACCCAAAACATAAACAATGTAAATTACAACAACCTTAGGATGCATGTTGCACCTAGAAGAGCGCCAACAGTATTTTCAATGATAATGCTGGCTATGCTATGATGAAATTTTCCCAACAAAATATTGTTAGTAACTTTATAAACTATACAATGCTTTTGGAAACAATATATTTCAATAATCATGAAAAAAATCCATCTCATAGTTATTCCATTTCTGAAAATTTGCTCATTTATTTACTCAACAGATTTTTATTGAGCACTCATGCTAGGAACCTAGAACATAAATATCAGCAACATACAACCCTTTCCTTCAAAAAGGTAACACACTACTTGAGAGCTTGAAGCAAATAAATAAAACACAGGCTTTTAGTTGAATAATGGCTTCTATAAAGTATAGTAGGTATGGAAGAAAGAGAAAACTAAGAATAAATTACCCTTAGGAAATCATTTTAAACAAGAAACGATAGATTCATGAAGATGTTTGCAGTAACAACAAAGTCAAGGGGCTAAAAAAATTCAAAAACCCAAAATACATTGGCTTAATGAGACAGTTAAAAGCATTCTGATAAAACAAGGTAGAATATGACAAGCCTTGTAAAATTTGAAAAAAACATATTCAATAAAAATATTATAACATAAAATGGCTTATATAATATTATGACCATGTGAAAACATTCAGATAGCATATAATGAAATAAATAAAAATGGAGCAGCTCAACAGAAAAAATATTTTAATCAAAAATGGCATTTAATGTTATGTTTTCTTTCCAGTAAATGGTAAACTTATTCATTTGATGGTTCTTGGAAAATTGAAGGGAAAAAATTATTCAAATTATAAAATAAAGAGGTTATTTCTAAATGTTGAAGTAAAAACTCTGCTATGTTAAATGCAGTATGTTAAGAAAAATTAATATTATATTTGTACTATATAGTCCAAGAAGTACAAAATTCCTCTAAATTATTATCATTATAAACACAATATTTCTCTCAAATAAATGTGTGTTGGTTGGTGGCTATCTCTATATTTTTCATGTAAGAAAAATGAAACAGATTACTTAATGACACGTACAAGAGCAGAGGCCTCTTTATGTCAACTATGATTTCCAATGAGTTCAGTAGTATCTAATCAGAACTTTTAAAAGTAACCTGTTCTTTATCTGTCAAACTTTAAATATGGAACACAGTGTTTTTTCCACCAGATATTATTTTATAGCACTACAAAGTCATTCTGAAAGTCTAACTATGACACTTCCTTCTATAAAGTTGAGAGACATAAAATTTTGAAAATAAATTTGAGCCAGTAAAAATTTTCAAGAAGACAAAATCCGATGAGGTTTTGTTTTCAATAGCTGCACATAAAATCTTTTCATGATCAAAGCGAGTAAATATTATTACAAGAAAAATAACTCTCAGAATTATATTATAATTGGATCAACTTTTCAGCATTGACCCCTGCTGTTATTAGTTGGAATAATACTCCAAGACTTAAAGAATTATGCCTGGAAACACTTATAACTAATTGCACTTGTGAATTAAATAACAATGCTTGGGTTGTGCCTTTTTTCCCCCCAAAGCTATTTGTAGCTGTATGAAGTCAATGGGTAGGATTTGACCTCTTGCTCACCACTTTGAAAACAGGCACATTTTAAATGATTATTTATAACAATTTCTGTTTGTTCTAGCTTTTAAGCCAGTGTTGTATAAAAGAAAGTTATTACGTACTCTAGTGTTCTTATAGAAATATTTAACTCTGTGAAAGTTGGAAAAGAAAGTTATATATTCAAATAAGTGATTTTTAATTTCTCAAAAAAAAAAAATACCTCATGTGGTTATTTACTTGACTTTGCACAGTCTAAATTGAAAACTGAAACAAGTCTCTTAGAAAACAAAACACTTACCAACTCTATGAGTAGATCTAATGGTATGGAATAGAACTAATTTTCTAGAATTATATCTATCTATGCTTTCACAAAGGCAAGTTTGTGAGACAGAAATTGTAACACTAATGTTTTTCTTGTTCTTTTAAAATAATGATTAATAAAAAAATATTAACCAATTATATTTCCTGTTAATTTCCTTATGTTCTCAGAGCACTTAGACCCTTAGCTGTCCATGATTTAGTCATCTTCTCTCCTGTCTGCTTGCTTATCTACTCCCAAGTCTATATTTCAAGCAATTTCAATTAGTACAGATTGATAAATCCCAGCCTATTCATGGGAACCAGCTAATTTGGAATGAATCTTTCCTAATTGTTTTGTGTTCACATGGGCGTTCACTTTGGCTCCTCTCCAAGCTTCCAGCCAAGGGGGAAAATTATCTTTCCACGCCCAGCTAAAAACAGAGTCAAAGAATAATTCCCTTGGTGAGCAGCGTCACTGAATAAGCAGTTTTAGCTTGGTATTTATGTGTATTTTTAATGAATATCTGTTTGTAGATTAAGTCAACAAAGCAGTTTTCACGTAGAAGAATACCAAATCCTGTTGTTCCTTTTTTTTCCCTAGCAATAACATTCTGAAATTTATAATCTTTATTACCGAGTTTTTAAAATCCCAAATAACATGTTGGTTTTTTTCCTCATATGAAACAGTTTTCTTAAAAAACAAATTGTAATTTTTATCTTATTCCTTTCCTTTTTGACTTTCATCTGTACTCTTCTGGGAGCATATTCTTCTTTTGATAATGTCATCCTTTATGCTATTCTAAATGCACATGTCTTTGAGTTAGCTCTTTCTTTCCAGAAGGGAAATATTAGTGCTCCAGTTTAAAACAAATAAAAAGTCCTGACAGTATCATGGCACAGAATTTCTTACATAGTTTCTTGACTGTTAGGATGGAAACTTAGTAGGTGCTCACAGCAGGTTGGAGAAAGAATTCTAACACCAGAAGCAGAATAGTTTTAGGAAAGAAAGTTCATTTTACATTCTCAAGAAAGAAAGAAAGAAAGAGAGAAAGGGAGTGAAAGAGTGTGGCCATCGCATTGAAGAAAAAGTAGAGGGTAGTGTTGGGCAGCTGAGGAAAGTTGCTTGGCGTTTTTAGAGGGTATGAGTGGCTTTTTTCCCTCTGCTTCAGCAGACTGATAACAAAAGCAGCAGTGGAGCAGTTGTAGGTGCTCTTTGTTTTTTTCTCTGTGAGACTGACTTTATCTGAGTCCTTGGAATCTGGTTCTGGGGAGAACTGAAGTGGGGAGTTTGTACCCCTACGGTCCACTTAAGGCTCTTCAAGGCTGAGAAAATGAAGTCTTAGAGATAATGAGTTAGACCACAGGTGTTTTAACTAAACAAAAGGCAGTTGTACTGTGAGTCTATTTCTCTTACTTTCTTTTTGATAGTTTGTTTTCCTCTGTTAGATAGGTCATTAGTAGGACCACCTTTCATTGACCTTCTGAATATGGAAGTCCAAGATCAGTTATTATCTAGTTTGACCTGGGAACAGTGTCTGAGGATCTCTTGGCTTTGGGAGAACAACATAGATTGGGTGCTCACAGAAAAGAAAAGAGTAAAATGCCTATGAGCTACATTGATAAAATGGAGAGGTTTTTATAGAAAAATGAGAACATACTGGTCAGGTTTTAGAGCCTCCAGTTTCTCTCCAAACCTACATTCAGGAAGTATCACTGCCACTTTCCAAGGTGATGAATCAGACAATCCACTCATCTCAGGAGTGGTTTCTGCAGTGGTGGCTAACAAAGCACTCCACTTGAGGGTTCATAAACACTTTTTGAAAATGGTGGTGATTGATCATCACCTAAATACAAATCTGGGAATGACACCAATTGGACATCAGACTGAGGTGGGGGGTGGGGGAGGGGATGGGGGTATGCCTACACAATGAGTGCATTGCGCACCGTTTGGGGAGTGGTAACACTTGAAGGTGCTGACTCGGGAAAGGGGGGGTGGGGAAAAAAATATGAAACTATTGTTTTTAACTTGCACTGTTCACTTAATAATTTATCATGAATATTTCCCATATTATTTCATATCATTGTACAAGAAATAATGTATACATTATGAGGACATACTGTATCTAACAAGATATACTGTTAGACTCTTTGATTCTGTAAAATTAAATTGAAAAAAAAGTAAAAAATAAAAAAAAATAAAAAAAATAAAGATAAAAAAAAAAAAGAATTTAGGACTAGATCAGTGAGGACTAGAATAGAGAAGTCATTTAGAAGTGGTAGTGTTTACACTTAGCCTCAGCTTTGGATGGGAAACACCAGGAAATGGGAAATGAGTACCTTCAACATAGTAAATTTGAGAGAGATAGCAAGAAACTGAAAATATGGGAGTATATTTTGAGCAAGAGCTCAGGGCTAGAAACAGATTTTTGAATCATCCACAAATATCCATAATATTGCATAGGATTACCAATAAAAACAAGACTGGAATAATGACATGTAAAGACTTACCAGAGCGGAGAATTTGTCATCATTGATTAATTCATTTATTCATTAGTCAAAATGTATATATGTATCAAGTTAGTAAATGATGTGATTTGTGAGCAGACACACATGGAAGGCACAGTTTTAGTCTTGGTAAGAGAAAAGATAAATCTGATAACAGCTCTTACCTTCAAGGTTTTAATCTAGTAATTCAGATGAGACAATATAAGGCTTGTAAGTCAATAGGTATATTAAGAGAAAATAACAAAAATGGTTTTTTAAAAAGTGCAAATAAAGGAAAAATAAAAGAAAAAAAAAAGAAAATGGTGGTGATTACAGGCTCAGTGGGCTTATGAGAGAAGAATTTTAGTTGCAGGATTTTTAGATGAATGCCACTGAAAAGGAGAAGAGCTGGGTGAAATCAATGTGTGTGCATGTAAGAATAGAAACAGAAATTTGAAAACATTCTGTCTTCCACAGGTCCTAAGAGTTTACATTTGACCCAGGAAATGAGTGACTTCCTTTCGTGTTATGTTAATTCTGACTTAAGACAAAACATCAACATCAAATAACTATGCCATTTGCACTCTTTCAGAGTTTGGAGGAGGTACACAATCCTGCAGCATAAATGTTCTGGTGGTATTTACCAACTAACCTCTGGTTTGGAAAAATTAAAAAAAATTATCTGACCCCTTTTTTCTGAACATTACCCTGATTGTATAACTTTATCCAGTTAAGAAAACAAGGTGTCTTTAATTTTCTTTAGCTATGCTAAGATCTCAATCAAACTAGGTAAGTTTCTGTTTCATTTTTCACAGAATACAGTAAGCACAAACTTGCATACTGCCAGGTCTCACAAACCACACCCTGTTTATGAATGTATCTCTGGGAACATTTTAAAAACAGCAGAGTAGAAGGTTCCATTTGCCTTAACCATCTTCTCTTTTCTTCATTTATCTTACGTCTTTTTTTTAGTATATTCTTGATTAAAAAGAGAGATACGTAAACACCCTGTTTTAATACCTCAATTTCAAGACCATATAAGTGGTGCTACCTGATTGCATTTTGCAAAACTTAATAAACTGCATACCCACATTGCTCTGTGTTTGCTTCTTTTTTCTTTTCTTTTCCTTTTTTCCATACTGTTATCTTCTATTCAAGAAATAATTCACAAGAATTTGCTAAGCACCTTCCACGTATTAATATTTACTCTCCAGTATTGATTTCTTCTTTCTTTGAACACTAAAGTTACACTATGAAAACTCCATGAAAGATGTATAGGCCCCAACCCCTCCCCTTTCTTCTGGGAACTTACGTGTGTGTGTGTGTGTGTGTGTGTGTGTGTGTGTCTGTAAAAGAACAGGGTGAATACACAGAGGACATATATGTAAATAATCAGCTGCAATTCAAGTCAGAGCGAGAACAGTGGTTGAGGTATTTTAGGTGTGTTCCTTCTGACTGTAGGACAGGTATCCACAAGGTCTGTGAAGGAGGCCACCCACGAGCTGAGAGATGGAAGCCAGGTAGTATCATGACAGAAAGAGAATCCCTTCTCTGCTGAAGACAGGGCGTGGTCAGTCCCCTGCGTGAGGGAGCTGAGCTGCCTCTGGAGGTGATTTAGTGCATTCCTGACTGCCTTTATCTCCAGGGAACTGACTGTCTCCACAGGATGACCTCCATGACCACACACGATGGTCATGTTAACATTAACACATAGTCCTGAATGAGCTGCATTTCCTCCCCGTGAGAAAGTAACCTCCCATGCAAACACCATTTTCTTGTGTAGTTGAAAGTGTCTCATTGAGTTTAGACCTTAGGAAGATAATATTTTTAGACCGGGTTTGAGTCTTTAATTTCATGTGCTTTCTAAGTCCTTATTTAAAAAAAGAAAAGACACTTAATCAAAGCTAAAAATATTCAAGCATGAATCCAGAAGATGCAAGGTGATTTCCCAGGATTTTTGAGATACAGGGGACCTGAAAAAGAATTCCTTGAATCTCTTTCGTGGATTCTCAACATCAGTTTCTCCTGACTCTGATCACTTTTTTCCTTAAAGGATTACAAGTAATTTTTTGATTCACTGATTTATTCCTTTATTCAGCATTTATGATAGCATATTGTGCTCCAAGCACTGTGTGAGAATGCAAGCAGTTTAAAGGGTATTTTTGTTGTTTGTCATTTTTTGTTTTGCTTTTGTTTTTTAGGTTAAAACTAAAACCTAAATAAAATGGGATAAATGCTCTGCCAGGGGAGGTCCGGAGCACTCCAGGAGCCTGGAGGAAGAGTATTTACTGCCTGTCCAGAGGGGCTGGGAAGGATTCCAGACCTCAGCCCAGGCTGACTTTGAAGATAAGTAGTCAAGCAGAGGGCACAGAAGGTAAAAGTATATAAAGGCAAGAGAAAAGGTTCAAATGTGAAAAACTGAGAAGGACAGAAAAGCGCAACCAAGAGACTGAGCTAAAAATGCAGGTGGAGGGCTGGGGGTGCCATGCGCTGGGGGATGGTGGCCAGTTAGAGGACAGCACGCTGAGCTCCTGCTACCTGGGGCCAGCCCTGTTTACTCAGGTTTTCCTCCCTGGACTCACTCCCTATTTGAACTCTGAGAGCTGCCCATACAAGGAGCAAGTCCGAACCTCATAGAAGGCATGCAAGGCCCTGCAATTCTGGCTCCAGAGAGAGTTTCCCAGCCTGGCCTTTCACTCCTGCTCAGCCTGCTCTCAAGTGCACCATGCAACTCAGAGCCTGTTCTTAACCAGGCTCAGCTGGGATTTTCTCTACCTGCTCAAGTCTGGCTCATCTGCAAGGGCCATTTAAATGTGCCTTTGATGTAAAGCATCCTGGGACTCCCTATGACCTCTACATCAAAATGAACAACTGTCCCCTCTATTCTGCCATGGTACTGTCATCTTCCTCCATTAGATGAGCAATTAAACACGACTCATAATAGCTAGTAAATAGCTATAGACACTACTTGCTATGTATAAGGCATTTCTTTAACTATACTAGTTTGCTTATTGTCATAACTGACATATGAGGTACACACTACTATTACCTTATTTTACAAATGTGCAAACTTAGGCAGTGATAATTGAAGTAACCTGCCCAAGGCCACACATCTAATAAGTAGAGCCAGGATGCCACCCAGCCAGCCTGGCTGTAGGGTCTATACTCCTACAATGGACTCTCCTATGCTGAACTCGGCTGAAAACTAAAGACCAGGTTTCATCCATCCCTGTATGCCCAGTAGCTCTGGTGCTGGAAATACTCTATGACCGTCGGTTACATTATTGTTTATACTTTCAAATGCCAGAGGATAACTTTTAATGACTTTCTATGATAATACGTTCTGGTCTCCCTGCTATGTGGTCAGGAAGCCCTTTCTAATATTTATCTTTAATCTTTCTTAATATTGTCAAAATGCATTCCCTCTGGTTCAATACTCAATGGACACAACAAAAGCCCTATGTTTTCAATTATGCTCTCTCTACTAGACCCTTCCCATTAACATGTGTATTTCCATTTCTCCTATCTTAAAAAAAATTTTTTTAAGCATACCAAAAAAAAAAATCTGTTATTCCCACTTCTCCTCCCGGCTATCTCCCCATCTCTCTTACCCTTTAGAGCAAAACTCCCCGCAAGAGTTGCACATACTCACTTTCATCATTTTATTTCCTCTCATTCTCTCTTAAACCCATTTCAACCAGGCTTTCACCCCAACGATTTCTCAGAAGCTGGATCCAACTAATGGTCAATTTCTCATTAGTCATATATATGACCTATCCACATTATTCAATATAATTGATCATCTTTTCTTTGAAATACTTTCCTCACATGAGTCCTACACTTTTTGTTTTTCTCCTCTTACTATTCACCACTTCATAGATTGTTTTGCTGGTTCTGTTTCTTTTTTCCCTGAGCTCTCATTTTTGAAATTCCACAAGATTCAGCCCTTGGTTCTCTTCTTCTTTCTTGCTATACACCATTGATTATACCCACTTGTCACATGACCTGAAAAACCATGTAGACACCAATGACTACTAAATTTTTAGGCAAAGTTTTTGGAGTTTTTATTGTTCATTTCATGCATTGTTTTAAAGCATTGTTTTTAGAAGCAGAATTTCCTAATAAATTTCTATTAGATTAAAAGTGCACACCAGTTTTCCCTGTTAGGATTTTTACAAGAGATCTCAGAGACAGCAGCTGAAGCACAGCTTCTTTTGCCTCATCTTCAGTTAGCTCTGTTCTAATCAGAGCCTGGGAGTCAAGAGGGCATCTTGAAATCAACAACGCCTTTATGATCACTCAGAATTTGATTTGAATACCATCTGTACCATTTCATTCATTCAACAAATATTCATTGAGTACCTATTTTATGCTAATTCTGGTTTGGATGCAGGAGATAAAATAGTTCTCAAGGAACAAGAGTTTCTTGTTCTTTAACCCTACACTTTTAACCTCTTTGCTTAAACTTCGTAGTGTAATTGAGAATTTGAGATAACTTATGTAAAGTACCAAGATAACTTAGGTCCAGTGCTAAGTTTTTCAGTTTTGGGGTGAATGGTATCCCATCCCTTACATAGTGTTACCTAACAACGACTCCACGAACCATTTCCAATCTAGTGTTCACATTATTAATTTGTTATTGATTAACTTATTTAAGCATTTGTTTAACAAATGTCTAGCCACACAGCACCTCTGGGGGATAATTTCCTTCTGAAATGTTCTATTGGGTAATGGATAGAGCACTTGAAAGAAAGTAAAACTGATGCTATCTTAAATTTGGGGGAGAAGATGAGTCATTCACTTCACCTCTCTAGGTCTGCATCATACAGAGAATAAGAAAGTAGAACTTGATCTAAAAACAATGTTCCTTTTTTTTTTTTTTCTTTTTGAGACAGTCTTCACTCTGACCAGGCTAGAGTGCCGTGGCATCAGCCTAGCTCACAGCAACCTCAAACTCCTGAGCTCAAGCAATCCTCCTGCCTCAGCCTCCTGAGTAGCTGGGACTACAGGCGTGTGCCACCATGCCCGGCTAATTTTTTCTATATATATTTTTAGTTGGCCAGATAGTTTCTTTCTATTTTTAGTAGAAACAGGGTCTCGCTCTTGCTCAGGCTGGTCTGGAACTCCTGAGCTCAAACGATCCGCCCGCCTCGGCCTCCCAGAGTGCTAGGATTACAGGCGTGAGCCACCACGCCCGGCCTTAAAAACAATGTTCCTTTACAGTTGCAAGATTTTATGGTTCTACTTCCTTTAATTATCCAAAACTTGTCCTTTTTGAGCATCAAAAGATATCCTCTATTTAGACTACTATGTTCATTCATATGCAACGTTCATTTGTATATTTTACTTATATGCATTCAGAATGTTTTTTTTTTTAATGTACCACTTTTAAACAAATAGTTTTAGAGGGATGTTTGCTTTGGTTTTCTCTTGTCTTAATTTTTTCCATTCCTTGTATTCATGCACATATGCCTGCGTGTGTATACACGGGTGTGGCAGTGATCATAGGTTCAGTGGCAGTGAGTTTAGTTTCAATTAAAGTGTCTTAAAGGACAGTTGTGTGGGAAAGGCAAGAGTGGTGAAAGCAAACTATTGCTGTTCATCGTTTTTCTCGTTCAAACTGTGATATCTCAAGAAAAATTTCCATCTCCTTATGTCAGTCTACAGACTGTAAGATTCTTGACTCTAATCTCCATCTTGAATTCCTAAACCTAATAGGTAGGATATTTTGGTAATGATACAACTCAAATCAGCTTAAATATAACTCAAATTAGCTTACACAAATTTATTGGGTCATAATGCTAAAAAAAATCTAAGGGTTGATTTGACTTGGATTCAAGGACTCCAGTGGTATCATCAGTAGTTGATCAGTTTCTCTCTGTTCTTCTCTCTTCTCTTATCTCTTTTTGTTTTGCTCTTCTCTCACCTTCCCTTCCCTCCTTCCCCCTGACCTGACTCTCTTCGGTGCTGTCCTTGCTGTTAGCATTATTTTCAAGCAGACACTCTCCATGTAGTCTCAACACTGAGCCAGGAAGAGGGGTAGCCCCACCCAGACCAAGTGCACAATGAACGCAGAACTAGCAGTTCTCCTAGAACATTCTGGAAAGAAAAAAATTTATTCATTACTCTAATTGAATAGTAACCCTTTTTAAATGCATTTGATAAGATTCAAAATACAACATTAACTCAAGACAGTCATGCCCTATTTTCCAAAGTGATAAATGTATTCTTTTAGAAAATAATACATAATTTTCATTTGGGCATTTGGCCAATGACCTATTTTCAATAGCCTGTTCCTCAAGAGCTTAGAATTACAGGGAGGAAATGAAATCTCATTTTTTAATCATCTTTATTTGAAATAAAAACAGAGATCAGAGATCCCTGTCAAATCATATTAATCCCAAGATGAAATATTACAAATGCAAAAACAACAGAAAAACTTAGGCAGGAATTAGAGAATACAGACCTTTGAGTTACTTCTTATATTTCCTATTTCAATCAGCCAATCAGGCATTGAATATTCATGAACCCTTACTGTGGGCCCTAGCCTGTCCCTTTGCTAGGCCCCAGGAAAACATATGACTAGAATACCATCTAGTATGGAAGCAGACAGATTAACAGATAATCATATAACAGAAAGTGTTTGATGTTATAATAAAAATGAGTATTGGAACACTAGTTCTTCCTGGGGAGTCAGGAAAGGTTGCAAAGAGAAGCCATTTGAGGTATATCTTAAAGAATAAGAAAGAATTCAAGGCTGGGCGTGGTGGCTCACGCCTGTAATCCTAGCACTCTGGGAGGCCGAGGTGGGCGGATCATTTGAGCTCAGGAGTTCGAGACCAGCCTGAGCAAGAGCGAGACCCCATCTCTACTAAAAATAGAAAGAAATTATATGGACAGCTAAAAATATATAGAGAAAAAATTAGCCGGGCATGGTGGTGCATGCCTGTAGTCCCAGCTACTCGGGAGGCTGAGACAGGAGGATCGCTTGAGCCCGGGAGTTTGAGGTTGCTGTGAGCTAGACTGATGCCACGGCACTCACTCTAGCCTGGGCAACAGAGTGAGACTCTGTCTCAAAAAAAAAAAAAAAAAAAAAAAAAAGAAAGAAAGAATTCATCAGGCTGAGAAAAAAGATGGAGACATGAAGGAAGACATTTCAAGAAGAAGCAGCTCCATGAATAAAGTCAGAGAGGAGTAAAAGGGTTTAGCCTTTGAGTATAAGAATATTTACATGCTAAAATGCAAGCTGGAAGCTGGAAGTGATGAGGCTAGGGAGGAAGGTTCAGTCAGATTATGAAGACTAGATACCATATTGAAGAACAATATTCTTCTAGCTAGTAATCTTCCCCTCTTCACTACTTTGTAGAAATGCAACCTCATTGGGTAGCATTCTAATAATCAGGATCCAAGTTGTCATTTTCAATTTATTTTGCTCAAGATGAAATGGGAGGATGACACAAAAAGGATGTTTTGGTGCAATTTCCAGCACTAGCTCTGAGTTCCATAGAGACCCTACAGGTATTTGCATAGAGTTGTATTTCTCAGCCATCCTATATATTCCTTCTCATAGGAGAGGCATATGTGGTATTTTTCGACATATAGAACACATTTGAATCTCATTCAACTAATTTATACTTTTAAATGACTGATTTACTAGAGTAAAAGGTCTGAGCATCCCTGCACATGAACCTCTGTTGCCTCTTGTTTCTGAGCTGTTATAAGTGAACCACCTGCCCTTGTGAAATCTATCCTGCACCCCAGCTGTGTCTGAGAATCCCCAGGATGTCTCATGTATGCTCATGAACTGGTCAACTCAAGCACCTACCATCTTCTTCCTTGCCTCACTCCTTCCCCTGACCACCACCATAATATTTGCTGCTGTGGAAGATGGTGCTCAGAGATGAGCCACCTCTGCTGGGTTATCATTATCTTCTGCCACACACCACCATCTGCTCCTGGACTCCTAGAGGTGCCTACAAGCTTCAAAATATAGAAGCTACAATGGGTTCTGCAAAAAGTTATCAGACTTTTTTCCAATTGGGAGCCATGTATCAATATTGCCAGTAATCAATGTTTATAGGTCTTAGTGAAAAAAAAATCTCAATTTTACAATCAGCACCTCAGCACAGATTGAGGTCAAAAGATAAATCTACACATTGGACAACATGGTATATTGATGATTGTTTCTTCCTCTCTGGCAATCAATCTTTTGTTTCCTGGACCAAACTTGTCTTCCTGACTCTTTTTCCAGGCGGGATTCTCTCCCAGGTAGCTTGTCAGTCCCTCATGCATAACTGAATTTCTAATGGCCCCATCCCACACATGCTGAACCCAGAGGCACACAACTGGGGCAGAGAAAGGCAGCCTTCCCTATATTTAAATTCATGCTTCCTACAAGTCGGCGGCAGCCCTTGCATTTTTGGGAGAAGCCACAAAAGGAGAGGATACAGTTTATGTCGTTGCATATTTATTCATTGCAATTACTAAATGCTAAAAGAACTCTCTGTGAGAAAAAATGCTTTGGAAGCCCTAAAATCAAAGAATTTATATCATTTTATTTATTTCCCTCTAGTATCATTTGAAACTTTTTTTTTTACAATCAAATGACATTATTTAAAAAAAGATTGCATAGGCCGGGCGTGGTGGCTCACGCCCGTAATCCTAGCACTCTGGGAGGCCGAAGCAGGTGGATCATTTGAGCTCAGGAGTTTGAGACCAGCCTGAGCAAGAGCGAGACCCTGTCTCTACTAAAAATAGAAAGAAATTATCTGGCCAACTAAAAACACATACAGAAAAAATTAGCCGGGCATGGTGGCACATGTTTGTAGTCCCAGCTATTCGGGAGGCTGAGGCAGGAGGATCACTTGAGCCCAGGAGTTTGAGGTTGCTGTGAGCTAGGCTGATGCCACAGCACTCTAGCCTGGGCAACAGAGCGAGACTCTGTCTCAAAAAAAAAAAAAAAGGTTGCATTGGCAATATGTGGTCGCAAAAAAGGAGGCAGAGAATTCATCCTAAAGGAAGAGACAGGCAGACATAGCTCAGCCCAGGAACAAAGGCTTTGTTCTGGGAGAGTGAAGCACACTTGAGAACAGTTTAGAGTGTGTCATTCACGGTTCTTCCCGGCCTGCCCGTGCCTGAGATTTAGTGAGACTGTGGCACAAAAATCTTCACCTCTGAAAGATATTATAGTGCATCATTAATCTGATACTCCTCCATAACAAAAGACGGCAACATTCTCTTTTCTTCATCCCAGATGGCTGCATCCTGAGACCTAGTTCTGCTCGTGAAACCTTGGATGAAATCCTCCAAGAAATCTCAGAAATGCTTGGGGGTTGAGAGGATAGTCTTTTTTTGTGATTTCAGGACTGTGAATTAGCAGATGGGAGCACTATCTGGTAAAAGAGCAATCACAATTTAAAAAATCAGAACCATTTATTCACCCCTTTTCCCCATAGACTATCCTTCATGGCTTATCTACAGTTTGCTTGAGTTGTAGTGGGTAACTATCACCTTTGGCTAGCTTCTTGGGTGGTTCAATATCTCCTAAGAACAATCCCTAAACAGTTCACACTGAAAATCACACTTCAGTCCATTATGAACAATACATGTAGACAAAAGCTCATCATTAGCAACAGAAACCAAACTTTGGACCTTCCTAATGCTGCAACAGCTTTTTGTTCCTCTACACCACAAACCATACAAACCATGAATAGCAACATCACTTTGATTTGTCGTTGTTCAATTTAGCTCTTAATTGGCCTGAGGAGCACTAACACATCATTTGTCATACGGAGTCTAACGTGTCCAAATTCTTATTCAATTGACTCCAATCTTTTTTTTATATCTTCCCCCCAGTCTCTTTCACCATTTCCCCTGTTTCATTCCCTACCAAGCGTTCAAGTGTTATTCTGCTTAGAACTACATCACAGGCCGTGCCAGTGCTAGTTCACACTTTAACATTTCCCCCTCCTTCTCTCAAAACTGTATCTCGCCCTTTCAACGACCAAACATGCCTAATCTCGGGGAAGCCTCCCCACCCCTGAGGACAGCCCAGCCCAGAGCCTAAGCACAGGTTGCTGCTTGTTCTGGGACTTCTCCACCCTGTTCTACCTCTCCACCCGCCGCCTCTGCCCCTCGCCTAGTCGACACCCTGGGGTGATCGCCTGCTCACCCAAGCTACTTATACCCTTATCTTCACTCCCCATCCCTAGAGCCAGTTTTACTGCTCATTGTTCACTAGACAGGGAAAAAAGACTCAGGCAGCACTCAAGTAACTTGCAAGAGGCACCTGGGGAGGAATTCAGATGCTCTAGGGCAAGTCGCTTTCAATCCTTTTTGCCACAACTGTCACAAGGAATGCCTTTTACACTCTGACCCAGTGCACGCGCGCACACACATTGAAGAAAATACAAATTAATGCAACACACCAGAGCAAGGAACCAAATATACCAACTGCATCATGTGCAAAATTAATTGACGTGAATTCAACCACACATTTAAAAAGTAATGGAAATTTCGATAGGGTATGTGTACTCTTTATTATATTATGTACATTTGTGTGTTATAACAGCTAACGCTTACTCAGCACTTGCTCTGTGCCTGGCATATATATTAAATCATGCAATTCTCCTAACACTGTGAGGTGGGTGCTGGTATTAGCCCTATTTTACCAATAAGGAAACTGAGGCACAGAAAGGTTAAATAACTTTCCCAGGGCACATAGGTTGGAAATAATTGGACCAGGGTTTGAATCCACACTCCATGGCTACTGCCCTGCCCTACTAACTACAACAAACGTGTAACTTTATATCACAACATGGGGTTATGTTCATGAAACAAAGTATATTGCTATTTATCAGCAAATTAATGGTTTTCATAGGTTTTTATGATCAAAGTGATTCTGGTTCTTTCTATTTTACAATCTTACTTTCTGCAAGATGAAATTCACAGGAAACATGTGTATTAAACAGACACTTCTTTTTCCAATTTTGAAGATGGCCTGAGCTATCTCAATGCAATAAATTGATGTTAACAATTAGCATATTATTTCTAGTTGAATATAAAACACTGGAATTACACAATACAATAAGAACCAACTGTTCAGCTTTTCTTAATGCAATTCCAAAGTTTTCTTCCCCTTAAGTTTATAAGAAAATGTACTTATTACAAAAATATTTATTTCCTGGAATCACAAACTATTACAGCTAGAAACAATCTCATTGCATCTAACATACCATTCCATTTTGTGGAAAAGAACTCTGAGATCCAGAGACATGGAAACTCTGCTAAAGGTACAATTTCCTTAAGAACAAATGGAAGACTTTGTAAACATTAACCACAACTTTCTTGAATACTACCAAGAAAACCTCATTTATAATGTCACAAATGATACTGAGACTTTTAAAAGTTCATTTCTCTTAAAGCTTTCGTGTCTTTGAAGTATCGAAAATACTTTGTCTTCAGAACTAAGTTCTATGTGAAAAACTTAAGTTGGTCCAGGGAAACAACAAATATGAGAATGAAGTTACACTAATTGGACACACCTACTCAGGAAAAAAAAAAAAACAAAAAAAACAAGTTTAACAAGTTCTTGCTGAGAACATACATTTATTGGACCTATTAATTTAGCAAAATTATAGTAATATTGACATAAAGCTACTGTGGCAGCTAGCAGGGTAATAACATAGCAGTGGACATAAGATAATGGTCAAATCCTTTCCAAGTTTCACAAGTTTTATTTCAATTCAACATGTATGTGCATCATAAGCTCAGAATGAGGTAGCATTGATGATTACATATGGGAGGTATCTCTAAAGGAACAAATATACAGTTAGACAGTAAAAGCAAGTCCATTCAGCTTCTAATAATATCTCTAATTTCAACATCATTTTGAAATTAAGGGCTTACTGTTTAGATCAAATATCCATCCCAACTTTGAGGATTTGGCAATCATATATCACCATTTTGTCCTGATACTGCTTTCAGGTGGAGGTCTGGGAAACTCTTGTGTGCATCACCTTCACCATTCATCAACTGTCCAGCGTTCAGGAAGGTCACTACCTGGCTAGATTCTGCAGATACCATCTTGATGTGTTAATAGCCCCCAGTAACCAACAGGTCCTTAAGTATATAAGCAGCTAGATTGAGAAGACAGATAAGACTGTCACCATCTACTCATTTGCTCATTGCTATAAAGTATTGGCTGGTTCTAGACATGACCCAGAACACTAAGGCATCCACTTACATTTTAACAAGTTTTGAGTGCCACAGCTTTCTGAAATTCAAGGACAATTAAATCAGCTATATATTGCCATCCTTAAAAATAAAGATGTTTCAGAAGATGGTGATTGATTCATTTCATAAGGAGTGCAAAAGAAGTGAATATTTCATATAAAATATACTTTAAATGTAGTTAAAGAGGTTTTCAACTACTTTCATTAAATTTGAAAATCTTTTGAACTGCTACCTCTATTGCAGTAAAATGCATATGGCAGATAATCACACCAACAGAATTTCTGACTTTATATCACATTTTCACTTTCAGTACTTATATTCCTTTACTTATTTAAATATAAATCAATATTATAAGGGATTATTTCAACACATATACTTATTTTTGAACTTTAGAAAGTTTAATAACTTTTTCACAACTTCCGATCAAACGTGATTAAAGAGAGTAATTTAAACATTAAGTCATGGAGCAGATTAGAGGAAATCTAAGTCTTTTCCAATTTTTATAATTAAAAATACTTTGTGCTTTACCCATTTTTTCCTGTATTCCTACTTGAAGACCATATTATTTAGCAACATCAATAACATTTTATTTGAAACATTAATAATTTTTATACAAATTAATTAGAAAAATAGACTCATTGCAGAGGAATTAATGTATCCATATATCTTGTTAAATAGTTAATCTCAAAAATATTTATCAAATTTTCATGCAATATTCTGTGCTAGGTATAGCATCTAGTTGTAGACAATAAATACTAGTGGAATAAATGAAAAAATAGTATTAAATATTAAAACTTTAAAAATTCTTTTTGGGTAAAAAAACAATGTTAATGAATTACTCATTTTTTGTTTTAAAAACTATATCTTAGGCTCATTTATTTTAGAAGCTTAAATGGTTAGTGGTTCTTTGGTGGTTTCTACTTTTAGACTACAAGATTCTAATTCTTTTAGATTATTATATAGTTTATATTTATATAAAAGCTTTTTACTGGATTGTAATATTACTCTTAACATCTATCAAGAAAAATGAGCAAAGTTACAATTAATTTAATGTACATTTTATTGATTTTACTATATTTTACAAATGGGATAATTTTTATAAATATTTGAAAATTTGTATAAATATTTGGATGCAGTACTGTTTACTTGAAATAATGAATGGAAGATATATAAATTTGGATCTATCAATTATTTAGTATATAGAAAATGATGAGTCAATGTAACATTTTAGAGGCTCTTTGCAATAATTTCATCCCTCCAAGTTCCTGGCTTAACAGTTGGGTTCCTCTGACTTGACTTGAGAAAAATAAATAGTGTACATATAAATACAAAATAATGCTTGAATTTTCTCCATAAGGACATCATGCTCTCTGGACTGTGACCTCCTTATTGGTGTCTGGGATCCCCAACACCCAGCATAGCACCTGACACATAATAAGAACTCAATCCATGTTTATTGCATGAATAAATAAATTACTAAATTTCACTAACTGACATGTCTCTATAAATTTATTATCTATCACTTTTTCAAATTATTCCACTACCAGGATCTTTTTTCTGTTTTAATAATTGATGAGAATTCTTTCACAAAGTGAGCGTTAATTGGATCTGAGTATGGGTGGAAGACAGGGCATTTTGAGGAACAGGTAGAATTCCTGCTGGTACTTAGACTGTACTATACCATAGGGGTGTGGCCCTATTTGTACCACCTGCCTCACAACAAAGAACCCCTCTGGGAAATGCTCTCTTTAAAGAGGAAGTAACTCATAAAGGCCAAACTGCTTCTTACCAAGGATTCTGGCATGAAGGAACCCTGGCTCAAGCAGAGCTTTATTGGGCAGGGCCTCATCCAATGCCAAAAAGGTTCTATTTCTAAAATTAGGGAGAAAGATGTGGATATTTCACAATAGGATATCTAGCCCAATACCAATAAGACATTTTTCAAAATCCAAAAAATGATAAACAAAAAGCAATCATAGAAGGAGAATCTCTAGTAAGTCATGAGGAGTTTGCAACAACACACAAAAGATAACACACACATATGCACCAACACACACACACACACACACACACAAACACACAGAGGCTGAGAACATCCTCTGAAAGAAAGATACAGAATAGATAAGTAACAATAACAAATTGTTAAGCAAATGTTTGTAGAGGAATACCTAGCATTTAAAAGCGATGTTTTTGGATTCTGATTGCATAAATTAAATGGATATGAAACTTTCTAATCAGAACTGTCATTCTGAACTTGTGCTGAAGAGAAAAATCTTATCACAGGGCATCCTAAGATGTATCGCAGATGAGTAACATACACCAACTGTTGAACAAGCACCAGGAAAGTAGCACTTGGCCTTCAGAAAAGTAATTCTGTTGTGGGCTGATGCGAGCAAGCCAGAGATGATTGCAAAGCCACCTGCCAGGGTGTGTCCTAGTAAGGAAATGGTAGAAGGAAGAGGATGATAACCCACACAACATACCATCCCTGTGAGGCCCTTTGCAACCCACTCCACAGCTGGAGAAGGAAGGTCACCTGTGGCTCCTACTGGAATAAAATAAGGCTGGGCTAGTTACAGCAACGCTAACACCAAGAACAATCACTTGCCAAGTCTTGTCTCTTTCAACTCTCCAGGCTTTGGCACAAGTTGTTCCTCTAGGCTGATGCACTTTCCCACATCTTTCTTCTGCAGACATCCTCGCCATCTCATTAAGGTCCAGCTCAAATGTTAGCCCCTCTGTGAAGATTCCTCTCACTCTTTAAAACAAATTAATGTTTTCTCTTTGTTTTCTCCTATAGAATTTTGTACAAATTCTATTACAGAAGTCATCACGTAACATTCTAATTCATTTTTACATGCATATATTCCCCCAGTAGACTTTGTTAGTTAGTTCACATACCTCACTTACGTTCATATCCTCAAATCCCAGCACAGAGTGTGCTCCATAGATAGCTGATGCATGCTGCTTCCGTGAGTATAACTCTCTCACTCCTTAGCAGCTCCCACTGGGAGTGCTCAAGTTGTCCCTGGCAACCCTTCTTGCTGGCAAGAAGGTTAGCACAACATTTTGCCCCTTATGTTCCCAAAGCAATGTCCCTATCGTCTTCTTCAGGATTCTTAGATAGTGAGGTTTGGGTTAAACAAGGCTGAGATTATTCAAGGGGAGAGCAGAAAAACTCCTCAGATATCTCTTATAAAATAAAAACCATGAGACAATGTTCTGGGATTTGGAAAACTGATATCATCAGGCTCCGATGACTCCTGCTGACGATAAGAGCATTCATAATCATATCTCAGGGTCTACTGCTCACCACTTCCCTTCACGTTTCATTTCATCTTGATCAAACCACTTGAGGTTATATGAACACCAGGATTTCTCATTCCCCTCATTTAATTTCTATAAGCCCTTGCTTGCCTATTCAACATATTATCTTCATTTTTCAAATTAGGATACCAAAGACTCAGGGACATTAATGCATTTGGCCAAGGTCACACAGTGGAAGACCCAGGATTTGATCTCAACTTTGTCTGACTCCAAAGCTTGTCTTCTTTCCCTCTTTGTCAAGCAATTTCCTCTAATTAACAGCAACATTCAGATTGTTTTCCATTGCTGAGAATGTCATAAACTGGCAATAACAGCTTAAATAATAGAATACTCCCTGAATCACTGTCTCTCTACTCATTTGTGTAACAATTGTAATAAATGCACCAGGACAACTTTGGGTGTAAAATCTTATTAACCAAGTTTCTATGTCAGAGGTTCTCAAACTTTAAGGTACATCCCATCCACTTTGGGTATTTACTAAAAATATAGTTTCCTGGGCCCCACTTACTAGAAACATGGACTTAATGTAAAATATGGCCTAAGAATCAACATTTTAAGCCCACTTTGAGAAATAATTTTCTATATACCCTATTATTACCATCAAATTTAATACTTCTGGATAGAAGTAAATATTTTCAGTGGTAAAAGACTTTTGTTATGATCCTGCAGTTACTCCTTGATATGATTAGTACGAGTTAGAGTTGATAATATAACAGTGACACAAGGTTCCTGATAGAATTGGGCGTTGCTATTCTACTTACTTCTCCATCAATATCTCTGAATGTATGCAGATTTTCCTGGGTGTTCTTCTCACTGACTATTAGTCCACAGTTCTGTGACTCACAGTATACAAGTTTGACTGCTTGCATGTGCATTTCCAGAGGTTAGTCATCAGCATTTCACAGTCCTTAGCTGATTAAATCATGGGATTTTGATGATGTCTGCAGTTGCTCCAGTTGAAAAACCCTCCCAAGAACCAGAAACATGTTCTAAAAACCTGTTCCCAGATTTCTTGTTATAACTATTGTCATAATTGCAAAAATACATTTGCTGCTCACTGACTGCAAATGCAACTTAACTCCTGAAGTCCTCAAGGGTAGAAAAAATGCCATATATATCCTTAGATATATGTGACATTTCCTCATCCCTTGGTCCCACTGCTTGGGATCAAGGGATGAGGAAATGGATGCATTAACAAATACTAATTATTCACTTACGAAGTCGTGATGAAGTGGAGTTTATATGGTGGTGACTGTGAGAGTCTGTAGAGAGTTCTACAAGAACTAAAGTGACAGAATTTTTGAAAAATACAGATTTACTTCAATTTAACTTAAAATATTTATTGCACATATGCTGGGTCTCAGGCAATGCTAAGGAAGCAGAGAGCAGGAGACATTCTCCCCTAATTTGAGGACCTTTTAACTTCCCTGGGAGCAGGTATGCAGCCTCCAGAGTACAATTCTTACCATCGTAAACACCAGTTCCCGTGACCACACCTAAGCCTTATAAAACCATTCCACTTCTAGGCATTTAAACTCTAACATGAAAGTTTTAGGACCATAATCTACTTATCCTTCTGGAAATATCATTCCTTTGCTTCTAATATGTATGTCCTCATTGAGATCTCAGACTCTTATACCTTGCATTTCTTCAGAATTAATTCCACAGGGAATCCATTCCTCACTTCCTTCCCTTTTTAAAACGTACCCTAAAATCTGTGTGTTTGGGTATTTTTACCAATACTCACCTTCACATAATTCTAAGTGTTCCTGGAATTCTCTAAAAATCAACTATTTTCAAATTTGTTGGCTTCTTTAGTATTTACTGTCATCCTCTAAGATCTCTCAACAGAGTTTAAAACACACATCCTTTCTTCTTGAAACTCCACTTTGCTTTCATTCGTTTATCCATTAATTCAAAAATATTTATTGAACAATATCATATGCTAGGTTCCAAGAATACAGTTTAGATCAAAACGACATTGTTCCTATTCCCATGGACATGACAGTCCAGTGGTGTAGAGAGTAACAATCCCACATGTGCATGTAAACCTGCAACTGTGACGGCTGCAAAGGAGGAAATGGACAAGAGCTCTGAGAGCTCCTATGGACAGGATGTGGTACAGGGTGATGCCGGGGAGTAGGCAAGCGATAGACAATTCAGGGCATTGCAGTTCAGATGAAGGACTTTTGGTCCCCTTTATTGTAAAAGTGTCATTGAAAGTTTTCTAAAGAAATTGCCTCACTCAGATTTGCTCCTTGAAATACTTTTTCCACCACCAATGCAGTAAACAGATTGGAGCTTGGCCAGAATGGATGCAGACATGTTGGAAAGTTACAGCAGCAACCCCGGGGAGGAACAATAACTGGTTGGCTAAGGTAGTCAAGATGGAGAAAAGGGTTTGCACTTGAGAGATATTTTGTATGTAAAATCAATAGACCTTGGTGATAGGTTGGAAATGGAAGAGTAAGAAGAAAAAGGTGCTGATGATATCACTTGGGCTTCTGTCTCGCCCAACTAGATAGATGGTGGTCTTATTCCCTGGGAAGTGAACATTGGTAAAGGTGAGAACATGAGTTTTCAACACGTTGAATTTGAATTGTGTTTGAAACTTCCAAGAGAAATGTCAAAGAAGCATTTGGATGTGTGGTTCTGGAGTTCAGGGGAAAAAAGGCCTGGACCAGAAAGATCTATCTATAAGTTGTTATTGCATGAGATCACTAATGGAAGAGACTATAGACAGGGAAAAGGGACAGAGAACCAAGTTTCACGAGACAACACATGGACTGGGTGGTTAGGGAAGAATATGCAAGCAAAGAAACAGCAAAGTAACAATGAGAGAGCTGAAAAGAAAATCAGGAGACTACTAGTGTTCTTCCTATTTTTCTTCTATCTTCAGAAGCTCTGCCTTTGACTTAAATTACATTGTACTGAACCAATTTTACCACTTCTTTGAAGCATCTTTTCTGTCTCCTTTGCTGACTCCTCTTTCCCTTTACTAAAGCAAATGTAAACAAGCCAGTTTGCCCTTGAGATATTTTCATGTCTTTCTCTTCCTGCTCTCCCCTAAGTGATTTCCTCTACTTAGCAATTTCATTAACACCTTTAAACTGACAACTTTGATATGAGAGGGCTGTCCAGAAAGTATCCAGCCATTGTTAATATAACAATAAAGTGCAACATGGCTGGATACTTTCCGGACAGCCCTCATATGTATCTTTAATCCTTATCACTCTGCCTTCAGATGGACACTTAGTGTCACCTAGTTGCTGCTGCACCAGTACTATTAATATATATATATATATATATGTATACACACACACACACACACACACACACACATACCATACCAGGAGGTCAATTCCAAAGCTTAAAATATTTTCACTTTTTATTATAAGACAAAGCCCCGCTAATGTTAAACTATAGGAATGGATCAGAAGGATGCAAAATTAAACATACAATTCCTTCTTTAGTAAACAGATTTTTGTAAATAATTTCAGAAAATTTTTATGCATATATAAAAATACGTGCATGGGAAAGTATTCATGTTGTGCACATGATCCTATGTCTTGGACTTTACACTTATCATAACTTGGACATCTTTCCACTTCAGTAAATAGAGATCTGTCTCATTTTTTTATTCCACTATACAAATGTACCCTAATTTACTGAACAAATTTTATTCTGATAGACATTGGGGTTGTTACCAATTTTTCATTATCACGACAATAACAGAATGAACATCCTCGTATGTAATTTTTAATCAACGTATCTAAGGCTAAATTTAGAGACTAGAAATTGTGGCATTAAAGTTTATATCTATTTAAACTTTTGTTATCTGATGTCAAATTGCTGTCTCAAAAATTATACCAACTTACACTACCACTTTCAGTCAAGGAGCTCATTTCCTGCTTCCATACTTCCTCCTCAGCAATAGGTATTATCTAATGTTTGTGTTATAAAATGCCAATCTGATCAGTAAAATGTTTTTTACTTGTTTTGTTGTTGTTTATAGATCTAATTTTGACTGAGGGTGAGTATATTTTCTTCTATTAACCATTTTATGCCCTTTTAAGTGAAAGACCTATTTGTGTTCATTTACTTGAAAGATATATTTATGTTTTGCCTATTCTCCTTTTGAGTCCTTAACTTCTTCTTACAGTTTTGCAAGATCTATTTATATGTATTTTAGAAACTGGATTTTGTTTTTGTAAAAATATCTTAGAGCACCCAGCTCACTCAGTCGGTAGAGCATGAGACTCCTAAAGATCCAGGCCATTTTTAAAATAGAATGTTCCAAAATTGAGATTTTTCTGATGGTTTTCTCATTTGAAGATTCAGGTTAAACATTTCAGGCAAAAATACTACATGTGTGACATTGTATAGTTTTCATTGAGTCATGAAAGGAGGTGCATATTGTCAGTTTGTCTCAGTATTGACAATGTTAAATTTTATTAATTGGTAAGATGGTGTGATACTTTGCAACGGTATAAACTCCTGGGTTCCTGACAAACTCACTCCATAGTATTAACACCCATTGATGATGATCTTTACCTGAATCAGTTATTTATATTGCTGGGTGCAATATTAAAGTTTTCTAATTCTATTAATTTTTTTTCTATAATTTTTGGCTGTCAATGAACATCATGGGCTCATGTATTCCTTTTCATTCAGCCTGTCATAGCTCATTAGCATCCTTTTTCTTTTTGATACTTTTTGCACAGAGACACAAACTATGATTTGCAGCATAAATGCAGTATACATCTTCTATGTTATTAGAAGATATATACTGTAGTAACAAAATAACATGATATCTGCAACTTACCTTCAAATTACTCAGCAAAAAAAAAATGTGTAGAGAGTGTGTGCTAATGTGGCAAAATGTTAATATATTGTAAATCTGAACAAAGATTTTTAATTTAAAAAGGAGAAGAAAACACAAATTAAATGTTAAAAACTGATCAGTTTGTCCATGAAAACTTCAGGTAGATTCCTATTTCTTTGTTAACAGAATCAGTATCTTCCTCTTCCAGCAAATTTCAGAAGAAGGGGAGTGAGGTATGATGATGCCACGGCACTCTAGCCCAGGCAACAGAGTGAGACTCTGTCTAAAAAAAAAAAAAGCTTCTGAATTTGTAACAAACTACATCTTTTTCTTACATTTTCTTTCCTCTGGGGTTCCGAGTTAGCCATACTCCATTTATAAGGATCCATTGGAATATAGCTAAAATCTATCATAGCACTAAGTCTCAAATAACTGAAATACATCTCTGAAAAATATTCTGAAATGTTTTTCTGAGTCAGATTTGAATTATTCTTGTTCAAATATATGTAAAGCCACCAATTTTTTATTCAGCTCTCTCTTCTTTTTACTGTTCCCATAGTTCTATGGAATATGTCCATTATATTTAATGACTTTAATATTTTCTTCCCTCCCTCCAGCCCTCTCCCCCAAGATCTTCCATCACATTCTATTCTCTTAACTCATCAGCCCTGCTACCTCTCACAAGTAGTATACTGAAGTCCAATATGACTCCTTCTGGGCCTGAAAAACACACATTCCTTTCTACTTTCCTTCCCATCTGTGTCTTTATTAATAGTTGTTGCAAATGTAGTGCTCCTGAAAGTTTCAAAATCTATTTCTTCCATGAAGTGCTCTCCAATTCCTTCAATGGGAAAATTATTTCCCTCTTGCAGGGGCTCATGAAACACCATAGGTCTTTCCCATAGCACATGTATCAGTTTGCCTTGTAATAGAGACAAGCCTCGTCACCCTTTTGAGATCCAGTCAAGAGTATAGCCTTCTTAAATAGAGGAATTTTTATTACCTATTGTTTATTTCTCCTGGCAACTAGCACAGTCCCTTGCAGGACTTAAGAAATGTTGGTGGAATTGAATCTTAAAAACCGAAGTCAAAACAGTCACTGAAAATGAAATAACTGTTTACCTGCTCATGGACTATATGCAGACACCTGAATAGAAAGTAATCTGGACAAACATCAATCATCACTGTTACCTTGAAACATACTGGCATCGTCACCACCAAAAGGAGGCTCTTCAAAAATGAAAGGCAATGGTAGAAAATCTGAAGACTGTGGAAGCTGATGGCTCTTTGTTTCCACCAGATATAGTAAATAACCTGGAGATATAAGTTTGCTGCCAAGGGGTTACCATATAAAGACATTTTGATCTGGGAGGGAGGAAACATGGAGCTATTGCACTTTCTTGAGAAGAGGCATGACAGGAAACAACTAATGCTTCAGAAACACTATTCTGGAAGATGAATACAAAATGGATTGAAAGGAAGAGTTTGGATGCAGAAGGAACCATTAGAAGTACGCACAGCAATGCAAGGCGAAGAGGACCTGGAAAAGACCTACAACAACAGAAATAAAGACAGAAAGGCAAAGTTGAGACAAAAAAAATATTTTTGCCTACCACAGTGATGATCATGCACTGGAGGCTCAATTAGAATTGTTGTTTTTAAATTTTTTTAAACACAAGCACTAATAGCTTAGTCTCTTTCACCACTCTTATTTTATTATAAAATAATTAAATATTAGATAGGGCCCAGGGTTCTCAAAGTCATTTGAGATGTTCCCCTGTTCATACACATTCTTTCTACGTAGAGAAAATATGTAAAGATGTGATGCTGTTGAATTCTCATTCTAGAATTAACTAGAAAAAAAGAAAATTAAGGTTTTCCTTTGATCTGGTTTAAAAGAAAGGAAGAAGAGTCAGGCTGTAGATTATTCTAGTCAATTAAAAAAAAGTCTTTCTAAAAATATAAAACTAAAAATACAATTTTATTATAAAGATATATCTTTTCTTCGGTGATTCAATTCTTTAATTTTGGTAGTTACTTTTAGTCATCTTGATTTTTGTCCACTCTTTAGATCAATTTTGTGGATTCTCCTAAAATCAACTAATTTACTAATAAATCATATTTTGTACAGCAATGTATTCATCTGGTCCAGGCATCAGCAAACTTTTTCTGTAAAGGGCCAGACAGGCAATTATTTTAGGCTTTCCAGGTCACCTGGTCTCTGGCATAACTTCTTAGCTCTGCTGTTGCAGAGTGAAAGTAGCCATAGACAATAAGCAAATGACTATGGCTGTGTACAATTAAAACAAAAAAAATTACTCAGTGGGCTCAATTTGGCCCATGGCCATAATTGACTAATACCTACTTGCCTACTTTAGTTCATTATTTTTACTTTTATTATGAAAACTTTCAAATAACACAAAACAAAGAGAATGCCATATATTATCATTTAGATTTAATGATTGTTAATATTTTGGGTTTTTTTGTTTTTTTTTTTTTTTTTGAGACAGAGTCTCACTCTGTTGCCAGGCTAGAGTGCCATGGCATCAGCCTAGTTCACAGCAACCTCAAACTCCTGGGCTCAAGTGATCCTCCTACCTCAGCCTCCCAAGTAGCTGAGACTACAGGCATGTGCCACCATGCCCAGCTAATTTTTTCTATATATTTTTAGTTGTCCAGCTAATTGCTTTCTATTTTTTTAGTAGAGACGGGGTCTCACTCTTACTCAGGCTGGTCTTGAACTCCTGAGCTCAAACGATCCACCCACCTCGGCCTCCCAGAGTGCTAGGATTACAGGCGTGAGCCACAGCACCCGGCTGATTTTTAATGTTTTGCCATATTTATTTTTTCTATTTTATTGCTGAAACACAATAAAGTAAATTTGTCATCATGAAACTTCACTCCTCCATAATTAACCACACGTAAGTACAAATAAAGACATAATACTACATAACCTGATAAACTATACAATTCCCTAACAGTTCATAATTAAATTTCTCCAGATATTCCCAAAATTACTTCTATAGCTGTTTTGTTCAAGCCAGGAATCCAGTTAAGTAACAGGCTTTGCATTTGATTGTTATGTATGAAAAGAAAAATCTCTTTTAATCAAAAACCACAGCCCCCATCCCTCAGACTTTTTTATGTGTGTGACTCACTGAGGAATAGTCTAATTTTAAATAATGTGAACAAGATCTGGAACCAATGATCACATAGGAACGTTAATACAGGATAGAGGCAAATACAAAAATTTTTGTTTATGTTATCCTTGACATATTTACCTCAATTCCTTCTCCATTTTTAAGATTTATTTTTACCTTTCACCTCTTTTTAAAATAATTTGTAGAGCTGATTAGGGTAATTTAGACACACATATAAAACCAGAGGTTCACACATAACATAAAAGCATAATTAACAATAACTTATTGTATATTTCAAAATAACTAAAAGAGAAGAATTTTCATGTTTCCAAATAAAGAATTGATAAATGTTTGAAGTGATGGAGATACCCATGACCCTGATTTGATGATTACACATCATATACAGGTAGCAAAATATCACATGAACCCAAAAAATATGTACAGCTATTACATTAAAGCTATCAATTAAAAATACTTTATTGCTAAAAGAATAAAAAGCATATCCCAAAGGATTTCTCTGAAATAGGAGTTCATGCTATGGAGGCTGTGTAAAGGAAGGTGGGTAAAACAGTCAGTCACTATCATTAGGCTTACAAATCCCAGGTCAATAAAATTTATCCCTTAAAGATGCTGATTATTTTATCTTCCAAGAAGGCATTACATTATCCCAAGCTGTGAACAAATATAAAAATGCAGATATTTGGGATGATGTTCTGGAATTTACAATGTCTTATGAAAAAGAGGAAAATCTTCTCCTCTGGTACATTTTGATCCCTGTGGGAAACTTTGTCAGCTCACCAGGGAAATTCCAGGCAGAAAAATCACGCCAAATTTCACAAAATTTCCATGAAATGATAACTGTTGATATGTAAATTACAGACACAAAAATCATCCCAAGTTTCACAAAATTTCCATGAAATGATAACTGTTGGTGTGTATGTGGAGGTACACACACCAACATTCAGAGTAGAAACAGGGTGCATTGAGACCAGATAGAAGAAGCCACAGTCTGCTATGAGGTTACAGTTGAGGTTGCTGGAAGAAAGAATTGAAAAAGTATGAATACGAAAGTAAGAGGAATGTGTGTTGCCTTGTGATGGTTCAAAGTATCTTAACTCACTGGCATTAGGAAAGAAGATCAGAAGGAGTCAGGAGAAGAGACTGGACCAACTGAGATAATAGTACACAAAGGAAAGGGGA